>NW_026067892.1:16835217-17168227 GCF_014885135.2 Alexandromys fortis | reverse complement strand
CAGAGAGTCCGGTTTTATCCCATGCTTTTTCAGTCGCAGTCCAGCTGGCCTTGGTGAGCTCACAATAGATCAGCCCCACTGTCTCCGTGGGTGGGTGCACCCCTCGTGGTCCTGACTTCTTTGCTCATATTTTCCCTCCTTCTGCTCCTCCTTGGGACATTGGGAGCTCAGTCCTGTGCTCCAGTGTGGGTCTCTGTCTCTATCTCCATCCATCTCCAGATGAAGGTTCTATGGTGCTATGCAAGATAATTATCAAAGAGGTCATGAATTGAGGAGAGAGTAAGGGACTTTGCAGACATTGGAGTAGGGAGAGGGAGGGGTGAAAATGATGCAAATATAGAACTCATGTATGAAATTCTCAAAATGTCAATAAAATTAAACAGCAGCAGCAGGAGGGGGACGAAGGAGGAGGAGGAGGAGGAGGAAAAGGAGGAGGAGGAGAAGGGAGAAGAGGAAAAGGCCTCCCCAAATGGAAACACGCCAGTGAGCTGAGGAAAGAGCCCCTAAATCATTCAGCCTCGTGGTGTATCCCCATTTTATAGTCTTCCTCCTTCCATTTGTATTTCACGGGAATTCTTCCCACAAATGCTGTTCCTCATGTAATGCTGGGGAAGGAAGGGCTTCCAGTTCCCTGCAAACATTCCTTTGCATGCCAGCCTCTCTGTAGCTGTTCCAGTTTCTCAACAAGACACAATGAACATTTCCAAATCTGTATCATGAAAAAAAAATGTTGATCAAAGGATTAATGTTTGAAAATATCCAATAAGGAGGATCTGGGAGGTGGAATGAAACAGACAGATATTATTGAGAGGATTAATTTGGTGTTGTTGGATACATTTTAAACTTTAAATTATCGGATGACTGCATACACACACAGACACACACACATAGTGAAAACGTTGTCTTTCCCTCTTGTTTATACACTTATCTCTACTGGTGTATTTGCTCTTGGTGGTATCATTCCTATGTGTATTTAATTGTAAAAATTATTAGTGACTTATTTTTTTTTTTCAAAAAACACGTACTGGGTGTCCAAATAGTGCCAAACCCTGGGGAAGGGTGGCATGGGACCAGGGGATGGACAAGAGCTCACTCTCTGTGTGCTGCGAGAGGAAAATCTTCCAAGCAGAATCAGTAACCTTGACTGGAGTTAGATAAACCTTCAGGGAATTCTTTAAGGCAGTCCTCTTGCCATGTTCAGGGCCAGTCAGATGAAGGGCGTTGAAGTTGTGTAATTTAGAAGAGTAACATGTCCTGGTCATAAATAATCTTTAACATCCTGAACTACTTAGAAATAAGAGATAATATCTAGTAAGGAAGTACATTATAAGAAATATTTATTAAATGAAACAAACTTAATTAAATTCTGTCCTGTAATAAAAATTGACATTCACTGATGGATACAATTTAAGCTGATTTTTATCTTTAAGCTTTATAGATTTTACTTGACTGGGGATCCTTCAAATCACCTTCTAAGAGGGCTTTTGAAGGAGTTTTCTTCAAAATGCTATGCTGGACAAATTCAATTTGCCAAAAAAAGTCTACTTGATCAAGCTTTATTTTCAGGAATAACTATTTTGTATAGCCTAATGTTACCAAGAAAATAGGTATTTAAGTTCCTTTCAATTTAGAGAATTTTCTTCAGTTGTATTCACTATTCTTAACCTATTAATTTTCCGTGGGAATCTATAAGATTGAATATTCTAAAGCATAATGGTTAATTTCATTTGGTATTGAGTGAGGAGGAGTTGGAACAGTGTTGATAATTTTCAGCGTTCATCTTAGAGTTACCTGAAAACTTTAGCTGGTACGTGGGGACCACCTGGGACCGACCTGTTTCATATCGACATTCAGAAATGTAGCTCTGTGACAGCCATGTCTCTTTTCATGTGAATCTAAGATACACTGTCCGATTAACCACTTTTTGTTCCACGGCCACGAGTTAAATAAAGCTACAAGTAACATTTCTATTATGCCAGGCACTGGCAGATTAGTTCAAGCCCTTATATTATGTTCTCCTCGCAAGTCTTTAAGAAAGAGCCAATTAAGTGTTTCTAGACAGAAGAGTGGGAAGGGGGCTGATTTTGGAGTTTGAAAGCGAAGACAACGTAGTGTTGTTTCTTTCTCAGGGTTGGCAAGTTATGCACATGCTAGATAGAGCGAGAGTCATTGTCTTTGTCATTTCACACTAAATTATGGAACACTGCCTGGATTCTAATTTTGATTTCATACTTATGGAAAGTTGTTATCATGGGTAGATATTATGCAGAAACGATGGCAATGTACAGTTCTCTCTCCTTGTATGCTCTTCTAACTAATCTTTAGATGTTTATGATAGATTGTTACATAGTATATGGTGTAGTTGTTTTTTTTTTTACCCTGGGGTGGGGGAGCACCACCCAGCTCCCAAAGAAATACACAGAGACTTCTTACTTATGAATGCTCAGCCTTAGCTTGGCTTTTTTTCTAGATAGCTTTTCTAACTTAAATCGTCCCATCTCTCTTAACTACATTTTGCCTCTGTGATTTTCGCCTTCCTTTATTCTATATATCTTTCTTTTCTTCCTACTCTGTGGCTGGCTGAGTGGCTGGGTAACTAGCCTCTGGCATCCTCCTCTCCTCTTTTTCTTGTTCCTTGGTCTCTTCCTTAGATTTCTCCTATTTATTCTCTCTGCCTGGTAGCCTCATCTGTCTCTCTCTCCTGCCTATCTAGTGTTATTAGACCAATCAGTAACAGCTTCACAGAGTTAAGCAAATGCAACATAAAAAATGGAACACATGTTTGCATCATTAAACAAATATTCCACATCATAAACACATGTAACACATCTTAAACTAATATTCCCCAACAATATTGAATCTCATGGTGTCAGGTACATAGACTGTGAAGTACTATGTGAAGGAATAATGTGCTAGTTGTGTGTTTATAAAGGTAGACTTGAGAATTAAACTTTTAAACAGGTCACAGGAAGCAAGACAAATTAACTTAAGATAAATCATTGTTAGCAATAACAGGGGGGAGCTCTAGGGAGTAAGAGCCAGGAGCACCAGGGAGAAGAGAAAAGCTTTAAAAACGAGTGCATGAGCACTCACTGTCGAGACTTACAGAAAACCAGCGGACCATGCTTGATTGCTCACATTTCATGCCAAGTTCACAGTTTTGGTCATTCAGTAGTCAATTGCTTTTCTCTAGCCTTGGACCACATTAGGTCACACTGCTAACTCAAGCTGTTCTACAGATGATTGTAACTATCACACTTGGAGAGCTCAAAATGGCTCAAACATTGTGCATATATTATTACATTCCCATGTTTTATTTTTACATATGTTCTATGAAGTAGGTATTGCCATTACCATTTAGGAAAAAAGAAACCAAGACTTAGATCAATTTACTACATAGCCCAAAGTGGCCAGGGATATGACTTGAACTGTGTACACGGAATCTCTTTTTTAAACCTTATTTTTTCTGTAATCTGTCATATCATATGCTACAGTGTATGTTGAAAAAATAGAATTCTTCTAACTACATTATATCAGCCCATCATTAACAGATAAAAAGACAGAATAGTATCTATAATGAATATAGAGGCGAAAGTTCTCAACCAAATAGTGCCAAAAATGAATCTTAGCATCACAACATAAGGGTTATTCATTAAATCAAAGGAAATCTGTGGGCAGCAAGTAAGGTTCAACCTATGCAAACCAATAGATACAGTAAAATTATGATAGCAAAATGAAGGCCAAAATAATGTGATTATCTCAGTATATGGAAAAAAGGCATGTGATAGAACTCTGTAGCATGAACAATAAAAACCCAGAGACAGATACTGAAGTTCAAGCTGAAGAACAGAAGAACAAGGCTGCCAAGCCACTAGAGAGTACCTCTGCCAAGGCTCAGACAAACAAAGGGGCAATCCTATCCTCTGTGACTGCAGACTGCCTTGTTCTCCACCAGACCTCAGACTCAATGCTCTCCACCAAATCTCAGACTGCACTGAGCTCTTATCTCCTGCCTTATATTCCTCTCTCCACCCAGCCATATCACTCCTGTCTCCACCTCCCTAGTGCTGGGATTAAGGGTGTGTGACTTCCAAGTGCTAGGATCGCCTGTGTGTGAGCTCTGTTTCTCTTTTTAGACAGCTTCAGTCTCGCACAGCCCAGGGTGTGTGCTGCCACTCCCTGGCCTCTAATGGCTTAGCTCTGTACTCTGATCTTCAGGCAAGCTAGCTTTTTTTTTTTTTTTAAATATTAAGCCACAAACAAAATATCACTATAGAATTCAGTAAGTCTTCATGAGAAAAATTGAACACATTGGGTACAGAAGGACCATAGCACAACATAATAAATGTCGTCTATAACAAGGCCAAGTCCATATTGAATGGAGAAAGGAAACTAGTACAGATGTGACGGTAACCAGCAGAGAGGTTCCAGATGTGGTGAGCCCACAAGTGTTATACAGTAAGTGTACAGCTGACAGATCTACTGGACTCATCCACGGGAAGTTACGTGCACACACCCACTGGGACTAACCTGGTTTTGCAGAGCTATGGGCACATGTGTCCTTTGGATAAGTCACTGTCAATTCTGTAAAAATCTGGTGAAATCATGGCATTTCTCCCTTCTATAGTGTCCCAACAGTGTATAACAGTGTATAACAGTGTATAACAGTGTATAACAGTGTATAACAGTGTATAACAGTGTATAACAGTGTATAAACCTGACTTTTCCTGTAGGGCAACACCGCCCCTGCCCCAGCCACACACCATGAAGCTGTGGTGTGAAAAGGATTCACTCAGTCAGACCTTTGTTCTCATAGCTAAAATCTACATAAAACTAGACCCCCATACACCTTTTTTTACTGACAGTACTCACTGATAAGAATGGAGCCTCATACAGGAGGGAATATGTCTACTCTAACTGCAGACTCAGGAAGGTGTAATTTTCTGGTCTTCTGCTCTAAACAAGTTACTAATATTCTGTATTTACCTTCCACCTTGGTTTCAACTAACATAAGATCATTGCCTAGGAAATTAACTGTTTATTGGAGTTCAAGCGGAAGAACAGAAAGGCTGTTCTTCCTCTTGAACTCAGGAGAAAGGTCTGAGTCACTAAAACTAGCTTCAGAGAGAAAATTTCTCTCCTGGGCACCCTGCTGAAGTCAAAAGCAAGGTTCCCAGAAGAGATTCCTTTTAACTCAACCAGCTAGATCTTAATGCAAATCAAGCGCACAGGTTAGTATAGTTACCTACGCTGTGTTCCCAGCCGCAGGGGAACTTCACAGTCACACCCCCTCTGAGAGCCACTGCTTTATTGTGACTCTGTGAAAAAGCATGCTGAATACTATTGTTACCACCTATAGGATTGTTAGCTTGTCTGTATGCCTATATAAACTGAAAGCTTTGTGGAAATGAGCCCTTAATGCTTATTCTTTCTTATGCTACGCCCTCACCCTTTACCCCTATGCCTGATGTCTTGCCCTTAGCCTTGTGCTCGATCCCGTACTCTTATGCATTGCCTTATCCATTACTTCTTAAACCTTATGCCTGATGCCTTGCCCTTATGCCCCTATGCTACTGCTTCTCCCTTCTTTCATCTTCCCCCAAGGAATAAAGAAACGTACAGGAAAAACGTGTCCGAATCAGTCAGTTTGTTTTACCCCTTAAATCCTGTTCCCAAGTCAGTTTTTGCTTGTCGTAAAAGTCCTGTTCTGAACCCTGAGGGAGTGCTGAGACTGGTACTCAGTAGCTCCCAGTATCCATGGAGAACCTGAAATAGACCCGCTAGAGGATTCAGTTCCCCTACTTCTGGATATATACTCAAAGGAAACGAAGTAGTTTTGTCAAAGGGAGACTGGGATTCCAATGTTTATCACAGAGCTCTTCACAATGGCCAAGGTAAGGAATCAACTGAGGTACACGCTGGAAAATTAATGGGTTAAAAAATGGGTTCTATATGCACAGTGTATAATCAGTCATCCAATTGGAATGTTACCATTTGAAGTAAAATGGTGACTCTGGAGGACATATGTAAATGAAAAAAAGATGTAAAATGACATGTATGCACTGTATCACTTCCGTCATATAGGGGTCATCGCGAACCCAGAAGAGGACTGCTTGGGAATAGGATGGGTTTGAGGGAGAAGGGGTGGGCAGTGGCTACTAAAACAAAGTTAAAAAGAAGTTCAGTCATTGTACAGCATGATAGAATGACTATAATTCATAACCTATTGCATATTTTATCAATGAGTAAATTGGAGTGCCTCTGAACATACCATGAAAAGGGGAGTATAAACTATGCCATATTTTGATTACCAAGTACCATAGTTTACAAGTATTGAAATATACTATGTCTTATAGATATGTATAATTGTCTGAATCAAAACAAATTTTAAATGTGAGTTTGTGAGGTGGCTCAGTGGCTAAAAGTTGCGCTTGCCACCAAACCTGATAACTTGCGTTCCATCCATAGGACCCATGGGGGAAAGGAGAGAGTTAACTCTTGTAAGCTGTGCTTTGACCTTCCTATGTGTACTGTGGCACATGCATTTCTGCACCCCCACATTAAATAAATGTTTTAAAATTTAAAAATGTTTGAAGCCATATGGTGGTGGTGCACGCCTTTAATCCCAGCACTCGGGAGGCAGAGGTAGGCTGATCTCTGTGAATTCGAGGCCAGCCTGATCTATAGAGCTAGTTGCAGGACATCTAGGGCTGTTGTACAGAGAAACCTTGTCTTAAAAAATAAAATAAACAAATAAATAAATAAAAATGTTTGAGATGAGAAATGTTAACATCTTGATTTGATGTTATGTATATATTACATATATGTGTGTGTGTATTATAATATTACCCTTGTTATATACTTGCACAGATTAACGGAGATGGGTTAAATTAAGATGTAAGAGTTATCCAATAAGAAGCTAGAGCTAATGGGCCAAACAATGACTTAAATAATATACTTTCTGTGTCATTGTTTCAGGGCTAAGCAGCTGGGAACCAACAAGCAGCCTCCTTTCTACACTCAGGAGACAGAGGCAGGCAAACCTCTGTGAGTTCAAGGCCAGCCTGGTGTACAGAGACTTTCAGGGCAGGCTCCAAAGCAAATGGGAAACCCAGTCTTGAAAAAACAAACAAACAAAAACAAACAAGCAAGCAAGCAAGCAAGCAAACAAACAAACAAACAAGGAGACAGCAGTCAGTGGTGTTAGGAGAACTTGCCATTCTTGCAAAGGACCTGGGTTCAGTTCCTTGTACCCACAGGAAGGCTCACTAATGTCTGAAATTCAGTTCTAGGAGATCCAGCAGGAACAGCAGCAGCAGCATTTTCTTCTAGCCCCTGTAGACACCTGAGGCACACACATAGTACATGTAGTACATACATGCAGACAAACACTTGTATACAATAAGATTAGCTCTTCTGAAAAATAAGGTAATTGACAATTTTTTCTGCGTACTGATAGTCTTTGAGTATGTCTTGCCCTCTGTCTTTGAGCCTTGGAATGAGTGTACTGAGCATGCTTGATTTAACAGTTGGGTCAAGGCTAGAACAAATGGATAGCAAGTGAATTCTTAGATTTGCTTTCTCTATGCTAAGTGAGCGCTAGGATTTGGGAGTAGTAAAAAGATGTCTCGCAGACTGTTTTCCTAGTCCATTCTGCCTGGCCTCTTATGATCTTGGATTTTGTGACCTAAACCTTAGGTGTGACTACCCTACTTATCCTCCTCCTTGTCTGAAAGGGAGAAAAATCGTTTGTGGCTTTAATAGGATAATTTCTGTGAAGTTCTGCTGTATGGTGATACTCAGCGCAATTTAAAATTCATGCTGTTTGCGACCTGACATTTTTGTTCTGTCCTCTCCTTCTTCCCTTTTCACATCCAAATCCTTTAACTACGCCTCTTCCATAACCAGCAATCCAGACCCACAGTGTTGAGCTGGGGGTGGGGGTGGGGCTCCAGTGGGGACGTCGAGAAAAGCAACAGCTCTTGCTGATGAGCACCTGTTATTCAGGGAAAGCAAACTATGAGCTTCAGTAACATTTAGCATGCATGCTAAGATTATCACCTACTGCTGGTACTGTACTAATACATATCTCAAGTATGGATACTGTGTGTTATTCAAACATCTGTTTGATCAAAACAGGTTTGGAGATCACCGTCCTATTGTTTAGTGCCAGTATTTGAGGGATCCGCATGCTCCATTCATTGTGAAGTGAACTTAGTGGGGTATTCTTGCTCTTATGAGACGGTTGTTCTAGAAAAAGTGTCAAGAAATGCTGCTCAAGCCCCTGGTCAGGTTTTATATTACAGGTGGGAGAGGAGAGAGGATAGGGGAGAGTGCAAAGGTGGGGCGGTGACAAACACGGGGGACTCAGGTAACAAGGAAGTAGTGGGGAAGAGATTCACAGCAACAGTCTTAAATAATGTGTACGAGTGCAAATGCTGCGTGAAGTCCACTGCTTGTGTGATAATGCACAAAATAATGAAGTTTCTAAGAGGGAAACTAATCGACATATAGATTAGGCAAGAAACTGAGGGCGGTTCTCTGTCAGCCCTGCTGTAGAAGCAAGCCCAAAGTAAGTCTAAAGCCTTTAAACGTTGAGAAAAGTAGGATTTTTATATCTGTAGATTAATAGTCTGTTCTAAAAGTGTGTGGTTCTGTGTTGCAGTAATTAGTGAAAATTAACTTACACAAGCGAAAAACTAATCCGTTTTTGAAATGTTTTACAACAGCATACAAATGAGATGATTTTTTAAAAATGTTGGCTTATAGTTTGGTAAGAATGAACGGTTTCTTACATAGTAGGTTGCTGCAAAAAATGCACAGAGACAGTTATCGTAGACAGTGGGTTTGCTACACATGAACAGCTCTGTTCGGCAGTGTGCGTGAGTTAAGTAGTATGTTAACCTTATAAAAATGCACATTTATTATCCCCCATTTGAAAGATGAATAATTTCGTGTTTAAAGAAATAATGAGATTTTTTTTTCCAAATACTTCACACTAGTAAATATCAGAGTTGGGGTGGAGAATCAAGAGTTCTTAGGCTCCAAAGCCCACATTCATACTTTCCACAGATGAGTATCGAAAATGGCATGATTTAGTAATAATTTGAACAGTTCTCATGGAAAACCTCTTGTTCTTTGTAGGTTTGAGAGTTACCAAGGTTTATCTGCTGGTTGCTTTCAATTGACTCAAGGTCTGAGTCTCTTGAAGCAGGAAATGTCTTCACTTACTACTTGGGATAATAGATGTGGGCCCTGCCTGTGCTAACACATTCCTGCATAAAACCAGCGTGTGCATTTGATGCCGAGTGCAAACAGTGCTCTTTGTTTGGTCCACACCGTTAATTTTAAAGTGCCTGGAGTTGATGGCATCCCTGAGCGGCTAGACCACTGTCTGCCATTCTGAAAAGACACTAAAATCTTATTCCTAGATATAAAAAATAAATCCGTTTTACCATTCTTACCAAGATCTGTCAGTAAAAAAGGAACTACAATGTATTGTCTGGTATTTTTTCTTATTTTGCATCTAGTCTTGCGTTAGAGGGCCATTATGATCAAATCTGGAGTATTTATAGAAACCAAACACAGTCCCTGCCTGCAGGAGTCTTCATGTAAACAGACATTAAATTTAAAAGCATATTCCTAGGCTACCAATAATTAATTTTAAATAGTTGAATTAATATAAACACTTTAATTTTTTATAGGATAGATTTTCTCATTTTCTTTCTGCTCACTTCATTCTTTACAAGTGTTACTTAAAGAAAATTCAACATAATTCTTTAGACTGTTCCCCTTGGCTATTTCATCTTTTGTCTGTTTAAGAATTTCTCAGATTTGCACTGAGAATTTAAGCAACCAGTAGGGTGGAAGTTGCCTCCTTTATGGTTTTCTTTTGTGAAAGTGTTTAGCCCAATGCCTAATCTGTTGTCCTGTCTTAGATGTCCAGTGACATTTGTGGGTCCAAGTGATATTCAACACTTCTTAAAACTTCATTTTACTCATCTTAAAAATGTGAGGCATACAAAGGGTTTCTAAGAGACGTCAGCTAGTTCTATAGTGTCATGAGAAATATTCTTCTCAGCCTGGGCCTGGCGCACACCTTTAAGCCCAGCATTCAGGAGGCTGAGGCAGGTGGATCTCTGTGAGTTCAGTGTCAGCCTGGTCTACATAATGAGTTCCAGGATAGCCAAAGATACATAGAGAAACACTGTCTCAAATCACCTCCACTAGAAAGAGGGAGGGAGGGAGGGAGGGAGGGAGGGAGGGAGGGAGGGAGAGAGAGAGAGAGAGAGAGAGAGAGAGAGAGAGAGAGAGAGAGAGAGAGAATTCTTTTCTTTTACCCCTTCATGTATTCTTTAGTTGGAACTTCTTTTGAAGAAAGATTGTCACAAGGGAAAGACCCAGAAGCTCAATAACATGCTCACTTTCTATGTACATGGGGAGAACTAAGACTTTATTTGTACCACCAGCTCCCAATAATGACCTGGAGGCTTCTTAATAAGCATGTAAGCTTAGCCTTAGCTTAGGCTTGTTCCAAACGAGCTCTTATAACTTAACCCATTTATATTAATCTACCTTCTACCATGTGACTCATTACCTCTCCTCCATATTGTAGACCAGCTCCCTTCGCGTCTTGCTGGCAAACTCCCTTCTCTTCTTCCCAGGGTTCCTAGATCTCCCTAGAAGTCCTGCCTATCCTCTCCTGCCTAGCTATTGGCTGTTCAGTTCTTTATGAAACCAATCAGAAGGTGCCTTGGCAGAGACACCTCTTCACAGTGTACAGAAAAATTATTCCACAAAAAAATACCTTAGTTACTTCAACCTACTTGGAAAGAAAGATTACAGGTTTAGGCTAGGGTTCTTTTAATGATTGACAGTCTTTGTGTAGAGCTGAGCAGTAATCTGACCTAAAGTGTAAGGTAGCAAAGGCTATAGGTGTTAAGGAAAGCAGACCTAAGGGAAGAGGAACTGCTTTTAACTAAAGTAGCCTCTAACCCTGCATCATAGTTATCTTTTAAAGCCTTTAAAAACTCTGAGCCTTATTACATGATCCTTTCTTGGAAAGGAGAACATTTTGAGCTCCACATCCTATTTCTTGTATTCTTTGCATTTATCTCTTTATTGATTAAATGATACTTTGTGAAAAGAGAACATCTCATATGACTAACTAGCCTATACAATCTCCCAGAGATGTCATAACATAAAATGATTTTTAATTTTTCTTCTATTATCTTATATTTTATTTTAGAACTTATAGACATTCATCGTATTTATAAAATGATAACTTGAATAAAAAAGTCTTGGTCTAGAAGATTTAATATTAGTGTTAATATTAATATTAAGATTATAAACAAAATGGAAGAAAATGAGGCAAACACCATATGGACAGGTGCTGTGTTATGTGGTTTGTAGAAAGCCCTTAATAAATGTCTGCTTTGCCAGCCAAGTAATGGTAATGATGGTTTTAACCCTTGCTCTAGAACGCCTTCAGTTGAATTAGGGCACCAGGAACACTATACATGTAGCCTTTAATGGTTGTATGATTTTGAGCTTCCTCTTTTGGAATGGGCTTTTGTTGTTAGGCCATGCTCTAATATCACTCTCATTACTTCATAGCCACTACCTGCCTCAGATAATAAGTGATTATACATTCAGCTTGATCAAATGCATCTTTAATTAGACTTTGTTTATTAAATTTCTCCCAAAGAGTGCTGATTGGCCATTATTAAAACATTCAAATTCCTTTCTTATTTATTTTAAAACTTGATGATTAAGTAAGGCTCAAAAAATTCAAGTTGTGTTCAAGTATTAAACTACCTGGTGTAAGAGTTCTTTTTAAGATGGTGATTTTGCACAAAATAATACTAATTTGACTTGGTAAATTCTGTTGCTTTCATCGAAAAGTCAATTATTTTAAAGACACCTCTTCATTCGCCATTAAATCAATTCATTGGTAAAAGTAACTCAAAATTACAGCTTCAGGAAAGCAACATTGAAATTTCTGTTTTTAAAAAAGTTCAAAATAACCTTCCACAATCCTGAAAATTAACTGAAAACTGGCGACAAGGGAAACATGGAATTTCTGTGAGAATGATAGTTGTGGAATTTTAGCTAGCCTTATTTCCACCTCTTTCTTCCCAGGTTCATGGTAACCTTACAAATCAATAGTCCTGCAACCATAGTAGCTGTATAATTGTGTAATTGTTCTTTAGAGAAAAAAATAAATAGATATCATAAATGATGGTTTGCTAGACGGATTTACACCATAGGGCTTGGGAAATCCAGCAATGGTCATGTGGACATTGGTGAGGCTGAGAACTTGGTAGCTCCCCAGTCCATGAAGATGGTCGCTTCAGCAGTCCTAATCTGGCCTAATCGGCACCAAAGGTCTAGAAGTGCAACATTCCTGGAGAGCAGCTGGCCTTTGGTTCATGATGGAAGATTGGAGAAACTGGGTCCCAGTATCAATGAAGAGGCTGACGCACTCGCTCTCAAGAAATGAAGGTGGACAAGGTGCTCTGCTTTCTCCCTGGACCTCTTGGTCCAGGCTTTGCTGATCAGTGTCACCCATGCTGGAGAAGTGTTTCCCTCTCTCAGTTTGTTCTTACCAGAAATCCCCTCATGGACCCACTCAGAGGCTTGTCTTAGTTGATTCCAGCTTCACTGAAGTTGACTCGAGAACACTTATCATAGGGTGACTGAAGCACCCGAGCACCCTTAGACAGTACAGACTGGCTTTATAATTGTCCCCCAGTCCCTGAGATAACCACATAAAGTAACAGTTATAAACCTGTACCTGTTGGCTTATGTAAATATGATTTGCCATAATATCGCAGATATGACATATATTGGGAGAACTGCGGAAATAGAAGTACTGTGTTATCAAGTGTCTTAGTCTTAACCAGAAACACGCAAGTAACAAGAGAAAAAATCAAACTGGATTCCACCATAATTTAGAAGTTCTTTTCTTTTTTTTTCACATGAGACTTGTCAAGATAGTAACACAACAGCGCACAAAATGGAAGAAAATGCCAGTGAACTTTTATCCTGATTATATAAAGAATTAAAAAAATTATAATAAAGTTAAGTTTTTTTCCCCCCAAAGAATATATACAAATAAATGGCTGCAAAGCCCATAAAAAAGGTGTTGAATATCATTAGTGATTAGGGAAATGAATTCAGGAGGGGCTGCTTTTTACCCACGCACGTTGCTACTCCCAGGTCCATCTGCCATTAGACATGCCTCAGAGAGTTAAGAAGTTGGTGGGAAGGAAATCAGACTTAGCCCAGGGCTGGGCATGACAGGGTAGATGGGGTTGTCACCCTCAAAGGGACATCTGCAGAAACTTGCCTTACAAAAGGGCTCGTGTAGGGAGAAGTTGCTGTGGGATGATGTAGAAAGGCTGCTAGCTGTGCAGGGTCTTCCTCGGGGGTCCACATGCCTCGTGTTTTCTCTTTCTGGAACACAGAAATCAATCTTGACCTCCTGGGTCTCATCTGAAATATATTGCTTTTCTGCACCTTCAATGCCAGAGAGCATTCCGTGTTTTATGGTAGTTGATGCCCAGAAGTAAAGAGTAAGGCGGGGGCTGCACTTTGCTGGACTCTGAAGGTCCCCAGGTGTGCTGGCTCTCTACATCCGGAACCGATGTTGGTCACTTTGACAAAGTATCCTTTCTTTACAATTTAGAATGCGGACGTAGAAGGCAATCGTAAGGCATGCCACCCCACTCTAAGACTGTCAGCAAGGAGGTAGGGATGCTGAGAGATTGCAGAGCTATTTTATAAAACCAGATAATTCTAGAAACGAAACAAGTCACTTAGCAGCTCCTTTCCCAGGTGTGAACCCAAGGTTGGAGCTGAGAACGGCACACAAGCTTCCACGTGAATGGTGATAGCTGCAGTGTTTATAACAGGTGTGGAATTAACCCAGTGTCGTTCAGCTGATAAGTGAGTAAGTACAATACAGCAGGCTCAGCATACAGACAATAAAAATGAATTAAAAGAGAGAGCCAGAGCTGTCAGACTTGAGAACCTGAGTCCAATCTTGGCACACACACGATTGAAGGAGAGAACTGACTGATGTAAATTGACCTTTGACCTCCACGTGAACCCTCTGGCCTCCACACATGTAGACATACCACAAAAATAAATTTTAGAAAACATTACTGTATTCCATGACATATAAGTATTTTAAAATATGCTTGAAGGAAGAAGCCCGTCATAAAAGATCAAATGTAGCATGATTCTGTTTTAAAAAACGTTGAAAATGGGCAAACTTATACAGGTACAGACGAATAACTGGGTATTCATCATGATTTTTTACTCTTTATGCTAGTACCTTTAGCTCTCCACAGTGAAGGCATTTTTTTTTTAGTTTTTAAAAAATTTTATTAATTTATTTTTTAAAGCTATTTTTTCTCATTTTACATATCAATCCCAGTTCCCACTCCCTTCCCTCCTTCTTTCTTCATCTTCCTTTCATCCCATCCCCATCCACTCCTCAGAGAAGGCAAGGCTTCCCATGAGGAGCCAACAAAGTCTAGCACATTGCTTTGAGGCAGGACCAAAGTCTTCCCCACTATATCTAGGCTAAACAAGGTATCCCTTCAAAGAGAATGGGCTCCAAAAAGCCAGTATAAGCAGTAGGGATAAATCCTAGTCTCACTGCCAGTGACCCTACAGTCTGCCCCAGTCATACAACTGTCACCCACATTCAGAGGTCCTAGTTTGGTCCTATGCTGGTTCCCTTACTGTCAGGCCAGATTTTCTGGGCTCCCATTAGCTCAGGTAAGTTGTTTCAGTTGGTGTCCCCATTATGGTCTTGACCTCTTTGCTTGTATTCTCACTCGTCCCACTCTTTGCCTGGACTTCGGGAGCTTAGCGCAGTGCTCTGCTGCGGGACTCTGCCTCTTCTTCCATCAGTTGCTTGATGAAGGTTCTATAGTGACATTTAAGACAGCTATCAACCTGACTACAGGGCAAGGCCGGTTCAGGCATCCTCTCCACTACTGCTCGGGCTGGCCTCAAACTCAGAGATCTACCTGCCTCTGCCTCCCAAGTGCTGGGATTAAAGGTGTGTGCCATCAATGCTCGGGGAAGGCATGATTTTTTTAACATTGTATGGCCAACATTAACAGTGTCTGACATGCAGTTGTGGATTCAGTGTATAATTGTAAAACTGCAGTTTAATATCTTTTGAGCCCAGTTGGTTAAGAGACAGGGTAGAATTAATTTCTAATAGAAAGTATGAGTTAAAATATTTCATGAAAGTCTTATCTCCTCTTTAATTTCCTTTATGTGATAATTATGCAAAAACCTTTATTGTGTAATAAAGGGTGCTAGAATATCAGTAAGACGAGATATACTATTCGACTTCTGATTTTCTTTTGATGACAAGGGGCCACTCTGAACCGTTATTCGCACATAGGGACTGGATGTGTTGAGCACTCAGTGTCTCGTTGGTGGATGAGGGAATGGGAACTTGAAAACCATCATCAAGGATGGTTTCCCTGGAAATCATTATCCTTGCTTAGTTGAAAGTATCCCCCGAGAAGTAGGATAGGCTGACTTTGGTTCATTTGACTTGTGGGTATTTACATTCGGAACAAGAGTGAATTGGTTATGTATCAATTATTCATAATTAACCATTAAGTAATGAATAATTGTTCCATTAGGAATTGTTCGTGCTGTCTGGCATAAATGACAGTAATCATCTGTGAAATTGAAATATATTGGAAAAGTAATTTTTATTCCATATAAACTTTACTCGTAAGGAGCCCCTGCTGAATTATAAATCAAGATATCAGTAAACTAAAACATCACACAGATCAGAAGAAGCAGTGAGAATGTGGTAACAGCTCTCCATATTTTGCCTGACTTATGGGTCTCTTCTTCAGCTCTGCAATCAAATCAGTTTCTCCAGGCACCCAGAAGAATCAACAGAAAGCACCCGAGGGGTTTGTGTATCTTGGGCTTAGTAAGAGGCTGCACAAGGGAAACCAAGGTACTGGCTACTGAACATGAGTGACGTAATGAGTTACATAGCTTAGGGAACAAATAGCCAACTGTGTTCACCTAAGCGAGCATTTTTGATAGAGAACAGATTCTCAAATGTCAAGCAGTTCTTCACTGATGCTGCTGGTCGGCTTATTTAGCTCAGCCTAACCATATAATTCCGTCATGTAGGGGGTTGAAAACTAGGTAAATGGCTTCCTGCTTCCTCATTAACAATAAAGGCGCCAAGCAATAATTTGTAATGAAAAATTAACGATAAAAATGGGAAAGATGATACAAACGGAAAAGGTAAAAATGTGTAAGAGCGCTGTATTTCGATGGTGTTAATCATTGGCTGTGTTTTATATGGCTTTGTGATATGCAGGCTCTGGGGGATTTTTGTGACAGAATGGCAAATACACAGCCTTGTCCACAGATGAAACTTTCCTTGCTTGAACTTTCCCCTCCTTTTCACTGTTTTCTCTCCTCTCTCTCCAGTTTCCTCTGTCAGCTTAGAGTGTGACAGGGAATGGAATCAAATGCTTTTAAAAAATATTTAAGTATGGTATCTTTTATCCTTAGAGAATTTTATACGCACATATAATGTATTTCTTTTGTTTTGTTTTTCAAGACAGGGTTTCTGCATGTAGCCCTGACTATCCTGGAACTAGCTCTGTAGACTCAGAGATCTGCCCGACTCTGTCTCCAGAGTGCTGGGATTACAGGCGTGCATCACCACAACCTGGTTTGGATATATAATGTTTTTAACCCCACACTGTCTCCTCCAATTCCAGGGTACCTTCCGTACCCCTTTCCCAACTTCATGTCCCTCCTGCCGCAATTTTTAAAAATAACCTGTTAAGTACAGTTAGTGTTGTCCATGAATGTGAGGTCATCCAATAAAGAAAGCTGATTGTCCTTCCCCTAACTCATCAACTGCCGAGGGCTTCCCAGCTGCAGATGGGTGCACATTCAACACGCCTCCATCCGTGCTGGAGGCTGATTGGCTTGACCTTATGCAGGCTACACGCCTCCATCCGTGCTGAGTGCTGATTGGCTTGACCTTGTGCAGGTAATCACAGCTGTTGTGAGTTTAGGAGTTCATCAGTCACAAGTAGTCTAGAAGACACGATTTCACCTGTTCCTTCCTGACCTCTGGTTCTTACAGTCTTTCTGGCCACTTTTCTGAGATGTTCCCTGAGCCTTGGGGATGGGATGGGGGTAGCTGTGATATACATATCCCATTTAATTTAAGTTTATTTAACTGTTTTGAGGTAGGCTCTCACTCTGTAGCCCAGAACAAACTCGAGCTTGTGTGAGGCCCTCCTGGTTTCAACACCCCAAGTGCTGGGAATACAGTCACACACCGTCATCTAGCCTGTAAATCTTTGTTTTATATCCAGTTGTGACTGGAGCTAGCTGAGCATGTTTGAGCAACTTAATCATTTCAAGTTTTTAGATGATTAATTAGGAAGTTAGATTGAATTACACTGTTCTTTCTAAGAGGTACTCATCATCATGATATATGCCAACTAATAGATGGGTCTTAGCTTTTGGAAGGCTTGCTCTTCCTTAGACTCTAGGGTTTATGACGAACTCACCACGTTCAGTGTGCAGTATAGGCTACTGGTGGATGTCGTTCATTTAGTTTATGAGGAACTCACCACATTTGGTGTGCAGGATGGGCTACTGGTAGACGCCGTTCATTTAGTTTGAGTCCCAGATGTCAGCTTTCCTAATTACAGCTTCCGCGTTTAACAGCTCAGGACTTAACACCCCTTTACATTCTCCAGAAATAGACTCAGTACATCAGTGAGCAATGTCCACTGGGATGAAAGATTCTAGAGGACAGGTTTCACCTTGAACATTCCATGAGAAGCGACTTTCAACACCTGTCATCCCACCACAGGAGGCTTTTCCTCCCCAAGCTCAGGAGAGTAGCATCCAGGACGACCCAGGTAAATGTCAAGCTGGGAGTCTGATCAGAAAGGTGTTTGTGAATAAGGACAGGTTATTTGGGATCAGCTCTAGCATTTTGTCATTTTTTTTTTCAAGATGAGCATCTATGTTGTATATATTTCTTAAACTTTTGTTTAAATCTGACATATACAAACAACACTTCAGTGGATCTTGCACACCCATCACCTACCTGCAACAGATCAATGCTCATCTTGTTTTGTCTTTACTTACCTCATATCCCACACGCTATTGGGGAGAAACCCCAAACATGCCATCACATAAGTAATACTTATATTTTTGTCATGTTTTATATACCAAATATTTATCTATATCATTTTTTAAACATACAAATAACTTAGACATAGTAACACCCTAGTCGGTTTAACAGTTTCTCCTTTTATTGATTTTTTTCTTGCTTGTTTCTGCTTTTATATCTTTTTAAAGAAAGGATGTATTTATTAATCGCGTATACAGTGTTCTGCCTGTATTCCTGCCTGCCAGAAGAGGGCAGAAGAGATCTCATTACAGATGGTTGTGAACCACCACGTGGTTGCTGGGAATTGAACTCAGGTTAAGAGCCAGGGCTTTGAACCATCTCTCCAGCCTCCTGCTTTTTCATTTTAAAGATAATCCTGCATGAGGACATGTATGTCCAGACATGTTTATTTCAGTGTCTGATTATTTTTGCACATAAACGAAGTTATGAGTAATGGTGTTTTACAGATTATTGTAAGAACTCATGACAGTGGCTGTTTTAAAATACTTCCTTTATTTCTGTGTGTGTTTGTATGTGACAGTGTGGGCACATGGGCAGTAGATGACAACCACAGATGTTTTGCTGTCTACCTTGTCTGAGGCAGGCTTTCTGGCTATTTGCCTCTGTGTTCTGTCCCCAGGTAGCCGTGAGCTCCTGGAGAGTTCTCCTGTCTCCTTTAGGAGCGTGGGTCCTATAAGCATGTGTCATCATGACTTTTGCACAGGGATCCTGGGGTGTGAATTCAGGTTGTCAGACCTATGAGGTCAGTGCCTTTAACGAAGAGCCACTTCCCTTGCCTGGTTTGGAAACCAAACAAAGAAACTGGGTACCCACTCTTTATACTTTTCAATCAGATTTTCAATCAGAGATTTTAAGAAATACTTTTGTCTTTATTTGACATTTCCCTACACATATATAATGTATTTTGAGCAAATGCACCCACATTTCCCTCTCTCCTCCTCCTACTCCCCCTGGAACTCTTCTTTCTAAGAAGCCCCTCCATTTCTATTTCCATATCTTTAAGAACGTAACCCACTGAATTGAATCAGAGCTGCTTGCATGTTCATGACACTAAGTTAAAAGACAGTAAGTATAAATGGATTATGATTAAAATGGCTAGGAGTGAGGCCATTGCTCATCAAGTAGTGGTGGTGGTTTGCTTTGGGACATAAAAGTTTATTGAATGCCCCTGGGAAAAGCCTGTAATTACATGAAGGAACAGCAAGGAAAGGTTGGCCCGAAAATGACCTCAATATGATAAGATTCATGAGGGGGTCAGAAACTTTACAAGTAATTAAGGTGTTCCAGTGCTGTACAAATTATGAGAAATAAATTTTCTTCCCTGTTCTCTTTTGTTAAAATGGTTTGAATTTCACAACTACAAATTAACAAAGTACTGATTTTGCTTAAGACTTTTAATGGGCATTTCAAAAATTGCATACTACTGATCTTGAAGTGAAACGGGTCACTTAGGATCCCAGGATATGTATGTGTGTGTCCCTTCCCCTCCCACCTGGTTTGGGACAGTCTCTCTCTTGTTTACTGCTGTGTTTGCCGGGCTATCCAGCTGATTCCACCTTCCATTTCCTCATAGAGGTGTGCTAGGAGTACAGACACATGCACCGCTGTGTCCAGCCTTTTCCACGCATTCTGCAGATCTGAATTCGAGCTGTAGTCTTATGCACCATGTGCTTTACCCATCGAGGCATCTCTCTAGCCTCGTGGACCACAGGATATTTGAACTTGAGCAGTTGAGGTGACTGTGGGGACATGGAGCACTTTACTATTATACAACCATTAAAGGTACATTTGTTTAATGGTAAAACATCCAAGAGAGGTACCAGAAGAAACCCAGAGGCTTGACAAGATGTAGGGAGAGGACCGTATCCATGTCTAAAGTTGGGGGGGTCAGTCCTCCATAAACATTGCTCCCTGTTTGTGCTCTCTTCGTGGAGCGCTAGCTCTTACATGCTAATTTGAGGCAGAACCCAGTTTTCTTCAGGCCGATCTGCTGTATGAACAGCCTACTGGTCAGCGTCACACATTGCGAATTGTAACCAGCGTGGCTGAACCTCTGAGGAATACAGTTCGAGTCCCGCTCACATGCATGGCACTTCACTCCAGTAACTTAGTGCGTCCTTTCAAGTGCTTCACCTCCCTGTGGCACGCTGGTGCTTAGGTGCTTTGTCAGTCCCTGTCTGCTTGTTCTACTCGGTCCTGGTGATTCATTCCCTGACATGCTGCTAAGTGATTCCGTCTCTGGCCAGGCTTGTGACTGTTCCAGGAGATGGATTTCACCTTCAGGACAACTGACAGAGAGGCAGTCCTGTTTGGGCTCGGTGCTGCCTAATTTTAAAATAAAGTAATTAGAGGAGGGCGGTGTAGGGAAGAAAGATTGTCAGGCATCAACGAGTACTAACCTCGCCCTCTCCCTGCGTTCCACCCGATCGGCAATTGGCAGGCAGAGAAAGCTGTTGGCTGTCCTCTCACTGGGTATATCCAGCGACAGAATCTGTATAACACTGAAGGTAGAATCTCCTGAGTGCAGAATTGAGAGAATAAAGACAACTGGCTGAAATCCTTATGATTATGCTTTTGGGTTGACTTATATTTGTGATCCTGAGAGGCGCTTTTGAAAATGTGAATTTTTATATAACTGTTCATGTTTTATACACCAGGCATAGTGGCTACCTGTGGCAGAGACTTTGGAATTTTCCATTTCTATGATGGAGGTAATAAGGCTTCATTATGAATTAGTGTCACACATGAAAGCTCAAACAGTGGTGGATTTGAGATCAAAATCAGTCTCCAGGCGCCCCTTTGTATTGACTTTAATGGAAGCCACAGGAGTAATTTGGTTGCTAATATTCCTTTAGCGACCTCAGCTTTCTGCCTCCAGAGTTCACTTAATACAGAGCAGATTTTTATGCTTTTTTTTCTCCAGAAAGTTTAAAATGGCCCTTCTATTAAACTTTAAATTCCCTCTAAAGTTGATCCAAGAACTAGAATGACAGATTTAATCTCTGCAACTTTGCAGTTAGTATATTAGCTTAAGCGCTATTTTTGGCATCACTGTGTTCTTTAAGTCATCTGGTTACTGTGTTTCCTTCCCCAGGATTTTACCAGAGCCTAGCAACTGGAACACAGAAGGAACATTAACAGACTTTTCCTGGAGCTTGCACTTGGTTATAGGGAAACATTCTCTCATTCTGTTTTGTTATTCCTCTTAAGACATGTTCCTTAAAGTGAGGGGCACTGAAGATTCTGCATTTCAAAGGAGCAACATGTCAACATGTGAGAAGATGTGTTTGTCCAAATAAATTCTGGAGGATGATTTTTAATGTTTGTAGAGATGGGTACTGTGAAGAAAAAAAAAAAGCAAAAACAGAGTAGCCAGGTTCTGAATTTTCAGCTTTTTCTGACAAACATGGTGGTGTAAATTACGCAGCTGTTTTTCCTCTGCATGGATTCTGTGGTACCCGAGCGATTTATAGGTCTAGAGCGCAGCTGCCGAAAGTCGTTTATTCTCGGTCCTGTATTAAATCCATCATATACAAATACATTAGCATTCGGTACGACCTCAGGGCTTACTCTGGTTTTATTTATTTATTTATATTACTTTCTATATCTCTTTCTTGCAAATATTTGCAGATATAGCAGATCAGCACCTCTGAATTAATCAGCACCCCGAATTAATGGGGTGCCTTTAGTAGGAGTGCTTTTGTGTTTCTGGGAAGAAGCGTGTGAAGCGCACTTGTTTATGGATATAAAAGGAGCGTCAAATGAGTTCCCGTTCTGCTCACAGTTTGATCATGCTAAAGTGCCAACTTGATGAATGGAGACTTCAACTCCAGTGCTTGCTTGTGGTTATGTCTGCCAACTGAGTGTGTTCTCCTTTCAGAAACCGAATTATTCGTATTTTGGGGGATAAGCATGTTTATTTGGAAATATGGGGAGCTTTCACATTTATTAAAGTATTTTCTTTTTTACTTGAAGATCCAGAGTCCTTCTTTCAATAAATAGGAGCCATTTTGATCAATAATTCAAAATATTGAGTTTATGGAGACCAGTGTGTGTCTGGCTTGCTTATGAAGTTTCTGAACACCGTGAGGGTGTTTCAGAAAATACTGATGGGAACTTGAAATGTATTCATTGCTGAAAAAGTAGACCTTGTTCCTCAAATTTAGACAATGTTTGTCTAGATTTTTTAATTAAAAATTGATTTTTTTTCATACAAGATATTCTTCTGAGTATGTTTTCCTCTTTCCCATCTCTTTCTGGATCCTTTCTACTTCCCTGCTCATTCAAATCGACACTCTTTCTTTCTTTTTCATTACAAAACAAACAGGCATATATAAAAATAATAAGATAAAATAGGATAAAATAAAAATAGAATTTTCTCCTTGTTATCGACTAAATAAAGCAAAGTTTACATTTCTGCCTGTTAGTTCTTTTCATATATACTTTTGGATTAATTTTCCTTGATAGTAAATCTTGATTTCACTTGTTTATCAGGACTTTTTTAAAAAGATTTTTTGATTTATTATGTGTGTATACTGTTCTGCCTGCATGTATGCCTACTGACATTAAGAGAGCAGCAGCTCTCATTACAGATGGTTGTGAGCCACCATGTGGTTGCTGGGAATTGAACTCAGAACTTCTGGAAGAACAGCCAGTGCTCTTCCTCTCTGAGCCATCTCTCCAGCTCCTCATCAGAACATCTAGATTTATGATATGTGATTTACAAAATCACTAACTTAACTCCCAAGGAACATCAAGTTTAGCCCCCACACTGTTAATCTATTTTTTTATGGCTTTCCTTCATCCATCCAGAGATGCAGTCACCCTGAGTGTCTGCCTGCAGGGACCAGTGCTGCATTTGCCCTCTCAGGATTCAGGATGCTGTTTTACTCTCCAGCAATTCCTTCCTTAGCTTCTTGTCCAACTCCTGCTATTTTCAAAGTCCCACTCCTTCATAGTCCTCTGAATTATAAGAAATTTCTTTTTTGTTCTTCTTATGTTCCTCTTTTGTGTCTCTAAAATTTCTGATTTTCCGTAGTTATTGCTACGTATGTCTTGACATTACAAGATTATAAAGTCCTCAGTGATAGACACTAAGTTATTTTCCTATAGTCTTCAAAGCCTGGGAAATTGTGTGTGTGTGTGTGTGTGTGTGTGTGTGTGTGTGTATGTATGATGAGTTTAAGAGTGGTTTAAGTCAAAATTAAATATAAAATATGGACTGGCTGTTGAGGGCTTCTGAGATGGCTTTATGAAGCATTAATGGAAGTATAAGGGATTGGATGTAATTTTTTCTTCCTAATCACTGATTTTCTTAACTTTCCCAATACGAGTTTATTTAAAGTTCTCATTGTGGGGGACAAATGAAAAAGCAATGGGTCTTGGGGAAAGGAGAGTTGGGAGGGGGACTAGTAGAAGGTGGAGGCTGTGGTTGGGATATATTGTAAGAGAGAAGAATAAATACATTAAATAAATAAATACCCACAGAAGAGTGCATATTTCAGGTGATAAATTTTTGCTGGGGTGTAACTAGTATCGAGTTTTCTTCTTTTGTATACTGATACTGTTTTTTTCCCCTTAAATACTTGACTCATACCCAGAGAAGATTCTGCTTATACATGGATTTTTGATAAAAAATATTCGTTCAGAAAATTTCAACTTTTAAAGTTTAATCATATTATTATGCAAAGGTTTAAAAAATAAGAGTATTAAAAAGCTTGAAATGAAAAAAATAACAGTCCCTTGATTAGCTATTTTCCAGTTATTCTCAGTTATTCCAGTTAGAAAACCAGTTTTAAATCATTTGACTATTTTCTTAAATATATCATCTATTGTTTATTATTTTTCATTTAACTTTTAGTTTTTTTTTTGACACAGCACACAAGACAAATTTATTTCAAGTCAGACATAGCCACAATGGTGTGTAGGAAGTCAGAAGCTAAAAAAGCAATGCATGTTCACAGCCCCCACAAGATTATAACAATTTATATTTTCAAATTTTCAGTTAAAATTCTTCAAGTATGGAAAACATGAATCAAATTGACATAGTCCCGTTACTATTTCTTAGCCTTTTAATTAACAGGGTTCTAATTTGAACTGCTTATATCCAAAATCATAAAATTTTAAAATGATAGGCAGACAGCCAATATTTCTAATCAAATTACTGCTCCTCTCATCCACCAGACACTTTCATTCAAAAGCTGGTATACAATAAAAGACTGACATATGAGACACAATACATCACAGTATCTTAATATTCTAATAAAACTTGAAATCATTTCCTTTATTAACTAAAAATAAATAATTTCTCAGAATTATAGTGATAATTTAAAAATTCTAATTGTAAGCTAGAGTTTATATTTTCTCTTAGCTTATAACAATTGTTTATTAGATAATTGTTAGTAGACTTTAGGAGAAGGCCACCAAGATGTTCACAGTGGCAGTTCTTTAGTCTCAAGGAAACGGCAATCCCAACAGTGGGGGTAGACAGCCTGAAGCTGTTGGAAATGGGAAGTAACAAAAACCTACAAACACTTCTTAATTCTATGGAGAGAAAACTTGCAGTAAGTCGAAATCAGGTCCTCCAGGGACAATGAACTTATTTCTTAACGATACTCACGACTGAGACCCAAGGATGCCATTTCAAAGGAGAAGAAATGATGGAAATGACACAAGGAAGAAATGTCTCTTATTTTTCTGTTTTACTTTTAGACGGGGTCTCACTATGTAACCCTAGCCAGTTTTGACCTCTGGTGCTCAGGCTTCTGAGCAGCTAATACTATAGGTATGACACTATGCCTGCCTTTAAGATTCTAGTTTTATAAAGATAATACATATAAATTAAGCTGATGATATAATAAAATATATCAATTCCAGCTTTTCTATCTTACAGTTCTTGGGCCAGAAAGAACTATTTTGTCTTTCAATCATTCTTTTCCTTGTATTCACACTGTACTTCTAAATATCATACAGTAGAACATTTCTTTTTTTTTTCAATTTTTTTCAGTTTAGTTTATCTCATTTTCTGCTTACTAGTGTCTTGCCTGCATGTGTGTTTGCTGTATTTCTTGTGTAGACAAATGTCAGAAGAATGTATGGGATCCTTTGAAGCCTAAGTGCTTTCTTTCGGTGACCATTTCAGGTGTTGAAAGTCTAACCCAGGTCCTCTGCAGGAACAAGTGCTCTTAACTTCTGAGCCATTGCTCCAGCCTGCTATTCTTAACTTATTTGTTACTAGATCTTTATTGACTTTTTTTTTGAGATCATCAGTGAATTTATAGCATGAAATAGGTAGCCATAAGAAGTCATGAGCTCTTAAAACAGTAACTTTTAAAACATTGGGAAGCAATAGAAGGAACAACCAAGAAAAAGCTGGTAAAGACAGTGCAACTCAGTGGATGCATGAGCAACCATGTATTGACTGTGCCCTGTGCACACAGCAGAGTTCAAGGTATTTTGTTTTCCTTGTGGAGTTGAAGTGTCACCATTTCCAGAGACAGTAGAACAGAAGCACTGAATCACAGATCTGCTTATGGTAGCTGTCACCGAAATTCACGTTTCTGATCTAATCCATGCTCTGAGCACAATGCTAAGGTATATCAATATCTCTCTCAAGCTTGCTTTGCCAGTGTGCTCACTGGTATATCTAAGTTGTGAGGTGTAATTTTAAAGGAGTATACATTTTATGAGAATGTTCCTGTAGAAAATATTATAATTTCTTAAATCTATTACAACTCTCAAATGACTTAATTTTATCATAGTGAAATAATGTTCCAGGAAAATTAAGATCCTCATTATCTTGAGACTCGTGTTTCTACTGTGTTATCACATAAGCCTTCGCTACTTGGTTCTAGTCTGAGAGATTATTATGCGTCTGCATGTTATACATTCTTGATAACAATTTTTTAACCCCCCCTAATAACCCTTTGAAGAATATTATTTTTTCTTCTTTTCCAAGATTATTTTGTCTCATGTGTATGAGTGCCTGTCTGTGCATATGTACGTGTGCATATCTGGTGTCCATGGAGGCCAGAAGAGGGTATCAAATCCCCCAGAGTGAAGTTACAGGGGGTTTCTGAGCCATCATGTGAGTGCTGGGAACTGAACCCAGGTTCTTTGCAAGAGCACTGGTGATCTTCACCCTGAGCCATCTCTCCAGCCCCATTTCCTCCATCCTGTAACCAAAAGGCTGTTAGACTTTCTAATGAGATTCTAAACTACTTCCTAAGGCTTTCGTTTTGTCTACCCTTTCTTATTTGGTGATGTTATTTTTTGCTTATTACATAGATGGATATGAATTGAAGAAAAGGGACCTTGTTGAGTGTCATACAGCTATCATGTGCCACACAACACACTTTTCAACACACACACACACACACACACACCACCACCACCACCACCACCACCAACAACAACAACAACAACAAGGATGGTAGTAGGAGAATGTACCTTCTTTCCTTTGAAGTTTATGTACGCTGTTAAACTCGTTTTTCTTCTCCACTACTGCTGAACTGATCTCACCCCTTGAGGCTGTACTTAAACCACTAGGGGAGCATTATTCGCTTCAGCTTCTTCTGTACCATGTGTTCTTTCTTTAATTTGGTGTAAGTTATTTTTCTGACTGCCTGTATTATTCACTGGACTGCAGAACATACTACAGACACTGGAGAAGCGATGCCTTGTTTATCTTGACTTTATACTCGGATTATGCTTCAGTCTGAACTCCTCAGTTTGTTTTTAAAGTTCTGTTATTTTTATTTGTGCTTATGTGCACCTTTGCGAGAGCGTAGGTGCCCTTGGAGGACCCCGCTCCCCCACAGTGGGAGTTACAGGTTGAAAGCCACCTGATTATGGTTCTGGGTACTGAACTCCAGTTCTCTGAAAGATCATCCAGTACTCTTGCCTGTGACATTTTCTCTCCTTCCCAGGTCTGAATTGCTCACTCAGCTCACTGCCTTACCAATGTCTACTTTTGTCCGCCTTAACAGCTAAAAAGGTTATGTCATTTGATTTATTTTATACGAGTAACTAATACAAGACAATAAAACATGTTTTTAAGCTTAATTTTTAGATACAGTACTGGGACATAGGAATTTTGTCCTGTAGATATCACAGGATGCAAATCTGGGTGTAGGGTTATCAGGAGGATGAGACTTTTCTCAATAAAATACTTTCTTTATTCCAGTGTTCAATTAAATGACACAAGATCGGATTCTCTAGTGATTTTCTCAGAGGTAATTATTTGGGAGTTTAACATTGGTTTGAAAAGTCTCCAAGTGATGTTAGTCATTTAACTTATTTCCTACCAGGAAGGAGAAACAGAACACAATATAAAATATTCAATCTAAGCTTTAATTAACATCATTTAAGATCAAATAAGGGAGGTAACAGCAATCCAGGAAGGAAAAGTTCAAAAGCTTCTATAGTATGGATGCTGAAAATTCCCAATGAGACTTTTGCTTCCGTGAAACTCAGAACAGAATCCTGGTAAACTTTGAAGAGTTAGGAAGGAAGCTGGATGGGACGATCCATAGCTCCTCAGAGACTGAGGCAGTGGGATGAGAATCGCTCAGACAATGCAGTGAGATTCTTCTCAAAACAAAATTTAAAAAGGGATGGTGTGGGGTGGAGGATATAGACCTCAGTGTGGAATACACAGATGGCATGCATCAGTCTCTGGATAAAGGTATTTCTTGAAATTAAACCCAAAGCATCTTGGTTAATATTTGGTACTTATACAAACTTTTGTTTATACAGGAGTCAAATATGTAACCAGCCCCTAACTATAAACACATAATTTTAAATTCTGATAGCAGACACTCGTTTTGTAACTATGAAATGATATCAGACAACAGTTGCCCCAGTTGTTTCTTGGATCGTTGTGTAATGCTTGCACAGCTGGGCTCTTTAAGACCAGCCTGCGAGTGATAATTGTGAAGCTGTAATTCCGAGCCCGTTGTTCGGAGAACAAACAGGCTCTCGGGGAGCTAAAGACTAGCTTTGCAGCTTTTTAAATCAGAAAATAATCTAGAGAATCAAATGTACAAGGGCTCCTGGAGGGGAATGCTGAAAGCACAAATTTCAGTTTAAATGAGAGAAGGCCAGAGCTAATGTTCTCATTGCCACATCAGTTCTCTTACCGCGTACCTGGGCACTGTCCTTGCTTCTAATTATGTTCTTACATGAATGCCTTATTACATATAATGTGGGAAATATTATAGCTAGATGGCTTGTGTCTTGTGGCTTCTGTTTGCTTTGTATTTATGGCCTGAATGTTCTACTCAAGTGTTTAATAGGGACGTTCCAATACATTGATTCTAGCCACCAAATATAAGAACATCTTCTTAAGCTGGGCAACTTTTGTTTTGTTGCAGTGTTTTTCTTTTTCTTCCTTTTTTTTTTTTTTGTCTTTTGTTTTGTTTCTCTTGGCTTTGCTTTGCTTTAAAAACTACTGGGGTCAGGAAAGCCAGACATTCTATAATGGTATAACCACATCAGATGAAAATGATTCTGAAACCTTGATTTTAACATTTGGCTATAAGGTTATCCCAGCACAAAATCATCCACAAACACACTCCAAATTAAGAGATATGGGTACAACCTTGATTCACCTGCTGTCTCAGTTAGGGTTTCTAACTCTTATTAAGGAAAACATTTAATTGGGGTGGCTTACCGTCTCAGAAGTTTAGTTCATTATTGTCATGACAGGGAGCGTGGCAGTGTGCAGTCAGATATACATGGTGTTGGAGAAGGAGTTGAGAGTTCTACATCTCGATCCTTAGGCAACAAGAAGTGAACTGTGTCACTGGGTGTAGCTTGAGCATAGGGAGACTTCAAAGTCCACTCCCACAGTGACACACTTCCTCCAACAAAGTCACACCTCTTAATAGTGCCACTCCCTGTGGGCTTACGGAGGCCAATTACATTCAAACCAGCACACACACCTACCATGTACAAACGAGCTTTGGAAGCTTGCGCAGCTTTGGAAATGGTGAATGACTGTCTTAGTAACTATTCCTGCTACCACGATAAAATCCTATGAGGAAAAACAATGTAAAGAAGAAAAGAGTTGGGCTCATGAGTCCAGGTTGCAGTTAGTCATGGTGGGGAAGTCACAGTAGCAGGAGCAACAGGAGATGGTCACATCACATCCACTCCCAAGAGACAGAGAGAAATGAGTGCCTTCCTTCTCTGAATACAGTCTGTGATGCCAGCGCAGGGAATGGTGACATCCACAGTGGGAGATTCTCCCCACTCCAGTGAGCTCAGTCAAGATAATCCCTAACAGCCATGCCCAGAGGCCACCTCAGTGCCTCACGGATGTCCCCAAAGGCTCATCTCCTAGGTGATTTGAGACCTCATCAACTTGACAATTGAGATTAACCATCCTAATGATGCTTATCATATGGAGGGTTTCAGAAAGCTTATTCTACACCATGACTTTTTGAACTTTAAAGTATATACTGCTGCCTTCTGTTGACTTTATGGCTTATTAAAATATCACCTTATGTTCCAACATCCATGGTTTTTACTTTCATAATCCTTTATCTTTGTATCTGATTAGGAAACATTCTCATTTTCCAGGACACAGAAGATACAGACTTCCAGGGGATATCATTCTCTAATTTTGCTTTTATGATTTCCCTCAAAGAAAATGCCCTCATCAGTATCCCAATTTTCTATAAACAATGTTAGAATAGTGTTGAAATGAATCACTCTACAAACGTGCCTTACCATCTATTTTACTTAAAAAAATAATGATGTGGTTTATTGATATGAATCTGTTACATTGGATTAAAATAATCTTCCCAGTAGTCTTATATTAGATACCAGAATCCATAAAGAGGTAATGGGCAAATGTATTTGTAAGCATAATTTATATCTGCTAGTACTGTGCTAACTAACATACAACCTGATAATGGTTATTTTAAAATAAGAGCCATGATCTGGAATGAACAAGACCGCAGGGTCTAGGTTATGTCTGGAAGGCAGGGTAGAAGGCTCTGTCCTGAGAAGCACTAACTTGCAGCAGGAGGTTAAGCCCCCTTTATATCACCCAAGGTGGATGCAGAGGAAAATGGTAATATTTTTGCAATAGGGAATGGAAAGAGTTTTAACCACATATACACATTTCCTTACAATTAGAGGGTGTTGTTATGTGAGGCCCTAAAAAGACAGATTTGGTAGAAAACATAGTATTTTATACCAGTCATTTCAGAGTCCACTTGGCACACAGAAAAGATGATATGGTTTGACAGATACCTAGAAAAATCTTCTCACCTCAAAGTATATTTCACACCTAACACCCAGAATTTCATTCTTTGATGGATACAATCCATTAAGGAAGCAGTACTTCACCCAAAATGTGGTTCTGATTCAAACACTGCAAAAATAGATAGCACCGACTCACAATGGGTTATTGCGGGGTTGCTCTTGCTGAATCCAATTAAGACACTGAATGCTTTGACAGAACAGGGTCAGTGGTCTGTCGCATGTGGTCATCCCTTCTGTAACTTGTCCTGGGGATTGGGTTGTGAGAGAGGTGCATGTCTTCTTAAGACTTGTCTCGGGGCCAATCCTGACCATCTCCCCCCTCCCCCTTTTTATGCACACAGAGGCAGTTTACATGACAAACAGAGGCCTTGTAATAACGAGATTACAAAAAACCTACAAATGATATTCAAAAAAATTTCCAAAACCCCCTTCAAGACTAAACTCTAAAACTAAGAGGGACAGAACTGTTAAGAACACAGCCTGCAACTGATATTAGCCAAAGAGCTTGAAAAATGTATGAATGGTTCTCTAAAAACGACATTTGGGAAACTGTATGTCTGAAATACCAGCTCCGGAGGTGCCAAGCGGGAGGCATTTGCAATGACTAACAGATTAAGGCATCTTCCCATGAAGAAGGATGATGTAATGCATAGTCAAAGGGAGAAGAGGGGGAAGACAAAACCATCCTTTCTCGTTAGCGCATAGGTACAACCACACCCTGGAATATCACCAGCTTCACCAACAGGAAGCAGATAGTACCTTGCTGGAGTCACACGATCATCACAGCTCAGAGAGTCAGTCCCCTCACATACCTACATTTAGTCCAAATATTTTCACTGCGTCTTTGGAGTATGGAAATCTTAAAAAGTACAGCAGTCAGCATGGTCAGCAAGGGGTAACTGGTATGGCAAATCAATTAAAAAAGCAATAAGAAAAGTAATAGAAATTAAATTTGCTTTGTTGCATTTGTGTGCTACAATGTGCTTGTGTCAGGGGACAAATTTAGGAGTTGGTTCTCTCTCTCTCTCTCTCTCTCTCTCTCTCTCTCTCTCTCTCTCTCTCTCTCTCTCTCTCTCCTTCATGTGGGCCCCAAAGATTGAACTCAGGTCCTCAGGCTTTGCAGCAAGCACCTTTATCCACTAAGTCATTTTGCCAGCTTATGTAAGTTTTTTTTCTTACACACAGAGTTCTGCTGTTTGAACGAATTATGCATGGTTTCAAGCATCAACTAATAGGAAACACTAACATGGCACTTAACTGTGTCATGCATTACTCTAAGAACCTTAACATACATTACTCAGTTTAAATATGTTCAATACATTTTTAATAATGTGCAGTGCAACAGCATACAATAATATTAAATATATATAATTCTATTGAGGATTTCAGTGATTTTATACTTTTTTGGAACTGAAATGAAAAAGAGAAATAGTGAAAAGACAATGTTCCTTATTACAAACCATAATTTTCCACATATAATAGGACAAACATTGAATGGGTATTTAAAACTTTTAATTCTTACCATAAATATAAGAATATATTACTCAACCAAATTATGTAGCAAACTATAAAATTATTATATTTGCAGGATCAAAAATAGTGATTTTTTTCCTTTAAAAATGTAAAGAATTTATTATTAGTTCATGATATGTGTGCATGGGCATGCGCACCACAGTGTGTGTGAAGGTCAGTTGGTTCTCTCCACCGTCTTATGGGTTCTGGGGGTTGAATTCAGCTTGTAAGGCAAGCACAGCAAGCGCCTTTACCAGCTTGGCCATCAAAGCCAGTTCCTTCTTGTCTTTCCTTTGCTTGTTTTCAGAGGTCATGAAGCCAAGTACCCACAGAGAAGCCCCGCTGGCTCTGCAGCTGTGGAGGAAATACTGATTTTGAGGGCAGAGAAAAGCTATGACTAGTGACCATGAGATTCTCCAGCTTACTTTGTCAGAGTCAGGATCCCAGAGACACTGTTCATTACACAGCCATTTCTAGAGACCATCTAGAATCCAACATGCTGATAGGATCTGTGGACACCAGAGAAATCTGCTTCCAGAATAGTGAAACCAAAAGCGCTTAGGAAACAATGAAAGTCCACACTTCCATGATTTTTTTAAGTACTCATTTAAAAATAAGAATATTTGTTTTTAATTTTTGTGTGTGTGTGATTGTGAGTTGGTGTATGTGAGTGCAGGTGCCTGCAAAGACCAGAAGAGTATTGCAGAATAATGTTTTTATACACTGTGAAGATTTGTCACTCAGATTGGTCTAATAAGAAGCTAGCCAATATCCCAGGCAGGATTTTGGGGGCAGAGAGAATGCTGGGAAGAAGAAGGGTGGAGAAGTCAGACAGACACAGAATGAGTCGAACACACAAAATGGGACAGAGCTAAAAGCCACGTGGTAGAATATAGACTAATAAAAATTTGGGTTGATTCCAGTTGTAGGAGGTTGTTAGTAATAAGCCTAAGCCATTGGCCAAGCTTTTACAATTAATCAGAAGTTTTTGTGTGGTTATTGGGAGCTGGCAGGTGTGACAGAAAAATCTGCCTACAGAAGAGGACATCATCTTAGCTGGAGCTGGAGCTACTGGGGGTGTGGGTGCTGGGACCTTGTATCAGTTTCTCCCCAAGAGCACTGCATGCTCTTAGCTGCTGAGTCATGTTTCTAGCCCTTCCCACTGCAGGTTTCTATAAAAGGCCACCTGTGGGTCTTTGAGGGGGGAAATTGTGTAGCGGCTTAAATGAACTCAGACAGAGATTGTAATAATATATACAGCTTTAATTGGGAAATAGACTTACAGAACCAGAAGTTTCAACGAAGAACAGGAAAGCAGAAGGGAAGGCAGGGAGCACGCCTGCAATCTTTATAAGTAAAAAATATCCTCGGGGGACCCCGCTCTACAAGCAAGTTGATTGGCTGGGTCCCCCTACAAAACTGAAGGGGATAACCTTGACCAGAGACAGAGGATCAAATTCAATTAAGAACATAAAGTGACTTAAAACTAATCAAGGAAAAAGTGTCATTCCCCAAACATAAGCAAATGATGAGAAGTATCCAAAACAACACGATGAGGAAGTGAGAAAATGGCAAGGCTAATTAGAAAAGGCAGGAGCAACACCAGAAAATCCCTTGCTCCCTCTGAAGGTATAGTTCCGGTCTTGGAGATGAAAATCCTTCGAGAGCTAGAAATGGCAACAGCATGGGGGGGGGGCAGAGAAGGGCTGAATGAGAGCAAAGAAACATGCCCAGAGAAGCAGCAATGGAGTCCGTTACTTTGTATGCCTGCTTAATAAAGGTCAATGGAAAAGTAAACATACGATGAGGGCAGGGGGAAGTGAGAGGCGGCACCACTGCTGTTAGAGAATCAAGGCCATGCTGTGTAGGAAGAGCACATTGCAAAGGACCCAAGGTGGCCACACAATCCCTGCCTTTGTTTCCAGTGGATGACTCTTGCTTCAGCCATCAACTGCACCCTCAGAAGCCCAGAGCGTCACTCGAGTTTAAAGTCCATCGGAATTGTAATGTTTCCAAGCCTAGCAGAATTGCCATCTGGGGTCTCTTCATGACAGCGCCATAAATATAAATACCACTTGAAATAACTTTTTCCTGCATGTGTCAACACTGTTTGGAGAGACACAAGTCAGAGGTGGCAATGAGGTTCCTCACATTGTGTGGAGAAATTAAAGTTTGAGTGGCCGCGGAAGCCAGTGCAGATGGTAGCATAGGTACCCCAATCCATAAACACTTATTCATAAAGATAAAAGGAAAGAAAATGCCTCACCCTACAAGAGAAGAAGCTACCAAGACCTCAGCTCTCTTTCTAGTCTCCCTGCTCTATTTGGTGAGGGTGTTTTCCATAGGAAATCTCTTCTCTCTGCTCAGGGAGAGACTGTGCAGACCGAGAAGCCATAGGACCTGATGTGAAAGTCTGGAAAAACAGAGCCGGATTCACAGGGCGTACTCTGAGGACTTGCGCGCAGCACCTTTCCTGCCGGCAGGGCCTGGGGTAATGAGAGTTCCACCGCGGCAGAGAAGAACCGGCAAATCAGAGCAGGAAAGGACAAAGACTGCAGGGACGGAGAGCTTCAGCTCCAATCAGTGAGCCGACACTGATGGGATGGAATTTACATTCCGGTCACAAAGCTGCTGGGACCAGACTGTAATAAAATAGGTGTCAAACAATAAAGCAATTTGGTAACATCAACTTCTTCCTTCTGCTCCGTGTTTGCATCCGTCAGAACGTCTTAATAAAGAGGCTAACATTTGAACAAGGACCGAGCAGAAGATTCTACTCAGGTTATTCTTTATCCAGGAGATACCAAAGCCAGTTGTTGTTCCAGATCAGTATGGACCTGATGTGGGTTAGAGACTACACATCTTGTCTGATTTCATACACTTGATTCAGACAAATTCACCTTAAAAACTAAGTTATTGCTTTTGTCTCTGTGAGTATGTGTGTGTGTGAGGGGGAGGTCATGCCTGCCACAGTGCCTGTGTGGAGGTCAGAGGACAACCTCTACTCGGGCTCCAGGGCTCAAACTCAGGTCGCCCCACTGACATGCCTGTTTACTCACCCAGCGCCTTGCCAGCCCCTCTGTTCTTTCTTCATGTAGGTATAATTATGTAAACTTACCTTTTCTCGCTGTATCGCAGAGATTTGGTGCTGCTGTTCTTTCATTTTCATTTATTTCAAGATTAAAAAATAATCACTGTCGTTTTATCTGCCTCATCTCATGTTCTAGATATAAAATCCTTGTGACACATAGGGCTTCTGAGACTGCGCCGCCATCCTCTGGAGCGCCTTCCCCCCTTTACATAGTATGTGTTGATGCAGGTTTTGGTGTCAAAGTTCATGTCGTGACTTTTCGGTTGTTGTCTATGCTTTTGCTGCCACCCTGAAGAAAACACCTAGCTTGAAATGACAGAGTCTTGCGTTCACATTTTCTTCTAGGAGTTCTGTAGATTTAGCTCTTAAAGACTGTGATCGCCTTTCACTTGCTTTGTGCGTATGTTAAAAAAAGGGCCCCAGTTCTTTCCTTTGCTTACAGACGCTCATTTGTGCTGGCACCATCGGGCGATATCATTGTTCCTTCTCGACATCGACTCATTTCCTTGTTGAAAAATCTGACCATAAATTGAAGGATTTAGTCTGACTCTGGATTATGGTGCACTGGCCTGTATATCTGTCTTATAACATTGTGCTTTTTTTTTTTTTTTTTGGTGGTAAGTTCTTGTTTTTTGTGGTGCTTGGGTAAGCATTCTGTCAGCAACATCTCCGGCCTTTGTAATAAGTTTTGAGTTGTGTATTCCTCGACATTTTTTTTCTAATTTGTAAGCTTGTTTTGACTATTCTTGATCCCTTACATTTCCATATGAAATTTAAGATTATCCTTCCCAGTTCTGCAAAACAGAACAAAACAGAACTCTGCTGAATTTTGATAGGGACGACATTCGACCTGCAGCTTTGCCTGGGCTACATTGCTACTTTCACCACATATCTTCCAAAATACAATACACAATTCTTCCATCTTAGTGGTTGTCTTTAATGGTGTTTGATGGTTTTCAGTGGTCACACTGAAGAGATCATTTCTTTGTACTTTTGTTAACTCCATCGCTCTTATATAGTTGCAATCATTTCCCCAATTTTAGTTTTGGCTTTAAAATTATAAATATGTTCTTTCTATCTATCTATCTATCTATCTATCTATCTATCATGATTTTTCAATATTATCTTACAATCTATAGTCCAACCATTCTTATTATCTTTATTGGGTATGTGATTTTTCTTGAGAATTACCTATATACAAAATCATGCCATCAACAAATAGAGGATGCTTTACCATTTATTTTCCAATCTGGTGGGTTTTTTTTGTGTGTGTGTGTCTGTATCTCAAACTATGTGAACAGTACTAGTGTACTGTTAAATGGCAGTGGGAAAGGGGCATTGGTTTTTTCTTAGGAGGAAAGCGTCAGTCTTTAGTCATTAGCATGATCTCAGCTGTGGCTTTTGTATTTTTATTTTTTCTATAGATTCCCTTGATCAGGTTTAATTTTTTTTAAGTGAAATTGTCTAACTCTGAGTACAAAATCATTACATGTCCAACAGTGAATAAAAATGAGAATGAAAGTTCAACGATCAACAGGGCGGCAGGAATTGCAGACCCTTAGGAACACAGGACAGCTGATAAGGAGCTGTCTGTCGTTTCCCCTGGGGGCTATGCTCTTAAAGAGCTGAAACCGAGAGTGCTTTTCTACTTAATGCCAAACAGCTGTGTCCTCGAAACTGATCTCAATTTTTAAATCAGGTTTATTTATTTTACATGTCTGAGTGTTTCATGTGCGTGTATGTATGTGCACCATGTGTATGCCTGGTGCTCGCAGAGGTCAGAAGAAGGTGTTGGATCCTCTAGAACTGGAGTTCTAGATGGCTGTGATCCACTGTGTAGGTGGCAGGGACCAAACCCAGGTCTTCCTCAAGAGCAGCAAGTGCTCTCAACTGCTGTGCCAACGCTGCAGTCTGTGAACTTACCTTTTCTAAAGCTGTGTTTCACACCTCTGTGCATTGCAGGTTTGACTGATGTTCAGGATTCAGCGGGAACTGTAGTTATTCCAAATCATTTACGTGGTAGCAATTTATATTGGCCTTGGATGCCATTATTATAAACTTATAAAAGGTATTTAGCCACCTCTAACACCAAAGGCAGCCATATGCTTCATTGAACTATGGAGACTTGCGTGATCCATTTAGTCATAAAGCCCTCCTAATGGCAGTAGAGGAACTAAAGAGTTCTTGCTAGCTCTGGCATGCTGTGTGGAATGAAATTTTGAATGGTTTATTTCTGCATTAGAGGCAAACATCTACCTTCTGGGGTTGTCCTCATTCCAGCATCTTGCATCTGTTGTATTTATGACAGAAACAAGAGAGGAGCAGAGGGTGGGGGAAGCCTAGTGTTTAGTCATCTGCTATTCCATTCGGTGCTAAATTCATACTTCCCTCTAGAGTGTGAGAATGCTAATTTATTTTATGTATCACGAGTGGATCGAAGCCATTCCTAGATACATGAGTGTTTGAACAGGCAAACCTAAACAGTAAATGTCCTGCATGAGCTAGGCTTTCTGGACTGTTCTTTAATTTTTAAGGCAGGGTTTTCTTTAGTTGTCCTCAAACTCACAATTCTCCCACCTTCCTCCAAATAATAAAGATTAGAGGTAGACACCACGGTGTACTTTTCTGTGTTTAGTTCTTGAGTAGGAAAATCTTTGTCAGTTAGGGGCCTGAGCTCTAATGCCAATAATCTTCCGAAGCATACACAGCTATCCGTCAGCTCCCGCTGTTGACCTGCCTTGTGGGTTAGCCCATCAGCTTTCTTAAGACTTTTGGTGAGTATCAAAAATGACTGAATTTAAAACCACAACCAAGTCTTGAAATGCAGCAGTGCGCTTCCTCAAATCTTTAGTGAAATATCAGACGGAGGATCAAGTTTGTCCCATCGATTTCTGTACCACTTCTCTGTCTTTAATCTTTAAGTGTTCTCTGGCATTTTTATTGTCCTAAGAGAAGACATTATTTTTTATATATCATTAAGAGCCTCTAAATATTTAACTGCATATACTTAATGACTTGAGGAGTAGATAAATACCACTTCTAATCCATTTATTAAACATAAATATTTTACCCTATACTTTGATGAAACTTCCATTCTATTGAAAATACACCCAAAGTATTAACTATAATATACATTAATATGAATAATAAGAGGAAAGTAAAACAAGGAAAGGGGATATGGCAGACTGAGACTGGAGTTGTTGGCTGAGCTGTTTGACTAGGTAATCAGGGAACATCTTCCTGACAAGCCTTAGAAAAACTTAGAAACAAGGCAGGGGCCAATGAGATTGCTCAGTGGGGAAAGGGGCTTATTGCTGAGTCTGACAAGCTGAGTGAGGTCTCTGGGACCTGTGTGGTATAAGGATAGAACCAACTCCTGCAAGTGTCTTCTGCCCTCTGGATAGGCAGCTGGCACATGCATCCATCTACATACAAATTGAAAGAACGCACACACGCACGCACGCACGCATGCACACATGAATGAACAAACAAACGAATGAATGAATTAATGAATGAATATACTATGTAGTGAGAGTGAGTCCAGTCATAGATCTAGAGCAGCATGTCAGCACTGGAAAGGCCAAAATTATGGACATGACTAGACTCTTGGAAAAATAGCAAGGAGGTCTATATGACATGTTCTCAGTGAGCATGGAGAATGGATTAGCTACCTTTCTGCTGCTGTGACAAACACCATGACCAAGGCAACGATAGTAGGGCCTGTGGTTCCAGAGGGATAAGAGTCCATCACCATTATGGCAGGGAAGCGTGGCCCAGGGAAGGTGTTTTGACTAGAGCAGCTGATTGAGAGCTCGCATCTCAAATTAGAGGAAGGGTATACAGAGAAAACAAATGAGGTTTTGAACTCTCAAAGCCCACCCCAGTGACATACTTCTTCCAACAAAGCTATACCCTCTAAACGGCGCCACCAATCAGGGACCAAGTATTCAAATGCCTGAGAATATGGGTGTTAGACTTCCAAACTGTCATGTAGAATATTGAAGAAGGAGTGTGGGAAATGACATAGATAGGTTTGAAGTAGGAAGTAAGTGATAGATCAAATTCTGAATAAATGACGGTAATGGATAGATTTTTCTCCCAGTAGACTGAACATAACATATAAGACAGAGACATTTAAGGTCTAAAACAATTTTTTTTGGCTCGAACAACTGGACTGAATACCATTCACTGTGGAAACAGTGGGTGGGAGGAGCTCAGGTTTTCACAGCTCATGTCCAAGACAGCTAGTGAGCCCACAGACTCTTCTCTCAGTTACCTTACGCGTCTCCTACCTGCACATCTAGAAATAGCCACTTCTCTGTGAGGCATAAGCTACCTATACTTTACATTTCCCAGACTAGCTCTTATCTAGTTCACCAGTTTTAACCTATTCCCTTTACTAGCAATAACTAACAATTTCTGGGGGAAACGAGACTTCAGGGCTAGGCAGTAATTTTCTCGTATTTTCCCATAGCCGTCCATCCTACCGTGTAGACACTTGTTGAGACCCAATCACGGCAAGATTGTTGACCTCAGTTGTTAACGCAGGGCCGCCAGCTTGGCGTTTGGAGAAAATGTAACTGCTGTGGAAACACTGTTATCCCCCTCCTGTTCACGGTCTTGCTTCCTGTCAGAGAATGTGCTCGAAAGCAGGTGCTTTCTAATATCTCCTAAGCTCCATGGCATTACAGTCTGAATGATGCCCTTGTGTGCTGGTGGCAAAAGTTGTCACTGCTAGCTTTTGAAAAGAGGCCTTGGCCAGAACACTTTCAAGGGTAGTTTACATACAGGCATCATCAGCTTCATTTGGAACACAATTAAGATAATTCCTTGCTAGGCCCAGCAGATATTACCTTTAAAAAACATAGTTGTTAACACAACTATAATTTTCCAAAATTAGACGTTTTATTTTGCGGATACCTAAATCATCATCTTCTCCTCTCACAGTGTTCTCACTTCCTTACTGGCGGTAAAGGGTATTATTCGTTCATTAGGACTCGGAGCTACTCTTACACAAAGGCCAGTCGTTGGGGGCATTCGAGTCTTTGGACGATAATGAAACAATCTGGTGAGAGACATAGCCCTGTTAACATCTAAGCACAGCTGAAAGCAATGGCTTGATTCCAGGTGTTAAGTTGTGCTGTGGAAGAGGCGTGCACGAGTGGGGTCTGTGCATGACAGATCGTGACGTGGGAGTCCAGGAGACTTCAGAGGATCCACAGGCCGGGCGCATGCAGAGGACCCAGAAACCTCACGGCGCCCTGTGGCTGGAGGAGCAGGAACGGGGCCAGGGAGAGAGCGTGTTCTCACAGTGACCCCTGTGAGCTTTATCACGTGTGAGCTCTCCGGTGAATACTTTATAACACTCACTGGGAAGTTGTCAAGCGGCGAGTGAAGATGAGGTTTGAATTTTAAGAAATCGCCTCTGGTGGAATTACCGAGAAAGGAAAAGATCAACACGATAAAGGAGAACAACAGAAAAGCTTGTGCTCTCGCCGTTTTTCCTTCACGTGTCCCCTTCTGTGACGTTCGCACGCGACATTTGCACGCACACATTCTTATAGGAGTCAAATACTCATTTCTCCCCCAAACTTGTGCCCCACCAAAGACAAGGAACAGCTAACGAAGAGTAGAAAAATGCAAAGAGAAGAAGGTAGCGAAGCTGTTGCTCAGGGCGTCTCACGGTTCAGTCGGCAATCAGCGCACCATTCAGGCTGAAAAGGCTCAGCGAGGCAAGGGGAAGTGTGTGTATAAAAAAGGCAACGATTTCTATTTTAGGCGCGTTTATTTTGATCCCCAAAATTTAGCTATGCATTTGAAGCTTGAAAAGGTGGGAAATATCTGGCAGCTTAAATCCTAATCCACTCTTGCCGAAGAAGACGGTCAGGAACATTTTTAGGGAGGCAACATGGCCTGAAGTTTGTTCATAGATCTAGATCAAGTAAGGAAATGTGGGGAAGGTATTTCACAGTGAATAATTTAACCTCATTAATACCCTGGAAAGTTGGAATTATTATCCTCATTTGGTAGCTGAAGTTCGGTTCATTATTCTACTTGAAATCGCCTGTGGCTGGAGAGGTTTTGCATTGGAATTCCAACCTCGTAGTTATGGTCAGCTCTTGCTATTTCCATTGTAATGAGTCTGATTTCCTGCCTTGGAAATGTGCCACCTGTATTTTTTTTTCCAGCTTATTGTGGGTTCATTGGACCCAGGGACATGTATGTATTATCTATTTTCCAATTTTTTCCAAGGTCAATTATGTATATGCTATGAATATAAAACAGACTAGATTGAATTAGTGAGGCAAATATCAGGGCTCATATTTCGGGACAGAGACCAGGGATCTTCCTTTCTTCTTTCTTTCTTTCTTTCTTTCTTTCTTTCTTTCTTTCTTTCTTTCTTTCTTTCCTTCCTTCCTTCCTTCCTTCCTTCCTTCTCCCCCCCTTCCTTCCTTCCCCCCTTTCTCTCTGTCTCTGTCAGTCTCTCTGTCTCTCTGTTTCTCTCTATCTGTCTCTGTCTCTCTCTCTTTTAGCTTGTCCAATTTGGATCTGAATGCTTCCAAATTTGAGGAGACAGTTTATAGTGTGCCTGGGCCTTGCCACTCCCTCTTACTAACATCTGTCCTATTCATGCCTCCTGCTTAGAATAAACACCAGAATTTGTAGTCTCAGCTTCAACACCTTAGAGCAGGTGTTTCAAGCTTGTTGAATTAAACTAAAAAGCCAAACAAGATTTCTCCTGGAAAAGCAATCATTAGGCAATCATTACTAAGAGCTTATATTTAGAAGGTTTCTTTGTTATGAAAAGTAGATGGGACTGTTCAGGTTGATAATGGCTATTTTCACTCTTCTCCCCAATGCATCTCTGAAATGTTTTTATGCCCTCTGAATCATGGTATGGACCACACTTCCGTTTCAAGCCCATAGTTTTGCCCTCATTGAAATGGGGAGAAGTGGAACCTGTGAAGTTCATGAGCTTTGCATTCTTGCCTCAGGTAGACTTTACGTCAGGAGTTAGGGTACCAAAAGGCCACACAAGGCCTCCACTGAATTAGTGGCTCTGGGTCCTTCCTCATCTCAGAAACTCGAAGGATGAAACCCATGGGCAGAGGGTGGGTTTTAGAAAGAAATGTGTCATAGATTCGTAGGTCAGAGCCTAAGGGACAGAGAGGAAGCAGTGCAGGTACAGCAGGGCTGACATGCAATTCCATCAGTTCCACAGTCTGAGAGCTTTGGTAAGCAGAAGGATGGCAGACACTGGGGTGAGGCATGGTGAGGTGGTCCAGGTTACCTGCCTCAGTGTCAGTCACATGCTCAGGTATGGCTTTCAGGCGGCATACTCATGTAGGAGAAGAGATAACAAGGAACCCAGAAACCAGAACTCTCTCCTGGCGTCCCTGAGCCCCGGCAAGCACAGGACTGCCCATAGGACCTCTGCCATGTCTGAAAGTGCTGCTTTCAGGGCCCCTGTTAAAACTGCCTGGCCAGTTCCGTGTACAGTTCCCATCCTTTGGATTCTAATCAGTCTTGTCCTGCAGTTCAGTTAAGGATTGTGTTTGTTCATCTGAGTCATTCTAGGTATGACAATTGTTTTCCTTGGTCTATTCTCTGTTGAGTTACAGTTATAGAAGGACAGGACATAAAGAAAATCTTTTTGTTTTTTGACAGTCTTTGAGACCAGATGCTAAAGCTACTGACAACGTAGAGAAATAATGTTGGATAGAAAGTATAGTGAGACACGATCCATCTTGAATCCCACCCGCAGCTGTCCCATGAATGAGAACACGATTGAATGTGCAATAGTAAAGGAGCCATCCTGGCTGCTCAATGGGGTTGATGCTCTGAGAACCATTGCTATCACTCCTTTGTATTGATCTGTGTGTGCCTTTGGAGAATTATCCGTTTTCTTTCTTTTTTTTTTGATAAACATGCATAAAATACTTCTTACATCTCCCCATGGGATTCCTTGAAAAGGAGTCTCTGGAAATATGTTGAACAGGATAAATTGCTATATAACCATAAGGGACGATTAACTTGCCTGGAGGATGAGGCAGGAGAACAGTCTGAGATCCCATCTCAGGGCACAAGCAAACAAGCCAGGGGTGATGTTTACGTAGGTGATTTATTTGAAGTTGTTAGCATTTAGCCTTGTGTCTTTCAGTTACCCAAGGTATATGTTAATGGCCCAATATAGGCTTTGGAGATTCACTTAATACAATTACCTGTAGATGGAAGTTTCTGTCCCACCGAGTCCCAAAACCATTCAGCCCCAAAGAAACACACAGAGGCTTATGTTAATTACAAATTAACATTATCTCAGGATTATTATTAGCTAGCTCTTACAGCTTAACCCATAATTCTTATCTGTGTTTAGTTTTGTGACTTGGTACTTTTGATCAGCGAGGCATTCTTATCTTGCTTCCTCTGCATCTGAGTGGTTACTGTACCTGCCTTTCCTCTTTCCAGAATTCTCCTGGTCTGGTCACCTCACTGATATGTCCTGCCAGACTACTGGCCAATCAGTGTTTTATTAAACCAATATGAGTGACAAATCTTTACAGTGTCCAAGAGCGTTTCCCATAGTAATTACCCAGTGATTTTCCATTTGCCTATTTGAACATGATCACTGCTTTTATTCCCCCCTTTACTGAGTTCAACCTTTTAATGCAAAATATAATGGGCTAGCGGTGAACGTCTCTCTCTGCTACTTAACGATGTCTTGATTATAAGATCCCAGAATCTCTGTTTTCTTCATAATTTTCTTTTCTCTGCCATCTGTTCTTGTTCAATATCTTCTGTCGCTCAGGTCAGTCATGGTCAAGTATTCCCATCTCCTGATTTATGTTGGAGAAAAACACTGACATCAGCGTGCATTTACACTGTTTTGTCTTCCAATAGAACATGAAGCTGCCCAGTGACCAATAAAATAGTCAGCATGTGGCATCTTGGCAGAGGGAAGGCTGGGGAGAGAAGCCAACTCCACAGAGAATCCAAATAGCAAAGAATACAAAGCTTTCTTGCGACATGCCTTCCTAATCTCCAGAAAACAATCACTGCTCTTTCTTAGCCCCTTTCCTCCCGGTTACTAGAGTGGTTTTATTAGCTTCTGAAGCTTCATTTGACTGCCAGGAAGAAAAACATGGGCATTTGCATGTAGCTCTGCTTTGCTGAGCAGAGTATCTGCTGAGGCTCCACGGGCAGGAACGCAGCTTAGCAGGGACTATTCTCCGAGACTCTGGGACAGCTTGCACCTTTGTCCCAGGGTGTACAGAACCAGTCTCTGCCTTGACTCTGTGGCTCTGGCCTTTCTGACAGCCAGCTCACAGCAACTTCCGCTTTTGTGTTTATTTTCAAGTAGTCTGATTTTTTTTTCTTTTTCAAATACAATTCCTTTAACCAGGCAGAAAGTGGACTGTGTATTCAGCTTTCTTATCACCCCCTTAACGAGAGAAATGCACTCAACAGGGGTGGTCCTGGGGTGACTTGTATCAGTGTTAACTGCTAAGAGACAGCACATGGCACAGATACTAGTGTACATTTGCTTCCTTCAGCTTTAAGTAATCTCACAATTTTATTACACTTATTAATGTATTGTGTGTGTGTGTGTAAGTGTGGAAATCAGAAGATAATTTGTGGGAATCTGTTCTACCTCGCAGGCCCTCGGGATCTCGCAGGTCCTGGGGATCAAACTCATGTCATTAGACTTGGTGGCAAGGGCCTTTGGCAGGAGTCTTTACCCATTCACTCATCTTGTCAGCCCTTATATCAACTTAAAATAATTAAATTACAGCAGTCATTCAGAAAAACGTATGTAGCTTACCCAGCTCAAAAATATGTAGCTCAGTAAAAACTTGCAGCAGACCCCGGCGTATCTAGAGCCTAGGAAAGGAAACAGAATTGCCAGAGTTAGATTTCTCCTCTGATCACTCCTTCAGAGTAATCACCATTCTGATTCCTCCTCCGACTTCATGTTGTCAGAGTCAAACTTTATATAGCTAGAATCAAACAACACATGCCCTGTGTGGGGTTTCTCACTCTCCTGCACGGAGCACATTCTGTTGATTCTCATTACTATGTTTCCAGTTTAGAACTCTCGGGAACAGCCGGCTGCGAATATCTTTGTGTCTTTTGATGAACATATGAGCGCATTTCCATACGTGTGCCTCATCTCCCCCGAGGGTAGGATAGCTTAGTGGGACGTGCACACACTCAGCTCCAGGTGGGTCTATAAGGCAGCTTTCCAAAGTAGTTGTACTGGTGGTTTCACTAGGATTTAGTGTGGAAATAGTTGTAGTTTAACTTTCTGTAGTTCTTCATGTACAAATTTGTTTGATTTCTCTAGATTGAATGATATTTTCTGCAATTTAGATTTCTTGAGGTAATAATAATGATATCCAAATTCTCCATTTCCCTTTGAAGTATATCTTTGTCTAATTTTGTTTTAAAAGCTTTATTCGCTTTTATTTTATGTGTATGAGTGATTTATCTCCATGGTGTGGTACCTATAGAGAACAGAGGAAGTCACTGGATCTCCTGTACTGGAGTTACAGAGGGTGGTGAGCCACCATGTGAATGTTGGGAACTGAACTGAGTCCTCTGAAAGAGTAGCCCATGCTCTTAACCACTGCTCCATCTCTCCAGTCCATATCTGACTTACTTTTAGCTCATTGGTCTTTTGTTTCTACAACAAAATTGCATTAAACTCATTTGCCTTGTGTTGCTAGGTAATGGGATTCAAAATAATAAATTATATGCCTTTCACACATATAATGAATGGCAATGAACTGGGAGAGACAACAGTGTTGACAGATATTTTTGATTTGTTTCATCAAATTTGAAAAGCTACTTCCTTAATCTAGTTTTGCAGATTTGTTAAAGAAATCTGTTAATATGTGACCAAGCTCATTCATAGCTTCTAGGCATTTTTAAATGATGGATTCTTCAATATAAATCTTTCTTCTTAAGGGTGGGCAGACATACCTTTAACTTGTTACACAATAGAAAAGTCATTCTGTATTTCTAAACTGCTTCGTGTGAAAAGAATAATTATCAACAGTTTAATTCTTGTTCTATACTCTATGTTATTGATTTTTTTAAGTTTTTAAAACGTAAGATGTTTTAAGTTCAGTCTTTTCTGATACCCATTTTGGCAATTTGAACATGTTCCATATTTGTCCTTTGGACTAGCATATAATATCATTGATGTATTCAAGGGACAGTGCTTGGTTCCAGGTTCCCTTTCTCAGTGTGGCCTTCATACTGTCTGAAATTGCTGCCGCCTTCACACATAGCGTGGACCTTCAAGGAAGAGCAGATGACGGACAGATCTCTGTGTCTGAGCTTACACCCTCACTGTGGAGTGCGTTTTCACTTATAAATGGTTCTAACCTTACATCTGATCCACCCAAATGCAGTTCACCTATTTCTCACAAACACATTCTTCTCACTGCATTTGCATCTTGGTGAATGCCTTTTTATGTTTACTATCACTGAAGCCATTTTCTAGACACTGGTGAATAACTCCTACTCCCAGTGTCTTAGGGTTTTCACCTCATCAGTGTGGCATGGCTCCTTCCCATAGAAGTACTTTCTGGCTGGGACCGCCAGCCCACAAATGGAGACTTACTACCAATTATGAAAGCTAGTTTCCAACTAGCTCTGCTAACTTAAATTAATCCATATTTTTAAATCTTTGTTCTGCCATGGGGCTCATTTCCTCATTTCCATACTGCATGCCCCCCCCCCCCCCCGCATTTTCCTGGTGAATCTGCCTTTCCTCTTCCCATAGTCCCTGGAAGTCCCGCCTATTCTCTCCTGCTTAGCTACTGGCTGTTCAGTTCTTTATTTCACCAATCACAGCAATACATTTTCACACAATGTACAAGTATCCCACAACACCTTCCTGCTTTAGCCTATGACCCTGTCCAGTGCTAGACACTCATTGTTCCTCACCTGCAGCTGGACTATTGCCTGGCCTCCCTGGCTGCAATGTCATCCTTGTTAGTCTATTCATACTGCTACCGCCAAAGCTGTCTTTGAAATACCCAAGTAATCTTGTTGCTTTTAGAGTTCTTTAGCCTAACATGGGAGGTGTCTCCTGCTGATTTTCCCAGGTGCACTTGCTACCTTGCTGCTCAGGTTTCCTCTGTTTGTAGGGCCACCCACCTTAGCCTGCATGCTCCTCCCCATTCTGTGCTTCCAGCTGTTACAGTCATGGTTTCTTTGTTTAGTGTTTTGTTCTGCACTGCTTACAGAACGGCTTTTTCTCACTGCCTAAGGTTCACTTTGTTCTGAACTCCTGTATTTGCAACAGCATGGATGAACCTAGAGGACACTGTGCTAGGCAAGATCACAGACAGAAAAGAGCAAATACATGATAATCTCATTTTTTTGTATGTACTCTAAAAGAAGTCTAAAATTAGAAGAGTGTTTCATGCTGGGTGCTAGAAGTAGGGCATGAAGTAAATGAGAATAAATTAATTAAGGGATACAAATGATAGTTTTAAGATGTATAAGTTCTGGGTATCTAATTACAGTATGGTAGTGATAACTGGTAATAATGTATTGCTTACTTGGAATGAACTAGGAGAATACATATTAAGTAATCACACAATGTACACATATGAGGTGATTAGATATAGTGAGCGTGGTGCTAATGAATTTAATTGTAGAAATTATTACATGATGTGTGTTGTGTGTGCAGCATATTGTAGACCTTGGATATCTGCTAATTTATTTATCATTTATGCCATCAAAAGCATAAATAAATTAACTGATAGAGTAGTTTTAGCCCCTTTAAGATGAGGATTTTCCTTTATACTGTAACTTTATTTTAGTTTCTACATAATTTAAAAAAATAGTTATTTTATATGGATAAATGTTTGCCTGAATGCATGTATATTTATCACATTCATGTAGTGATCACAGAGGCCAGAAAAGGTAGCAGATCTTCTTGTATTGGGAATTGCAGGTTGTTTGCCGCCATGTTGGTGCTGGGGACTGAACCTGGGTCCTCTGCAAGAGCAACAACTGCTCCTAAGAGCTGAGCTACCTCTCCTGCCCTCAGTTTCCATAAAATTTCTTTGTCTATACTTTTGGTTTGAGAACTTTCTCTTGACATTCCCAGCCCTTAATCAACATAGTACTTGATGCATAACATAGGCTCAGTAATTGTTGGGTGATGATTAAATTGACAGATAGCTTAGAGCATCCTGTTTTTATATTATGTGCTCTTTAAAATCTCTACATTATACTTCATTTTCTTTGCCAGGGTTAAAATTCATATGTTACTCTCTCTACCAGCTTGTATAGATGTGTAGGGTCTTCTTTTTTCTTTATAATACCATCTGTGAGTTTCTTCATCAGCTGGAAGCATTTAATGCCTCTTAGGCTTGGAAATCCTGTGTGTGTGTTTTTTATCTGACACATTTATAAAAGATCTTAAATAAGTGTCAGTCCTTGAGGAGCTGAATTCTGTACACTTGTCTATCCAGGGACATCCCCATTTGACCTTGATAATGAATAAATATTTTGGACTGGTTTGGAGTAAGGATAAACAGACGGCCTATGAACCCATAGTATCATCAGTTAAAGTAACCACTAACACCTACAGTAGGATTTAATTTAGAAGAACGATGGCCATCTATCCATGAGGATATTTGGCACATTCAGTATATAATGTGCAGTATCATTTGTGAGCAATGACACCATTGATAACATTAGCTAGCCTTCACCACTTGGTTAAGGTAGTGCTTGACAATTATTTTCCTGAGCAGTTCAACCAGCCATGTAATCATTATTTACCATCTCTTCTCTGTCTGTGATAGTCTCCAGTGAGAATTACTTCAAACTGTTGTATACACAGAAATAACCTTGCTGTCTGCCCACACTAAGGCACTTTTATACTTCAGTTGCTATAATATTTTATATCCTGTTTCATTCGTATTTTCATTGCTTGAAACTGACTTATTTCTATGTTTGCCTGGTTTATTATTTGTCAAGAAATTTCCTGTCCGCTAACATGATCTTCCAGAGATCAAGGGTCTGGTGGGGTTGCTCATAGCTGTACTCCTGAATTCTAACAGAAGGGTTAGTATATACTAAGTATGTAGCAACTATTTGTTGGTAAATATCAAGGAAAAAAATGTAGAAGAGATTCATTAGCATTTCTGCAATAGAAAGAGGTAGTTGAATGGTGAAAACTTTAATTTAGTGTTTTTAATTCACTTGGGTTATTTTAGTGAAAAGTTAAATGCAAATATTGCTATCTATGGAAATTAGGTTAACAGAATATTAGTAATTCACGATGCCTCATGATGCACTTAGTAATGTGTCAGAGTTCTTAGTGAGCTTATGGGTGTGATGACTAGCTTTAGTTACCACCTGACAGACTAGACTCACCTGGACAGGAAGCCTCAATGAAGTGTTGTCTAGGCTGGCCTGTGGGCAGGCACGTCTGTGGGGGAACTGTCATTATGTTATTATGGAGGGAAAACCTACCCACTGTGGGTGGCACCATTCCCTAGAGAGGGCGTTTCTAACTCTCAGAGAGTAGGGGAAGAGAGCTGAATACTGGCATGTACGCGTTAGTTCAGTGCTGTCCACTTTTGACCATGGGTGTAGTGTGAGTGTCTGCCTTGTGTTTCCGTTCCGTTGATTTCCCTGCAACGATGAATGGGAACCTGGAATTTTGAGCCCAAAGAATTGTTTCTTCTGTTGTGGGAGATTAGTTGAAGGTGCGCATCATTTGTTTACGTTGTGGGACATTTGTTTACTGATGCGAAGATGTGCTGCGTTCTGAGTTGTAAAGCTGGTACTTTGACTGCCCGAGACACCTGATTGGTCTAATGTAGAGTTGAACAGCCATGAGCTGGGCAGAGAAAGGATGGGCAGGGCTGGCAGGCAGAGAGAATAAATAGGCGAAATCTAAAAAGAGAAAGGGAGGCATGAGAAAGGAGGAGAGAAGGATTCCAGCCACCCAGCCACACTATCAGCTATCCAGCTATGGAAGAAGAAGAAAAGTAAGATACATAAAATAAAGAAAGGCAAAAGGCCCAGAGTCATAATGTAGTTAGAGAGAAATGGGATAATTTAAGTTAGAAAAGTTGGCATGAAGCAAGCCAAGCTAAGGCCGGTGAATATAAGTAAGAATAAGTCTCTGTGTATTTATTTGGGTGCTGGGTGGCAGACTCCCAAAAAGAAAAAAAAAACCCTACATTTTTTAAGTTGATTTGTCATAGTATTTAATATCAGTAATAGGAATCAAACTAAGTCAACATATATGGCTGACCAGTGACATCTCTCCACCATTGTGACCTTTACCTGCGAACTGCTTCCTCTCCTATCGTAGGACTTGAGAATCTGCAGGACTGCACAGATTCCCCAGGTCCGTGTTTACTCCAGCAGACTGCTTAGCACCTGCATCTTGCTCATGCTGCCCATCTTGCCCCAAGGGAGCATCCAGGTAATATGTCTTCTTTCTATGATAAAGAGTAAGAGTGTTTTTTCCCCCCTTCTTCTCAGGACTTAAAATCTCCAGCCCAGAGGGATGAAATTGCAGGGGCGCGGGCAGCCTTGAAGGAGAACTCCCCGCTCTTGCATTCCATCTGTTCAGCTTGTTTGGAACATTCCGATGTTGCTTCGCTCAAAGCCAGCAAGGACACAGTCTGTGAAGAGATTCAGAACGCTCTTGATGTCATTTCAAATGCTTCCCAAGGCATCCCCAGCGTGCCGGCGACTTCCGAACCTCAGGCGGCAACCCTGGGGAGTGCTCTTGATGAGCTGGAGGTAAGTGGAGAGAACCAAAATGTGACTAAACGTCTCAGTACAAGTAAGCAGAAGCAGACTTCCGGTTCCTAAGTGGGAGTTTAGAGAACCGACTTTTACCAAGCTCTAATCAGTCTCAATGACCTTCTTGAGCCTTTCTGCGAATTGACAGCAAGATTTCCTATCAGCCCACTTAGCATTCCTCCGCCAGTGAAGCCTTTCAAATGGGAATTGCCCGAGATTCAAGTGAAGATTTTTATTTTATGTAGATCAACTTCTAAAGTGGAGGATTTATTTACTGTATGAAATTTATCAGCACCGTTGTACGTGCTCGAGAAATATATCCCGTCACTGCCTCTGACAAGGGCTTATATTTTAGCGAGAGCGTGTAGGCAAAAAGCACACAAGTCATTATAAATAACCAAATCGCATATCATAGTATAAAGGGGTGAGGTACCCTTAAAGATTTGAGGAGTTTAAGCCAGGAGCAGATGGAGATCGAGAACATAGGAACGCCACGGGCCCCTTTGTTTGTGACGTCACAGAAGCCAGGAACCTGGGTGGAGTCAGCAACAGGGGGCGTTCACGGACCAGGGTACAGAGCCAATGGGACCAGGCAGCAGAAGGCTGTGCAGGCCTTTCCTCTGAGAAACTGGGACTCGATAAGGCTTTAACACACTGAAACTCATGCCTTACAGGAACCATGTTAACACCAAGTGAGCACAAAGTCAATGTAAGTAAGGTGAGAAGCTGGGAACCAGGCGGGAGGCTATGATAGGAACCTGAGCTCACCTTACCCCTTACACGCACCACCCCGCTGGTGGTCACGACAGCCGCAGCAAGGCTCAACTTTGTAAGTAGGAATCAACTAGATAATAATAGAATGGATGGATAGATGTGTGGGACATGAGCAAAGGGAGGAATCGTAGAGGGCATCACACTCTTGAGTCCTTTAGCAACAAGGTTCATGATCTGAGATGCTATTAGGAGTTAATATCTGGGCAGCCGAGAGAGGGAATGAAGTCTGCCTGGGGAACAGACCTACAAAGGCTGGGCCGACTGACAATTGGTACTTAGAGAGCATTGGTTTTCAGAGTGTGCCTTACTAGGCTGAAATATATAGGCCTTTCTACGTCTTTCAGTTGGTGAACGTAGGTCAAACTCTGGAGTCAGCAGGGCTTGTCCACGATTGGACTATAGGCTCTGCTTGGAAGGGGAAGGAGCTCTCATACATCTTATACAGCATGGATAGTTACTTTTAAAGTTTAATTGAGTAGCTCTATAGAAGAGGTTTTCATTAACCACAGGAGGGCTGAGGGTAAAACCTGGTCATAAGCGGATGAGAAACCCAATTTTGAGCAAGTTGAGGGATTTACCAGGCCTTCAAGTACGATATCACTGAGCACTGACTATCCTAGTCCAACACGGAGGCTCCTTAGTGGGAGTTAATATGGTGTGTGGTTTAAAGATAAAAATTTAGAGCCTTCATTCTTGGGTTTATAGTTCAGCTGTGGCACTTGCTATGTTTGTGACCTTGGCAACAATATTTATGGAACCCCGTCCTGCTTACAAGTGTCCTGCAGCAACAGCACAGAGTTATCAGATAAAATGAATTCATAGTACAGGTGTGGTTGTTCAGAGCAATGCATAGTAAATATTCAGCCTTAATATCATTATAGAGAATATTTGGAAACAGATTTTTCCACAATGAAAAAGATATTTGTAATTAAAGTGACTAAGGTCTTACTGATGGCTTAAAAATCAGCACAACTTACATAATGTCTGTATGGCTCTTAATTTCATAGTAAATTTATTAGATAACTCATACTATTAAGTTTGATTGCTTGCTTTCCCTTTAGCTACATGCCTTTAAACAGAGTCTTCACTTCTAATACAATATTATTAGCTGTATTATTGTATATTTTTATATCCATGTGAAAATGCATAACATTCCTAGTTATATGCAGAGTTCAGAAACTCTTCCCTGATAGGTTAAAAAAAATGAATGGAAGCTAATAATCTCCTATCATCCAGTGTTCGCTCTCTGTACAGAACACACAATCATCTCGTGTGTTATAAGCTTATCTCGATGTCCTGGTTTTTAAGATTGAAAATCTCCTTTCCTGGGACCAGTCACAGATACCAGAAGAGAGCAGCTAGACACCAGTAACGTGTTAGACTCTAAATAAATAACATAAAACTTGGGGGCCAAAATACATGGGAATCTCAATAGTAGTTCGAAAAGCTTTGGGGCGTTGATCAATTATTTTATACCAGGTAGCAAGGGGAATGGCGTGGCCACTGTTAAACACATGAATGTTTATTCACTGGAGGAAGGAGCCATTAGAGGCCATGGGAAGTCCTAGTCATGCGTGTCTTGTTCTTGCCCCTTCCACACACAGTCCTGTCTAAAATACATCACGTTCTGTTGAAACCTTGTCACTCTGGTCACCTAATGTTCTCAATGATACTGTTAGCATCCCCAAAGCAATACGTAAGCCACACACATGTTCTTAGAGGGATTTTATCTCAGTCACCAGTGGCTGTAACCTGAGGAATCACGGGCATTCTCAAGTGAACCAGCTGTTCAATGTCCTTGATTCCTGCCCCTGTCTGCTGGCTCCCGCTGTTCTCACCCCTTGTAAGCTTCGACTTCGACTAATGGACTTTGACGGTGAAGAGGGGAGTTGAGTTGGAGGCCTTCAACCTTGACTGGGCTGTTTTAAGATTTCACAGGTTGCCTTTACTGGCACCCCACGCCAGTGCTTGGGTTTAGAATGTGACCTAGAGTGTGACTAGACTGTGTGTGGTTTGCCATGTGACATAGACCGTGTGTGCTTTTCTGCTTAGGAGGGTTGGTTTCTTGACTTCCTTCAAAAACAAGGAATACTGTCGAAAGAACTGTTGAAAAGATCCTGGTTTCTCTAGCAACACAGGAGCTTGACCTGTCTGTCTGCTTTGATGTGCGCCTTTTCATAGAGGTCATCTCTGAAGATGCAAGCTTACCCACTGTGGGAAGTCAGGGCATCTGCAGACAAATGGTAACTTGGTCTTAATGTGCAAATCCTAGGCCTGACATGTGGGCGTGTTTGCTATACTTCAGCAGTGGGCATAGAAAATCACCTGTCCAGGATACTTGGTTGTCTAGTAGCTAGGAAGTGGGCTTTCAGAGAGATGCTCCAAGTTGAATATATACATATATTTATATATATTCGATCATATATATGTGATTGATTATATATATTATATATACCATTTGGCATGGACAATAAAAATGTAGTTTGTCCTCCTCATACTTATTTTCCTTCCAGGTAGTTACATCCAAAAGAAAACTGCTGTATTCCATTCTCTACTTTGCTCCCCTGTTAAACTAAACATGGGGATTTACATAAGTTCCACTCCTGAATGCATATACAATTTATACAATATCTTTTATTAAGATGGTTAGCAATCTGTAGCTATTACTTGGCAGATGTCTTGAGACATAAACTCTCATCCTTTGGATTGAGAGTTTTTTTCTTGTTTGTTTTTTTCTAAATGAATCCAATCTTTAAAGTAAAAATAAAGTATTTCTAGATGACTAAAATGTTTTGAGATTTACTTATACATATTTATGTTTTAAGTATGTATTTATTTAGATGTGCAGGGGCATACAATACATCCATATGCATGAATATATACATACATGTGTATGTGTGTGTGTATGCACAGAGGCCAGCAGAGAGCATCCAGAGTCTCCTATACCAGTCTTCACTATTCCTTTGAGGCAGAAGCTCTCCCTAAACCTGGGGCTCTTATTTTCTTGGCTAGATGTGAAATCAGCAAGTATAATGAATCTTCTTGTCTTTGATCCTCTCAGAGCAGAATTGGGGTTAGTAGTGTGTGTTAGATGCTTGGCTTGTTAAGTAGATGCTGAGATTTGAACTCTTGCTCAAGCTCTTTTAACTGCTGAGCTGCTTCTCCAGCCCTTCCGGCTAAACATTTGACATAAATTATTCACTTGATTATTACAATATTATCATTGAAATTTTTGTATTTGCTTTACAGAAAATAAACTGTGTATATTTCTCATCAGGAAGCTAGTGGATAGGAACAGCCGGGAAATGGGTCTAGCTGTTCTGATTCCAGAAGAATTTGTAGTTGTGCTTGTATTGAGTTTTCCTAGGTAGAACTTAATGTGCTCCATCAAAATTCAGCATAATGTATGCTAAGGTTCCTACTCCATATGAATCATCAGAAAAGTTATAAATGTAACCAAGCCTTCCTGGTGGATTAAACACTGTCCGTGGGCCATTAAGTAGCAATAGTCTCTATTTGGAAAGTGCTTCTTGTAATGGGGTGGAACTTTCCAGAGGAATGGGCAGGTGGAATTGTATAGCACATTTTTCCAAAGTGTTAAACAGATTTGTATTCAGAGACATTCCCACAAAAGACCTCATTTATCCCCAAAGTTTTCCAAATTGGTCCTCCACTGAGACATACTTGGCTTCTCACTTCAGTTTGAGGTGAATGCAGAGGTTGGAGAGGCGAGAGCCTGGGGAAGGGTCTTTTCAAGAACAGACACCTCGTATGGCCCATTTACTTCTGAACAAGCAGGCAAAAGACCTAACATATTTTCCCGAGAACCTAATTCTGTCTTAATAACTGAAATTTACCTGTAGTCAAAGATAGGGTTTTAGAACAAAATGGCTGAAAAAGTATATCAAGTTACAAATAATTGCCAAAGCAGTCTGAACTAGATGAGACAGAATTTACTGAACATTTAACCTTTTAACAATAATTCTGTGAGTTAAATGGTTGCACTTTATATTATTTACAGGGAGCTATATTGGTGGAGGATCTGAAATAACCTTTGCTCTATTTTGCTCCTGCAAATATACTACTAGGAAATAAATGGGTGTAGTAAATATTCTGCTGGGAACCAGACTCATTAAATGTTTATAGTGTGAAAATGTATCAGAACACTTACTCAACAGCTACCACGCTAAAGCTTCTGTTAAATCTTTTATTCTGGGCCCTGGCTGATTGTGGGTATGAAACTCGAGATTTACCAGTGAAGAAAATAGAAGCTGAATTAGAACACTGCACAACCTAAATTGATTGATTTATTGGAAAGCTAATGTGGATTATAGAGCGCTACCTCTGTGCTTGTGACTGGACGAGAGCTGAGAAGTGTCACACTGTAGATGAATAGAATCTTGGAAATGTCTTTAAGCAGTGAAAATAGCATTGAAAACTTGAAGTCCATTAACACATATTTCCCTTGTGCAGAAAGAAAAAACAAGCATTACAGCCGTAATAGAGTTATTAGTATCTGTTTTTAAGGTGATGATAATGAAGGACATATATGTAGCTATTTTATTTTCAGATATGCTATATTCTTTCCTTTACAAACTCATTTACACATGTTATTTTCCTTTTATTGATAATTTTATACATGCATATTGTGTGTATTGATCAAATCTATTTCCATTCTTTACCCTATAATCCATGCCCTGTTCCCTGGACCACTCTTCCTTCCCAACTTCATGTGCTTTGTTTTGTGTGTTTTTTTTTTTTTTTAAAGTCACTGAGTTCTATAGTTCTTCCACTATGTACCTGGATGTACATAGAACTGTATCAGAGCATGGGTAGCTTCTATGATACCCCAGCCCTGTAGAAATGTCACTCCACCCTCCACTGGCCATCACCTGGTAATAGCCCCTTGGTTAGGGGTGGGAAGTCCATGAGCTCCTCTCTCACTCATGCTGGGATTTTGTCTAGCTTGATCTTGTGTGAGCAGTCATGGCTGCTGTGAGATCATGTGTGCAATGTCCCAGTCATGCCCAGCAGATAGTGTTTTGTCACAGACATCCACTACCACTGCCTCTTACAATCTTCATGCCTCCTCTTCTGCACCGTCACTGAGCCTTGAGGTCAGAGGGAATAAAATATAGATGTACCATTTAGGACTGAGAACAGTTTCTTATTCTGCGCATGTTGAGCAATTGTGGCTGTCTGTATTAATTACCATTTATTGCAAAGAAAACTTCTTTAATGAGTTTTGAAAGATGTACTAATCTATGGGTATACTAATAAGAACATAGGGGCAGTTTATTATGTCCATTTTGTAGAATAATTGTAGAATAATAGTACTGTATTCTTCCCTAGGGTGTATAACCTAGCTAGTCATAGATTTTTTTGGTGGGGGGGGCATTTAGTGGCATCATGTGGAATGGTCTTTCAATCCAATCAATAGTGGGATAGTGGTTGGTTATGCCTGTAACATCTGTACCACCATTGCATCAGTAAGCCTGTCTTGCCAGATCTATTGCTCTTGTAGTCTGCAAAGTTCATGCTTGGTAAGACTATTGATGACTTTTCTCCCTTGCATAAACCTTGCATGAAAGCTAGCCAACAGGGATAAAGTTTCCAGGTTGGTACCATCTTGATTTCTCTGTGTTTTATGACTCAAATATACAGTATCTTCAGCAATGAGGTCTTACAATCAAGTTCTGAACAATAACAAAGAGCAACAGAAATAACTAATTTTTTAGGGGGGTGTTCTGTGGTACCCCACTGACAATCATCTGGTAAGGAAGCATCCTATAGCTAGCACTAGGTGTTTAGCCTATGTTAACTGGGAGAGGATTGCCCCTCTATTACAGGATAGCCCCATTATTTAAACTCCATTTACATATGTACTGTATATATTTTAGGAAGCTTCCATAGAGGAGGCTTTTTGTATGGCTCTGCCAAATAACTTTACTGTTAGTTATCCCTCCTTATGTTCCTTCTACCCGCCCCTTCCATCCCTACCTCACTGAAGCTTTCCTGTTGCATTATATGACTTTGTTTAGTTACAGCTCCAGGTGCCTAGAACAATCACACATGGCAGGTGCAGAGTGACTATCACTGCAACAATAAGCACATTTAAACCTCGCGCCTCTCCAAGTGCTGTCACAGTAAATGCCGTTTTTCTCTTACTCTTATTTTTCTCTTTTCTCCAACTGGAATTGAATATACTTAATAAGGAATTTGGCTTTGAATTGGGCCATGAATTTATAGCAAAACCAAGAAAGTATATTGAAGTGGTGCTTTGGCCAGAGTCTTTCTGTAATAAGCAGCACAAAGAGGAAGAAAAGTATATCTATGTTTCTTTCTCCAAGGAGCTGCCCATCTTTCATCTCTGTTCTCTGAGACTTCCAAGATGTGCTGCCTTTTATTATAAATAGCAATTTTGGGTGAACACAGTTCTTACTGTCTTATGTTTTCACTGAAATAAAAAGCCAGACCTCTGTCAATTAGATGGGCACTAAGAACTTGGGAAGAAAGTGACTATCACTCATTTATCTAGAATTACTTCATTTAATTACTGTTTTAAAAAATGGTTTTGTTTCCAGAAATACAGCAAACTAAAAGTAATTAAAGTGATGGATAAAATATTTTAAAAAACATATTCCATCTGTTAAGGGATTTTTTTTAAAGGACACATATAAAGAAACATTAAATTCACACTAGCCCAGCAACAGGATTGTATAGCAAGTTATTTGTAGTTAAAGCCTGGGGTTTGGACTTTGAAAGACCAGCCAAGGGTGAAAGACAAAACCTTCATTCTGCTAGCTGGAAGACTACAAAGGAGACTGTACTGGATGGTTTTGTGTGTCAACTTGACACTAGCTAGAGCCATCAGAGGAAGGAGCATCAGTTGGGGAAATACCTACGTGAGATCCATTTGGAAGGCGTTTTCTTACTTAGCGATTGATTGATGAGGGAGGTAGTTCATGATGTGGTGCTATCCATGGGTTGCTGGTCCTGGGTCCTATAAGAAAGCAGGCTGAGCAAGCCATGGGAAGCAAGCCAGTGAGTAGCTCCCCTCCGTGGCCTCTGCATCAATTCCTACCTTCTGGATCCTGCCCTGTTTGAGTTCCTGAACTTCCTTCAATGATGAACAGCAGGGCTGAAGTGTAAGCCAAATAAGCCCTTACCTCCCCAACCTGCCATTTGGTCACGGTGTTCATCACAGCAATAGAAACCCTAACTAAGACAGAGACCTTGACAAGCTGCTGGTAGTCCTTAATGTTTGATCCTCTTGCTGGATGAATGAGGAGAACACTGGCCCGTGGCAGGGAATAGTCAGAAAATTGACTAGCTTAGCCTTGGCTCTGGGTAGCACAGAGGACCACACCCATGCACCCAATCCCCATGCCTCTGAAGAACAGACTGTACCTGGAAATTTTCTAACCAGGATCCTATCCTTATGTGGACTTTGGGTCAGAATTTATATTACCTGTGTAGCTTCTTTAAGCTCAGCAGAAAAATCTAATTTAAAGTTGTCCTATCTCAGCAATACCTCAAGGGACCTGGCAGAGGCAAACTCAGATTCGTACTGAACTTTATGCCCAGTCTTCAAAAACTCCTAATCCATCTGCAAAGAAGATAAGTTCTCATAACACGCAGATAAAGTTAGCCATTGTGAGCAACACTGTCAAAAGAAAAGACTGCAGAGAAAGTCCTTTCCACTGCACACACAGAGAGCACAAGATACTAAATATAAATAACTTCTGTTAAATATACATGGCTCTCCCCTTAGTACAAGTATAAATGTGTTGAAGGAAGGAAAGAATTTAAGAATTGAGCAGACAGTATTACCTAAAATGAAAAAAAATAATTATGTTTATCAGTTGATTAGGCAAAGTGGGATCATGTAGAGGATTAGTATCTCTGGATCTCTGAAAACATTTTTGATAATGCTGCTTGCAATTTTCCACAGACACAGAAATAAAAAACATTTTGGAAAAGAAAGTTAATAAACAAGACAATGCATCAGGTTAAAAATATTCTAATATGAAGTCCAGAAGAAAGGAAGCTTCCAAGAATCTTCTAGGACAGTGGTCCCCAACCTTGCAAATGCTGCGACTCTCTAATAGTTCCATGTTGTCCTGACCCCCAACCACAAAATTATTTTTATTTCTACTTCAGAACTGTAATTTTGCTACTGTTATAAATCATAATGTAAATATCTGATATGTGACCCCCAAAGGGGTTATGACCCACAGGTTGAGAACCACTGTTCTAGAACATCTGGAAGAGAACAGTATTCATATCTAACACACATTATAAGCACCAAGTACAATATTAATAAGGAAATGTACATCTCCACAGATTATAGTAAAGCTGAGGAAGAAAGAATTTTCTCTTTAAACCTGGATATGGAGGCATATGCCTGTGATCTCAACACTTGGGGATCTGAGGCAGGAGAAAGCCACATTTGACCCACACCTGGCCTAACACAGTGAAGCCCTCTCACAAGCAGGAAAATAAAAGATATATTCGATAACATGGCCGAATAAAGCTGTTACAGCTATGCCAATATTTATAAAAGCAAATTGCTAATTTAATTCACCGAGGGGTTTGTATCAGTTCCGTTTCATCATTACAACCCAGTGCTTCGTGGAAACGACTTGAGAAAATATTTATTTTGGCTTAGGTTTCAAATAGTTGAGACTGCCATGGCAGAAGGAGCAGGGAGGAACAGAACAGTTTCCATCATGGCAGCCAGGAGGCAGAGGAGAAAGTTCAGGGTAAGGGATAACCCACAAAGGCATGTCCCCAGTGTCCTCCTTCCACTCCTATCCCCGAAAACCAGGACATGATTATCTCTTGAGGAACCACTGCAGACGCGCTCAGAGGTGTGGGCCACTAATCAGTCAGATGTTTCTCAATCCAATTCAGCTGACAGTCAAGATTAACCCTCACCGGGTTATAACACGCTCTTATCAGTGATGCACGAGGGAGTTATCAAAAGTGAACTATTGCTAAGTGGATGACTTTCGGAAAACCAGCACTTTATGGGCATTTTAAGGAAGGTGTTGTGCTGATAAGTGAAATGGTTTCATCATCTGGATCCTTTTAGAAAAAACACATCTATATATCTTCAGGCTCATGAGCATTTTATACTTGAAAACAAAAACAACGCACGAAAACCTAAGTGGAGAAGTAGTGTAAAAACAATACAAACTGGAGGGCTCTATTCGGAGGGAAATGTATCTATCACCCATGGTGTTTATGGAAGGGAAGAAGACAGGCTGAAAGTATAATCTGTGTGATAAAAATGCAATGTAGATGAAGTGGAAAAATTCCCTGGAAAACAGGAGTTGCCCATAGATGCTTGATGTTCACGGATTAAATAAAATCAGTTTTTATCAAAGCAAAGTGCACCTTTGCAGTGCATCACCCTTCTGGAGTAAGTAAATATATTTCCATGGCAGTGGGATGAGAAAGGCTAAGGAAAAGGCTCTCAAGTTCACTATGCGAAGCTGGGAAAACCAGTACCAGTTCGGTAGGTAACCAATAGTGTGTTGGTTCCATGAGGAGGAGCATTTGCATATTAGCCCAGTACTGGAAGTAAAATACAAACTCTGAAGTCGATGTGAGTGTTTTACTCATTATTATTTAAAAGATGAATTGTGACAGTCCTTTCTCAAAGGCGACTCCAGTTCATCATTAGAACATCTACTGACTCGATTCAGGAAACGAGCCATTTAACAGAGAGAAATACATTACCTCATAGACCAAGAAAACATCTGAAAACCTCAGTGTAATTAAGACGTCGAGGAAGCACAGGCAAAAGTGAACATAAGGATTTCAATGAAATCCCCTGGTAGAGTTCAATCCTAAATTTAAGTTGCTGTAAGTATTCTCCTTAAGATTAGAAATGAGACTGTAAGGTACAAAGATCAATAAAGTGTGTGATGTATAGAACGAATAATATCAGAACATAAAACTTTACCAAAAAGGGCCAAGAAGTGTGAGTCCACTTCTTGTATTTTGCCCTCATGTTAGGGCTAGCAGATACAGCAGACGCAGACTTTTAATGAAACAGGTGAGTTCCATTAAACTTAATGGTAAACCTGTCATGAGCTGTGAGAGAGGAGATGGAAGGGCTCATGGCAAATCCAGAAGTGGCAGGAATGCGGAAGATTTAAAACTACTGAGCACCTTCCTTTTCTGAAGCTGGATTGGTACTGTGTGCTGTATTATTACTGTGGTTTATTCATGCACTGTCTTTACAAACGGTACTTAATGATATTCCACAAAACGCAGCAAAGCCGGGTAAGTCTGGGCATAGACGAAGCAACGTTGTTAGTGTCCACGTGAGGTGCTGCGCTGGGTCCTTGGGCTTTACATTTGTAGAGCTCGTCCATTTTGTTAGCATCAGACTGTCCTGTCCAGTCCATAGGAAAGAAATCACACACTTCAGAGAGGCCAGCTACTCACCTGCCAAGGTGTATAACTTGCATGAGTGCAGCGCGAATTCTAATTGATCTAATAACAAAAAACCTAGAGTCAGATATCAGGGGAAATGCTGAAAGATCAAGGAAGTAGAGGAGGAACCAGCCACTAGAGAGACTTCTTACCTGTACAGAATCATCAAACTGAGGGGTTGAGCTTCTGTTTCCTTCCACCTCATGCTCCTCTCTCCACCCAGTCAGAGCACTTCTTGTCTCACCTCCCTAGTGCTGGGGTTAAAGCCCTGAGGTGCCAGCTGTCGGGCTCAAAGGTGTGAGATTTGTTTCCCTCTTTAGACTGGTTAAATCTCACCTAACCCAGTGTGGCCTTGAACTCCTGATCTTCCCGCTTCCACCTCCCAAGTGCTGAGATTAAAGGTCTGTGCCACCAGGGCTTGGTCTCTCTGGTTAACTAGTGGCTGTCTCCACCCTCTTATCTTCAGGCAAGCTTTATTTGTTAGAGGACAAACAAACTCTCAGCACACAAGAGGTCAAATGAATAGGAATTAGGAGTTAATAACCAGGACTGATTTCTCATGACCTCCTCACCCCACACCAATCACTCTTTCCAATTAATCGCCTGCATGGCAAATGATAGACCATTATATCTTGAGTTTGACCCACTTATTTATTTAGGCAGTATCTTTCCCTCATAGATGATGTTATATGAATGGAGGATCGGTATTTTATTCATATTTATATTGCTCATAGCAGCATAGTACTGAATACCTAATAACTGCTTATAGTACATTTGTTGAACAGATAATGAATTGCTGGTATTTAAGAACCTGGTGAGATTTTAATACATGTAATAAATATTTACCTAATCAAGATGGACAAGATCTCCTTTATCATGATGATTAAAAGTGGAAGGGATTAAGTGCCTTGTCAATAAAGGAACACATACTCATAGCTAGCAGATCTTGTTTGCTCCGGGCACATGTTATATGGAGTATTGTGGAGAATGAAACTGCCATCAAGCTTAGATAAACTTCCTAATTTGTCCACTGGTACAAAATGGTATTTGTATCCCCCCACACTAGTAAAAAATAAAACAGTAGATTTTAAAGAGAAATTCTTAAAGAAGAGAGGCCAGGCAAAGAAGAAATACCCTCGGACAAGTTCTCATGGAGTGTTTCTTTCATGGGTTCTGTGGCACTCTGTTTGTCATCAGTACTGATTAGGTATCTGTTCTGTTTCCGTTTGGTTCTGTGCCTTGCGGATGTGATAAACAGTATCTTACCCTAGGAATTGAATTTATGTTCCATAGCGAAGAATAATCAGTACACTGCCTAAAATAGCAGGCTAATGGACCAAGGAGCAAGTGACTCTGTGTTTAGAAGCCCTTTTACACACAGTTGTCTCCATGCAATTGATATCACATGAAGGCACACTGTGCATACAGTAGTGAACAGTTCTGGGGGGTTAGCATGAGTTCTGTGCACTCGGTCTCTACCACACAAACAGGAGTCATGCAAATTAGTTGTGCAAATAAGGCAGGCCCGATCAGAGAACTACGCCTCAAATAAGAGGCCTAGACAGCATGTTTTGTAAACATAGTTTATCTTGAATCACCTAGTGATTAGCATCACCACCCACATTTGCTTTTTGCTTTTGTTTCAAAGGAAAACAAAACTCAGTATCTTTATGATGGGAAGTGGGTTTGTAATCTGGATCTAGACACCCAAAGGAGTTAAACTCCTGTCTTCCCACTGTACCTGGAAGACTGGGACACTATCTTTTTTGATAGTTGCATTTCAAAGGGATGGCTCTAGGGTCCTCTAGTAAGATATAGCAGGGTTGAAAAGCTGGCTAGAAGCTTAGGTAGACTTAAAAAAGATTTGCATATATTTCCAAGAATAGGGAAGGAATTACAATGGCAAGTTTTCTAAAATCAAGGTTAGAAAGAGAATGGTGGTACCTTTGGGGACCAGCTTTTTCTTTTTTGCCCTAGAGAAATTCTTTTTTACTCTCATTCTCTCTCTCTCTCTCTCTCTCTCTCTCTCTCTCTCTCTCTCTCTCTGTATTTACCCTTGCCCTTCCTCCATAAAGAAACAAGTTCTTCTCTGTATATTATCCCAGAGGTGGTCTTTCCTAAGCAAGTGTGGGTATAATAGATGTAGGATGGAGTCTGTTTGTTGAATCCACTTTCAAAGGCTCTCCCATAGCAAGGAACAATAAGGAAAGGCTTTATGGAAGGGAACCAAGCAAGGTCCTAAATGATAGGAAGATTTGAATAGAATATTTAATGACTTTTCATAGTTATGTAAAAGGAACTATATAAACTCTAATGCTTTTAAAAACATAAGCACTTACAACTTGAATAGGTAAAAATAATGACTAAGTAAGACTATCCAATTCCAAGTGAATCCTTAGCTAGGAGAAACTCTTCACACAAGAGCATACCATTAAGGACAAACAGTAGAACAGGATGAGGGTCAGAATTCTGGATGCTGTCACACTGGCTTCAAGAGTCAGTCCATCAGTCTACCCTAGTTCAGGAGCTTATACCTTTAGCTTTCCTATTCACTGTGATTAAGACAATTCTGATGTGTCTGTAGACAAGTACTTTGAGGTCAGAGATTAGCTTTATAATTTTCTTCTAACAAAGGCCTGTTTCCTTCATAAGGAAATCAAATTTCTGAGTTCCTATTTTCCTCCATCAGAGAGAGGACTAAATTTCTCTTTTCCAGCAGTAATGAAATTACATTTGCAGATTGCTCCCATTAACACTATATGACAGTTAGCCCCAGCAGGAGGGCGGCTGCTAACCAGCTTTGGAAACCACATTTTGGAACCATACCGAATGGCAGACTAACAAATTTGAGCTTTATTAATAAAGACGATTTGATTAGGGACAGAACAAAATTGAAGAGATGTTGTGGAAAGATTAAGCAGCTATGCTGTGCAGATTGTTTTGCAAGGATGGAGGGAGGCAAGAGGATCAAGAAAGTCTGGAAATATTCCAAATAAAAGATATTAGGGATCACACCAAATGCAGCTGAAAATGGAAAGGTAGTTATAAAGAAAGAAGGCCTGGCAACTACAAACACTCCAAAGGGAACAAGGGAAGAAGTGGACCATATAAGCTTAGATATCAGGAGGATTGTTCATAAAAGAATCGTGACATCACACCACTGGTGGAACAATGAGATGAGGAGATAGCAGACGGTATAAAATGAAGAAAATACTGTTTTTTAAAAAAATTATTTTTTTATTGAAAATTTCCACCTCCTTCCCTCCTCCCACTTCCCTCCCCTCCCCCCAACCCCCTTCCCCTTCCTTCTTCAGTCCAAGGAGCAGTCAGGGTTCCCTACCCTATAGGAAGTCCAAGGTCCTCCCTGTTTCCCCCAGGTCCAGGAAGATGAGCATCCAAACAGACTAGGCTCCCACAAAGCCCGTCCATGCAGTAGAATAAAAACCCAGCGCCATTGTCCTTGGCTTCTCCGTCAGCCTCCACCGTCAGCCACATTCAGAGAGTCTGGTTTGATCACATGCTCCAGTTCCAGTCCAACTGGCCTTGGTGATCTCCCATTAGATCAGTCCCGCCGTCTCAGTGGGTGGACGCACCCCTTGCGGTCCTGACTTCCTTGCTCATGTTCTCCCTCCTTCTGCTCTTCATATGGACCTTGGGAGCTCAGTCCAGTGCTCCAATGTGGGTCTCTGTCTCTATCTCCATCTATCGCCAGATGAAAGTTCTATGATGATATGCAAGATCAGTATGGCTATAGGATAAGGCCAGTTCAGACACCTCTCCTCTGCTGCCCAAGGAACAAGTTGGGGATATCTCCTTGGACATCTGAAAACCCCTCCAAAGTCAAGTCTCTTGCCAACATTAAAATGGCTCCCTTAATTAAGATATCTACTTCCCTGCTCCTTCATCCACCCCCTTTCCATCCCAACCATCCCATTCCCTCAAGTTCTCCCCATCTCCCTTATCCCCACTCCACCCCACCCCCATGCTCCCAACCCATGCTCCCAACCCCTGTCTGGCAATCTTGTCCACTTCCAATATCCAGGAAGATAACTATATGTTATTCTTTGGGTTCACCTTCTTATTTAGCTTCTCTAGAATCACAAATTATAGGCCCAATGTCCTTTATTAATGGCTAGAATCCACTTATGAGTGAGTACATACCATATTCATCCTTTTGGGTCTGGGTTACCTCATTCAGGATAGTATTTTATATTTCCATCCATTTGAATGCAAAATTCAAGATGTCATTGTTTTTTACCACTGAGTAGAACTCTAAAGTGTATATGTGCCACACCTTCTTTATCCATTCTTTTATTGAGGGGCACTTAGGTTGTTTCCAGGTTCTGGCTATTACAAATAGTGCTGCTATGAACATAGTTGAACAAATGCTTTGTAGTATGATTGGGCATCTCTTGGGTATATTCCCAAGAGTGGAATTGCTGGGTCCTGAGGTAGGTTGATTTCCAAGGTGGTTGCAATCTGGCTATTCAAGTGTGTGTGTGTATGTGTATGAGTGTGAGTGTGTGTATGTGAATTTTTAGTTTGTTTTATGAGAAAGATTATCTGACATCAAATATATAGACATATATGTATGTTATGTAAATTAAATTAATCAATTTACTATTTACATAATTACGATGATTAAGGAAATAATTAAAATGACTGTAAATAAAAGACTTCCAAGAATAAGGGGCTTTCTAGTTTTTAGTACAGAATCCCATGTACCTCCTCCCTTGATATAAAACCATAACTCTCACCTTGAAGCAGATGTAATAGTTTATTCTGGAGAAAAATATGAGTGACCATGGCCCAAGAACAGAGATTCAGGTCACTCCACATCCCATGTTCCAACACAGTAACAGTTTCATGATGCTTCTATAGGAGCAGAACAAAGGAAACCATAAAACAAGAGATTCTTCAAGTCCATTGGTAGAAACACTAGGTAGGCAGGTTGAAGAAAAGTGGGGAAATGTTTAGCTTTTGGTCTCATGTGATGTCTGATGGCATTCTTAGCATTTTTGTTGGTAGAAACTGGGGACCTTTGTAGACAGAAGTTTCTGTCCTGCCCAGTCCCTCAGCCACTCAGTCCCAAAGAAACACACAGAGGCTCATATTAATTATAAACTGTTTGGCCTATTAGCTCAGGCTTATTATTAACTAGGTCTTACAACTTAAATTAACCTGTAATCCTTATCTATGTTTAGCCACGTGGCTTGGTACCTTTTCTCAGTGCAGCATTCTTATCGTGCTTCCTCTGTATCTGACTGGCAACTGACTGTCGGCCTTTCCTCTTCCAAGAATCTCTTCGTCTGGTAGTCCTGTCTATACATCCTGCCTGGCTACTGGCCAATCAGTGTTTTATTAAGCCAATACAAGTGACAAATCTTTACAGTGTAGAAGAGCATTATCCCACAACACCTGTTTGCATATTCTGAAGGGTTTACCTATGGTCACAAAGATGGTAGGCCACACACAGAGAAGGGCAATCAATGGATATTAAGGCTAAAGATGACCCAAGATGATTTCATTCTGGACTCGCCACAGTCCAGTCTCTGTATACCATTGAATGTCTCATCAGTTAGTCAGCCTTGGAGTCGAAGCTTCTTTCCAGGAGTTCTCCTTCATATTTCTCTCTCTCTCTCTCTCTCTCTCTCTCTCTCTCTCTGTCTGTCTGTCTGTCTGTCTGTCTGTCTTTTTATATCTGTAGACAATATATAGTCAGATTATTATGAAACCTTTGGAAGGTCACATTTGCTGTAAGTGGCTGTGATATCCTGACTATAGCTATCCTGTCCTAGCACTAATGAAGGAATACTCTGCCTTCCCTTCAAAACAGCGATCCCTAAGAAATGGAAATTTCCTTTGGAGACTCAAGCTGGGAAAGGCTGCAGCCTGCTGCCAGCCAAAGGCGGAGCTTGTTCCCTAGAAATCTGACCATTTGTCAGACTACTTGATGGGAGAGAGGGAACAGAGTCCATGATGCGTGAGACCATCGTTGACCAGGAATGCTTAGTTACTGTTAATTATTGCCTAATGTTACTGCCTTGAAATTCTGAATGCATGTAAATTTTTGAAAAACGTATCTGTGTGTGTGTGTGTGTGTGTGCGCGTGCGTGCGTGTGTGCATGTGTATGTGTATATGCGAGCCCTCATGTATACATTCACAGGCACACACACACAAATGCATGGACACATGCTATGGTGCCATAGAACACATGTGGAGATCAGAAGACAAATTGTTTTTGAGAGTTGATTCTTGCCTTCTAGCTTGCTGAGGCAGCATCTTTCTTCCTCCTCCTCCTCCCCCTCCAGGCTAACTGCTTTGTGAACTTCTGGGCCTTTTCCCTGTCTGTGCCTCTCATCTCACTACAGGCATGCTGGGATTACAGATGAGTGCCACTTCACCTGGTTTCCTCTGTGCACTCTAGCGACTGAGCTGAGGTTGTGAGGCCTGTGTGGCCAGTGCCTTGGGTCCACAGAGTCATCTCCCTGGGCCCTTGATGCATTTGTAACAGGAATCTCAGGTTCCCATTTCGCATTGAGCTCCTGGAATCATGTAGGTTCTCCTGGAAAACTCTCCATTTTCAGGTTGAATTTTGCTCTGCTTGGTGCCCATCACATGATACAAGCTCCACTTTCACCATGCCAGATGCAGGATAGAATTTCAATTAGCCTGAAGCCTATTAGCGTAGGTTGATTACTGACATCTAAGAGGTTTGGACTGTGAACAAGCTATATGTTCACAGAATTTGGGTGTTATTAGCCAGGAATGACCACTTGAATTTAAATGATTGATTTAGCAGACAGAATTAAAAAGAGCAAGGACCAAAGCCTCAGTGCAAGGAGAGGGGGAAGCAATGAGCAGACTTGAGGTTCCTGCCAACTCTGTCTGACTCTTCTCCAAACCTACTGTAAGCCAATCAGCTGACATATGTTATGTCCTGCAGATGGAGAAGCAGCTTGTGTAAATGTATAGAGTGCAGATGCAAGGACCCGCTGTGCATCTGTTGGAGGTTATATTTGGTAAGCAGCCTGCCAGTGTCTACGGGGTTTGAAGAAAGGCAGCTACACTGTGGGAGGCAGATTAACCTTATTTGTATCACATGGAAGCCTTGTGGTCTCTAGAAGGCATAGTTAGTTTTTTTTTTAAAGTTTTTAAATTATTTTTAAAATTATGTGCTCATGTATATATCTGTGTAGGGGTATGCACATGTTATGCAGGTACCCATGGAGACCAGAAGAGGGAATTGGATCCTTTGTGGCTGAAAAACAGGCAGTTCTGCCTGTGGGTGCTGGGAGGTGAACATAGGTCCTCTGCAAGAGAAGTGCATGCTTTTAACTATGGAGCCATCTCTGGGGCCTCACAGGTCCTCCTTGAATGCACAGAATAAGTCTTTCATATGCTAACGTGTGAATATTGAGTCAGCCTACAAGTGAGTGTGCCAGCAGCCAGGCACAGCTTCACGTGTTGCTCCCAGCAGTGAGAAGTACTTTTTATCTTTTAGGGACCCAACTCATGTAAAATTGTCCTTGTCTTTGATGCATGAAGTACAAGTGGGGTTTATTAAAATTAGAAGAAGCTCAGGGAAAAAAAATAAAGTGCATATGGATGCATGGGTGCGGGCATCTCAAAGAGAGAGTTGTTGTTTAATAAAATACATTCTTTCTTTGTGTGTGTGTGCAAGTTCATATGGTTGTGTATGTGTGTATGTACACATGTACATGTATGTATTTGGAGGCCAGAAGTTGACATCCAGTGTCTTACTTGAACATGCTCAATTTCACTCTTAATTGAAATTCTATCTTGCATCTAGGTTTGTACGAGGTGTGGGAGGACAGGTCTTAACTCTTGCTGTAAGTGGGGTTTCTGATGAGAGTCCTAAAACACTGCTGGGAAGGGAAAGGGCTTGGGCAGACACTGTGAATTGTCTTAGAATTCTTGATTCTTCACGTGCTGAGAGGCTTCAGCTAGACTGCCAGGTGAGGACTTCCTGTAGTCTTCCCTGTGTTCTAGCCTATTACAAAAGCAGAGTCAGAACTCTAACTCTGTAATAGAACTCTGTAACTCTGTAACCAGTAGGCAGAGAAACACCCCCCCCCCCCCACACACACACAGCCAAGAGGTGTGTGACCCAGAGCCAGGAGCATGGGTCTAGGTTAGTTGACTCTTCATGAACAAACAAGATAAAACATGCCATAGTAAAGGTAGTGTTAACGGTCTGTTGTGGTCAATACTTTCTAATAATGAGTATTCAGATCTTCCAGACAATTTGTTTGTAATCAGGTGTGAGGTACATGGTATTTATTTCATAGTTATTGAGCAGATGAATACAAAGGATGTATGTGACCTCCTTTTGGAAGATTTATGAGCAGAAATAATAGGCCGAGTATTGTCTGTCTGGTCTGTGGCCTGAGGGCGTCTCAGAGGACTTGAACTATCAAGAGTCACCTAAGCAGATGAAAGTGTAAGAGCATTGACTTGGTGCAAAACCCTGTTCCCTGGCCTTCAGTGTGTGTGCATCTGGAGATGGGGTCAGTTTATCTAATGGAAGCAAGCTATATTCTGCCAAGAAGATTATCCAGAAATGCTTATGTTTAGAGGAAGAATTGTATTTAATGCTACTGTAAAGGCTGTAATTAGCAAAGAATCCCAACTCTGGAGGAATTTTGTCTTTTCTTGAGTAAGTAGCACACTGCCTTCTCTTCTAAAAGTCTTTTTCTTTTGTTCTGCTCTTCTCAGAAATAGTTTTTTAAAGCACGTGATTCATATATTTCAGTATGTATTTTGACGTATTGTCCCTGTCTGGTCTTCAAAAGTGAAATAGGATGTGTCTTATTTCACTTTCTGTTCTTAGAACAAAATACCTGGGGCTGGGTACTGGGTAATAATTTTAATTAACCAATTAATTAACTAATTTTATATCCTGACCACAGTTTTCTCTCTCTCCTCTCTTCCCAGGCCCTCCTTTACCTCCTCTCTGACCTCCCATCCACTCTTCCTCAGTTTCTATAATTTTTTTTAAAGGAGGCTCCTTTTTGTTTCAGGGTCAAGAACTAAGTACTGGTTTCCATAGTTTTTGGAGGTGATCTTATCGTGGAAAGGCAAGAGTGGGAAGAGATGAGAGGGTGGAGGCGAGAGGCCAGGGGAGAGGAGAAGAAGGGGAGGTGGATGAGCAGGGCAAAGAGAAATGGGAAGAGTGGGAGGGAGAGGAGAGGAGGTCACAGGGAAGGAAGGAAGTGCTGTGAAGAACTCACTCTTGTTAGAAAAGCACAAATCCCTTCCCCCCTCCAAAAGCCCAGTCACAGGCTAAGTGTCTCAACAGGGCACCATGGGGCACTAAGCTCCAAAGCAGGTTTTGTGGGGGCAAGTCATAGCCAAACCATCACAGTAGGAAAATCCAAAGCTGAGTTGAAAACCTTTTGGCCGCAGAACACAATCCAACTCCTTCTTTCCTACATTTTCAGGGTTCCCCAAGATGGCGTTTCTGTAGCTAACCTGGTAAACATACCTGCTTGTCTTTAGACAAGGCATTTCTATTAAGCACCGTTGGCTTTCATCTTCAGACTGCCTCTCCCTTCATCTCTCTTTTTATTGACTCTTTCTGGATTTCATATCCTGCATCCCCATCCCAAGTGCTGCCTCTGGAGAGGGACATGACCAGCTTGCCTGCTCTCATGACACCAGGGCAGCCCCACCCTTACCCCTGCAGCAGGTAGAGAGGGTCAGAGCCAATTCTGTGTAGCTCTCTCCTTCTGGCCTTCAGTGGTAACAGGAGCCAGGGAGATCAACACAGACCGCGGCTACAGCAGGGCCATGTACCCAAACATGGCCCTTGGCAGCAGCCCAGGCCCAGCCGTCACCACGGCAAGCAGGCCTTCCACCTCAGCCCATTCCTCACCATCTTGGCCTTTTCAGATCTGATTCTGCCTCTCTCTCTTCTCTCTCTCCCATACCCCACCATATATCTGCTTAAAATAATGGGGCCTGCCCACACGACAGTGGTTGCTCTTCCCCGCCCAGAGTGAGCTGCCTCAGACAACCCTGTCTTCTAGAATAGTGTTTGAAGCTGGGTTATAATTTATCAAATCCTTGGGTACTTCACCTTGCTGATCATCTCCACACCACCCAGAAGTCCTGCTGAGTCAGTAAGCACAGCTGTACTCTGGGTTCAGTGCTCCCAACAGAACTTGACACAAAAACTTGAAGCAATGTCCTTTACTTAACCAGCCTCAACTTCTAAAAGTCTCCTTTGAAAATTACATTTGTGTGTGTGTGTGTGTGTGTGTGTGTGTGTGCGCGCGCGCGCGTGCGCGCGCGTGCACCTGCCATAGTGTGCTCATGGAAGTCAGAGAACAGCGTGTGGGAGCCAGTTCTCTCCTAATACCACGTGACTATTGAACTCAGCTCATCAGACTTGGTGGCAAGTACCTCCACTTGCTAAGCCCTTGTGCTCTGATCCCTTTAAAAAATCTTTTCTGTCCCCATGTTCCTTCAGTACCCTCTTTAATCTCCTTCTGCCCTTTTCTCCCCTTTAGTAATTTTGTTTTGCATATTTTCTCCTCTCCCCTCCTTTTCCCCCTCCCCTTCTCTTTATTCCCATGTTCTCTTTTCTTACTAATTAATGCAAATTAAATGACAAAAATGTAAATCAAATTGATAAAGCCCCCGTGGAAAAATAAAAGTTCTTTGGTAAAATTGCCAAAAGACAATGAATGCCCCTAGGCAGTATAAAGAGTAATTTCAGCTTAACAACGTCTCTAGCCAACATTCGAATGTGCCATTATGTGCCCAAGAAAGCAAGAAGATACGAACGGTGGTCACTTCCCACCCGGATGAGTTTGCCACAGCTGGTCTTAACGTCAGACGTGTGGGAGCCTGGGACTGACATCTCCTGTCACGTGTACCCTGTGAGGTTGTGAATATTGGCTTTGGCAATCGTCTGCACTTTTCCTTCCAGAATATTTTCCCCTCTGGATTCATGTCCCCCCTTCACACTGCCGTCTACCGTCTCTATACCGCAGCTGACTGGCTTTTTTTGTCTCCATTTGGACTGAGCTCATGTCCTCATGCTCCGTCAGCAAGAGGCACTCTCATCCACTGGCCCATCTTGGCAGCCCCTGAAAAAGGACACTTTCAGGTACCACACATCACCCTCTGTAGGTATAGACAGCCCCTGGCTGTCCTTTTGTGCCATAGAAAAAGTTTCCTAAATGATGCAGGACAGAAGAGACGCCCCGAGCTCCTCTGTGTGTCTCTTGAGCATCGTCTGTGCCCAGTGTCATCAAGTTTCATCCGGTAAAGCTTGCCAGAGATGAGACAGCAAAAGAATCTCGTGCTTAAAAATGAAAATGAAAACTGTCAGTCACTTGTCTTATGTAGATATTTACACTTGAAGTTAATCATTATTAAATAAAATCTGGAAATCATTTTTCAGATGTAGCAGCCCTGACTGTTCAAGCAGCATCAAACCATGGCCAATAGAGAAAATTTCATCATTACAGGAAGAGCTTTTAGACAGTGTTCTAGAGTCTGTCTGTCTGTCTGTCTGTCTGTCTGTCTGTCTGTCTATCTCTATCTATCTATCTATCTATCTATCTATCTATCTATCTATCTATCTATCATCTACCTACCTACCTATCAGTCGTTTACCATAAATCAATCAATCATCTATGTATAATCTATCTACCATCTATCAATCTTCTATTTATCATTTATTTATATCCATCATCTATCATTTATCTATCCATCTATACATTCATCTATATGCTTGTGTGAATATATCTATTTATACGTACATATTTATATATTAGAGTCAATATAGCCTCATTCAGACTGTGTTATTTTACCAAGACAACACAGCTTCATGTGGAATCTAAAATCATGATTCTTAGTGGCACTTTTAGGCTAATGCTTGCAATTTTATTCTTAGCCCTGTTAGCTAGAAATATTTGAGTTAATTTATATTTAATGGTACACCCTTCTCCAGAAAAAGAACAGGTCTTAAAACTCTTATCAGGCCAAGGACATTTTTAGTTGGTGATTTGATTACAATTTCAAATTATTCAGCATCTCCTGTCTTTAAGCAGTAGCACTCTAGAGGATACAGGGAAATCTTAGGGACCACATCAAGAGCATCACAGACAGAGATGCCTTGTCATTTGGGTTTGGTTTTTTTGAGACAGAATCTTCCTACTTAGAGCTTGGAACTTGTGTTCTTCTTGCCTCAGCCTCTGGAGTGTTGAGATTACAGGCAGGAGCCAGCCACCACACCCGACTCTAACAATGTTTTGAGAAATTGTCACCACCTTGCTTGTTTTTCCCTCCCCCACCCCCTGGGCCTTTTCTTTCCCTCTTCATTGATGAGATGCTTTCTGGGGACTTCTGCAAGCATAGCTTCTGGAAACATCAGTAATGATCCAAGCGTTTGCTCACACTTTACAGGGTTGTATGCAATTAGGTTTTACATCACTAGGACCCATTGCTAGAGACAAAGAGGGTGATATGCATGGTGACAGCAAAAAAGAGACACGTTATGTTTTTCCCACACATAAAATCCTGAGATATGAAACATTTGGATGTAAAACATGTCTATTCTCTGAGATCATTATGAACAGAATATGTTAATCACCATTTGTTACATGTTTTAAAACAGACCACAGTGGAGAGAGACCAAATCTACGAAACATGCTCCCAAATGCACTGAAACCTTAATTTGCTCCTTTATTGAAATACATTGCTCCTGTCTGCACCATCGTGGCGATAATGTACAGTCCAGCAACCCAGTTGACAGCTCAGAGTGTCGCATGGCAATCCTATGAAGATAAGCTTTAAAGAGGACAGTCCTTCAAGGCCCGTTTTGTTCCCACCATCCCCAGACAAAACCAGGAAGAATTCCCGATGTGCCGTTTTTACATAAACCAGGCTGTCGGCTCTGACAGAACTATCCTAAAATGTTACTTAGCTTCTGGAAATGACTGCATGGCTGGCGTGTCCAGCAGCGCCCTGATACAACTGCTCTCATAGCTCCTTGGTCTACGTTCATCCTATAGAGGGAAAAAAAAATCAAAGGAATTTTTGTGTATAAATTTCTTTGAAAATACAACCATTATCACTCAGATATTTCCTATTTTCCTATCATACTAGTTTATGCAAAGATAAATGTAAGCTGTGCATTTTGAAATTTATGGCTAATCAAGTAGTTAAACGTGGGGGTACGTTGCACTAACTGAGCAAGTCACTCCTCTAGAAAAGGAGTGCTTGCTGGTTTTTAAGCGTTTACTCACAGTTTCCTTCACTCACATTCTGTACAGCCGGGCTGTCTGTTCTTTAGAGTAAGTGGAAATTCACTAAAAGAAGGGCTATTCCATGCCCAGGAGAGTATGTGAGTTTTCTCAGTACCATTTCCTGTTGGTAATCAGGAGGAGAAATTTTATTCCATTTTTATCACTCCTTCTGAAGATTGATAATGTAGTTGCTGGGGGAGCATTATTTATGCTGCGTGCTTATTATTTCTGCTGCTCCCAACTTGAAGCATAGCGTGTGTTTTCCTGAAGAATGTCGGTACTTGATTATAATCATAGCTGCCTCTCCTTTGATAGGCAATTTCACTTTGGAGAATAGGTGCGAGAGTTTTAGTGTTTTGAATGTAAATCCGATCAATCCCGTCACACCTTATGCGGCGCACGAATGATGAATAAGGTTTATTATATCCTGCTCATTAAAATACAGAAAACTTCCCCAGCCATATTGATATTGTGCTTTTACTTGTTTTAGATGTTCTTTTTTTCCTTTCCCTTTGTAAGGCATGGATAAAAGCCACGTTCAGAATCTGAAAAACAGTAATTAATAAATACTTATGGAATTAGCAACTGAGTCATGATACATTCAGGGGTGGTATTTTAGGCTGTTCTGTTTCTGGGCATGTAGCGTCCTACACCGTAGTGTATAGCTGGATTCTTGCAGATGGCAAGGCAGTTAAAGGAAACAGGACATGGAGGTGGTCCTGTTCGCCCACTGGATAGTAAATCTACCCACTGCATTAAAAGGCCTGGGAGAGAGTTCAGTGGTAGCACCCTTGCTTGCTATGTGTAGGGCTGTAAGTTTTAGCCCCAGCACTACAAACCAAAACAAATATCCAAGTGTGGTGGTTCATGTCTGGAATCTTAGCAGGGGGCAGGTGAAGGCCTAAGAATATCAAGTACAAGGCAAGCTTGGGCAAGTTGGTGGTAACTCTGACACTTGGTTGGGCTACAGAGTGAGTTTCAGGACAGCCTGGGCAACAGAGTGGGACCTTGTTTTAAAAATAAATCAAAAACAAACTGAGCAAACAAATAATGACAAAAGAAGCTACATTAACTAAAATTCTACATGATAGCCGTAGATTTTATTGTTTATAAGGGTCAAAACAAAGACTTACATCCATCCTTTCTTGGGTTGGATAGAAAAAATCGATTCCATTAAGTTTTTGGCTCAAAGTGATACTGATAGAGAGCCCAAGGTGCTTTGAGGTCATATGTATTTTTTTATTTGCCATTGTGTGTATATGCATGTGAGTACATGTATGTGTGTTGTGTGTGTATGTGCATGTGTGAGTGTGGTATGTATGTATGTGTGTGTGTGAATGTGGTGTGTATGCGTGTTTGAGTGAGTGGTGTGTATGTGCGCACATGTGTGTGTTTATGTGTGTGTGTGTATGTGTGTGTGTATGTGTGTATATGTATGTGTAGGCCAGAACTCAACATTGTCCTCCTGAATTACTCTCTGTTTTCTGAGACAAGGTCTCTCATTGAACCCGCATCACGCTGGTTAAGCGGCCAGCAAACCTCTCTCAGCACAATCCACCTGCCATTCCTTTGTCAGCACTAAGAAAACAGGAGTTTGTCTCCATGCCCGGCTTTCACATGGTGCTAGAGACAACCCCGGGCCTCATGCTGCAGCAAGCACTTTATCAGCCGAGCCATCTCTGCAGCCTTTTTTTTTTCTCAAATGCAAATTTGGCTTCATTACACAATCATCAGTGGAGCAATACCCCATGGATACCTGGTCTCAGCACAGGCAAAGCCCCATCAGCATCTCCTGTAAGGGGGGTACGGCTGTGACAGCTGTTCAACCCACACTACCACATCAGCGTCTGTCCTCTCCACAGCTGGCAGGTGGGCCACTTGCCATTACACATGGGTTTGGAAAATGTATATGACATGCAACCATTGCAACATTGTCATTCTAAGTGTTTTTGGTGTCTTAAAAACCCCTGGTTATTTCTCCACCTCTTTGTTCCTTCTTCCCCTCCATCCTGGAAACCACTGGCGTTTTTACTGTAGCCATAGTTTCCTTTCTCCTTTGGGCCATAGGTTGACTCATGCAGAATGCTGCATTTCCAGGCTGCCTTCTTGAACTCAGAGTACATATTTATCTTTCTTCCATGTCTTTTCATGCTAGGGATCATGTTTCTTTTTAGCACTGAATACTATTCCATTAATTAATGCACTATATCTATAGACATCTGCGTAGAGGAAAATTTTATTTTAAACTCTGGGCAATTACCAAAATGTATGAGAAATGGATTTTATTATAAGGTGTTGTATCTGCTTAGTTTTTAAATTTAAAAAATATTAAAAAGCAACCAGGAAAGATAGCTTAGAGGTTAACAGACTTTACGGTTCTTGCCCAGGAAATTGGTTCCTAGCTCCAATATCACATGACCTACAACTGCCTGTGACTCTATCTCCAGGGAGATCTGTTGCTTCCAGGAACACCTGCACCCAACACATAACCACACACAGGCATACATCCATGCACAGAATCAGAAAACAATCTTAAAATATTTTTATTTATTTATTTATTTATTTATTTATTTATTTATTTATTTATTTATTTTGGTTTTTTAAGACAGGGTTTCTCTGTGGTTTTGGAGCCTGTCCTGGAACCAGCTCTTGTAGACCAGGCTGGCCTTGAACTCACAGAGATCCGCCTGCCTCTGCCTCCCAAGTGCTGGGATTAAAGGCGTGCGCCACCACCGCCCGGCGAATCTTAAAATATAAAACAAGCAAGAAATCATATTCTAAAAGTTCAGATGTGATCTTTCAATACACGTGCTTGGTGCGATGATTGTATGTTGGCACCTCACCAATCATCGTGATAAAACATGTCATCAGAACCAGAAAGCATCACTGACCATTTCTACCTTCTGATGAAGAACACGCCCACAGCCTCTGCAGACTGTGTGCCATCCCTCTGTGTTTCAAAGAATTTGAATTTCTTATAGCCCGTATATAGGTAATAGTACATGCATCAAGTGTGTGTGTGTGTTTCTGCATCTGACTCAGTCAACTTACCCTAAAGTCCTTCAGGCTCGTCTTTATGGTCACGCATGCCAGGAGATCCATTTTTATGGCCATATGATATTCTGGTGGATGCATATTTACCAGAATCTGCACACACAGTATGAGGCAATTTCTTTATCGTTCATTCATTGGCAGTCACAGAGACAGTCTCAGGGCTGTGCTGGCTTGTTTTCTGCCAGCCTGACATACATTAGAGTCAGAATCTGAAAGGAGGGAACCTCAATTGAGAAAATGCCTCCATAAGATCAGGCTATAGGGCATTTTTAAAATTAGTGATTGATGGGGGAGAGGCCAGCCCATTGTAGGTGGGGCCATCCCTGGGCTGGTGGTCCTGAGTTCTACAAGAAAGCAGGCTGAGCGAGCCATGATGAGCAAACCCAGTAAGCAGCGCCCCTCCACAGCCTCTGCAGCAGTTCTTGCCTCCAGGTTCCTGTTCTTCTTGAGTTCCTGTGCTGAGCTCCTTCAGTGATGGATTATGATGTTAAAGTGTAAACCAATGTACTCAAAACCACTTAATACCAACTGCCTGCATTTTCAGTCATGAATATATTGTTATTAGCTGTAGTCACTGTAATCTATAATAGAGAACATGAACTTTCTCTTCCTGTCTAACTGAAACTTAGAATTCTTTACTCAGGACCTTCAGTTACTGCTCCGCCACTTAGCTACTGGTAACTCCCACTCTGTTGTTTTGTTTTTGTGAGCAATGTGTGTGTGTAGTTTATTTGATACATATTATTATATAGCTATGTTAGATCAAAAAATTAAATGATTTTCTTGATCGGACAAAGGATGAAATGAAAAAAAAATTCTTTTTTTTTTAAATTATTTTTTGAGACAGTGTTTCTCTGTGTAGCCCTGGCTGTCCTGGAACCCATTCTGTAGACCAGGCTAGCCTCAAACTCAGAGATATTCCCTGCCTCTGCCTCTCAAGTTCTGGGATTAATGACAAGCACGCACCACCACCTGGCTTTGAAGTGAAAAAGTTGTAAAGTTTTAGGCGGACTGTAGACCTAAATATATGACTATCAGCTGTCAGATCAGAGGACCCAGGGGGATGAGCTGGTTTGTATGCATTCACAGTATGTGAGCCCATCCACACGTGACTGTGGGCACACGCCATAGTGTGGAGCGCAGAGGACAGCATAGGCTGTGGGGTGTCCCCTTCTTCCTGGTTTTGAGACAGCATTTCTGTATTGTTTTTTTTTTTTCATTGCATGAACCAAGTTGTCCTGCCAATAAGCTTCTGGAGCATCTCTCTTCCCCCCTCCTCCCTGCAGGAGCACCAGGTTAGAGATGCCCATATCATGTATCTGGCTTCCCAGTGGCTCTGGAGGTTCGAACTCAGATCTTCATGTTTGCACAGCACATGCTCTTATTCACTGAGGCATCATCCCATCTCTAGAACACGTACTTTAAAAAGTCAAGCAGGCCTATAATCTAGCGCTTGGGAGACTGTGTCAGGAGAACGGTGAGGTCAGAGCCAGCCTGGGATGCATAGTGCAACCTTATCTTACCAACAGCCTCTGTTCAAACCCCTTTTTGAAAATAATATTTTTAATAAAATCACATCACTTTCAGCTTGGCTGGATTTCACATCTCCTAGGGCACACGTCTGTTTGAGAGGGTGTTTCTAGAAGGGGTAACTGCTGAGAGAAGACCCACTCTGAATGTGGGCAGTGCTGTGCCGTGGCCTGGGATCCTGGACTGAATGAAAAGGCAAAGAGGAGAAGGTGAGCCACGCACTGGTGTTTCCCTCGCCTGCTTTCTGATCAGGGGCGAGTTTCTGCACTACATCTGTGAGCCCCTTCTGCCACCATGCTTCCTAAGGATGGGATTTGCTCTCCTGAATCTGGAGACCCAGTAACTGAACTGTGTTGTGTTAGGTGTGTGGTCACAATGATGAGGAAGGGGACCAGTGGCAGCAGTTCCTTGCAAATACTGCTTTGACCCTTGACCACACCCATTCTAGGATGAAGGGCACGTGAAAAAGATGAAAAAGATCATGCACTAGAAACAGAAAAAAAGCGTTAAATTTGGCTTTTGTGAAATCAATTTGCTTTCACCTTCTGTTTCATTTATTTTGTCCAAGTAGACTGAGCAGTAGAAAAAATGCTCAGGGAGCAGAACCTGGAAAGGAGGAATCGTGGGCACTACAAGCCAGTGAGGACACATCACTCTGTTGTGGTTTACAGTGTACTTTAGACTGTGTGAGCACGCCAGGGCTCTGCGCTTTACCATGGCTCTGTGCTTCCTGAAATGAGTTTCTCTTTTAAGTGTCACTCTCCAAATGAGCCTCTCTGCTTTACCTTACTACACAATGTGTACATGAGCGTGCATGTGCGTGTGTGTGTGTGTGTGTGTATGTGTGTGTGTGTGCACGCGCACATACATGAGTGAGTGAAGGGTGGAGGTCACAGGACAACTTTGTGGACTCTGTTCTGTCCTTCTATTTTTACGTGGGCTTTAGGGACTGAACGTGGGGGTCTCCAGGCTGGTACAGCCAATGCATTTACCCACTGAGCCATCTCACCAGTCTACTGCTTCTTAAAATTACATCCTGGCTACTTCTTACAAAACACATGTATATCAATAGTTGGCATGCATATTCATGTATACATTCTTATAACACTGTACTCTTTATATATTTAAATACCTCTATTAATATACATACCCATATAGATATTATAAGATTATAGTAATATCACTGTGTATATTACTTGTACTCTGTACATGGTACACAGTTTTGTTAAAGGTTCTTCAGAGAGCTTTTATACTAGCTCTTCAAAGATCACATTGGACTATACCTTGGGGAGGCTTTTCTAGGGATATATCGTTACAGAGGAAACTTGGGGCAGTGTTTCCTCTGACTCATTTTAGAAGATATGCATTATCTTGATTTCTACTTCCAAAGACTTATTATATCTTTATAAAACCTTAAAAATGCCTGGTTCCTTTCCAATATCTTGGAATTTCTGCAAGTTAAGAGACCAATAGGAAGATGGAGTTTTCCTTTCTAAAAAACATTTTAGTTCTAATTTTATATGTGTGTGTCTCTCTGTGGGGATGTGAAGCACAGATGTCCACGAAGTCCGGAAAAGAGAGGGCTTCAGACCCCTAGAGCTGGAGTTCCCGGTGGATGTGAGCTGCCCAATACGGGCGCTGCAGCTGAACTCTGATTCTCTGCAAGAGCAGTTCATGCTGTTGCCGATGAGCTATCTCTCTAGCTCCTGGAGTTCTACTTTTTAAATGAATAATTAAGGGACAGGATTTTCTTTGATATGTTAGTGGTAAAGTTAATTAGCGCCTACGACTTACAGTGAAGTATAATGAAAATGACATTGAGTTGTGAATTCTAGGACAGAGTTGGTGTCTGAACTTCAAAGCTTAACCTGGGGTCAGAGTCTCTCAGCCTCCCACAGCCACTGAAACGTGTGGCTAATCACACCTTGGCTTGCCTGCACCCCCCAGTGTTAAGATGTGACCGCGTGTGTGTGTGTGTGTGTGTGTGTGTGTGTGTGTGTGTGTGGAAAATGGTCAGGCAGCTCAGAGATGTTGCTCTTGTGATTAACAGCGCACGCCAGTCACTGTGTTTAGTGTTTGTATAATTCTCCTGGTAGCTTTATGGTGTAAGCGACATAAATACTGGAGCTCTAAAGCTGAAAGTGAGGAATAGGAAGCCAAGGCATCTTGGTGAGCCGGAACGGCAAGCTTTGAACCCAGGACTGACAGTAAAACCCAAGCTCATAAACACACAGCTTTGATCATCCATCTGAACAGTACTGCTATGTTGTCTTCTATATGAACTGTTGAGGCAGTGAAAGCATAGTTCTCCTATTAATACACCTGAATTTTAAGAATGAAGCTTAAAATTTTGTTTTTGTTTTTTTTTCTTTATAAGAATTGATTTCCACAGAGTCCTAACCATCTGAATGTTTCCTTTTCCCAGAATTTAATTGTCCTGAACCCACTCACAGTGACAGAGGAGGAAATAAGACCATCACTAGAGAAACGCCTAGAAGCCATCATCAGCGGGGCTGCCCTGCTGGCTGACTCTTCCTGCACCAGGGACTTCCACCGAGAGCGGATTATCGCTGAGTGCAATGCCATCCGCCAGGCTCTCCAGGACCTGCTGTCGGAGTACATGAGCAATGTAGGTGACTGGTTGCTTTTCCTCCTTGTATCTTCTTGGAATGAGTTTGAGCATTTGCTGGGCTGCTACAAAGGAGGAGGTGATTTTATGGAAAGTGACGTTGAGAGTGGCTTCTGTGGCTTTTTCAGCAGGAGGCATCATTTTAGGAGTTTGGAAGGTTGAAGTCATAATCGGAGAAATATGTGCATGTGGTTGGTTGGTTGGAGAAGTCTCTAAATCTCAGTTGGAGAGGCAGGGTTGGAGGAACAAAACAAGCATTGCACATTAGTTTAGAGGATCCAAAGATAGACAGAGCGGTATATTGGTTGGAGTAGAGTTGGCATCAAAGGGGCACTTGAGGTTAGAGTCTAGATGATGTAAGATGTGTCAGTGATGTGGATTTGAAGAGGTAAAAAGCCCAGGCCTTTGATAGGATGCGGTTGTCATCTCCAAAGGTGATACGGTGCCATAGGATTTCCTGCTGGCGGGAACCACTGAGACCATTTGAAAATGCTGAGATTTTGAGTATTTGTTTCAAGGTCCCTTTTGTTCGATTCTGTACTGTACGTGCATCTCAGAACCGTTACTAAAACAAACAAGAAGATCTCAGGGTAACTTAGCTGTGCAATCGTCCTGTATGTCCATGGATTGGAATTTGCTCCTAAGGCTTTTTGTTTTGTTTTGAAACAGGGTTTTTCTGTAGGTTTGGAGCCTTTCCTGGAACTTGCTCTGTAGACCAGGCTAGCCAAGAACTCACTGAGCTCTGCCTGCCTCTGCCTCCCGAGTGCTGGGATTAAAGGTGTGCACCACCATCGCCCAGCTGCTCCTGTTTAACTCTTTATAGGCAATTATTGGCTGAAATAATTACATGGAAAATTTAAAAAAGCTTATATTTGAAAATAACTTCAGCAGTATAGATTTTATTATTCTATATAATTTATTGTTGTCTACTTTTCTATTGTTTTTTTCTATTGTTTTTAAATTACAAATGAACCTGTCACAGATTTGCCTATATAGGAAACAGTGTGGTGCTTCTAGAGTTTAGCACTGCTCTTCAGGCGTTCACTGTGTGCCATGGAATGTATCCCTTATAGATGAGAAGGGAATATTATATACCTATCATGAAAACTTCTTAAAACATTGAACTACGTAGTTAAATTAAAACACTTTCTTTATCTACCTTATCTAAGTGGAGCAATTCAAGATTTATACATATATGTTTGGGCAATTATTAGTCACGGAGCATATGGCTTTTGGTTAAGAAATTGCTTGTTTTGCGTCTTTAAGTATGTACGTGAAATGTGCGAAAATCAATGAGTTTTCCAGTCCCTTGAATTCATTTGATGTATCTCCGTATTCTTAATATTTGATGATTTGACTGCTGACCAGAAAGCTCTTTCCCGTCAAGAAATCAAAGTTGAGAAGCAGATTTTGTTAATAAGAAGAACATGTTAGTTAAGCCACGTCCTGCTGAAATATCTGAAGTGAGAACGTTGCTAGTTTCATCATATGAGATTTTTCTTATTAAAGATTGCTCAGGGCAGTTCATCAATCACAAGAAACCTAGAAACTGAAAAGTGTTAAAAATATTATTCTCATCTTTATAATGTGTAATAAAGTTATACATATTCTTATTTTGCATATAAATTATGAAATCATAAATAAAATTTACTTTATTTTAAAGTAGTTGCACTCATTATAGATATGTAGATATACGAACTTCCACACTAACCTGGACAGATTTAGAGGTGATGGATTCATGATTTATGTGGTCTGATACAGAATGAAAATGAGACTTCTTATTTAAAACAGGCAGAGAAACATTTTTTCATAGTCACTCTTAATAAATGAAATAAATCTTTATTTGCTAGTTAGTGCTACGTTTCCCAGGTCAGCCTACCTGTGGAGTGAGGACACAGAACCTCAAAGGCATTTGTGTGGTCAGGCCCCGTCGCGTTTCCAAGGTCACCTTCCACAGAGAAGAGCTGTCTTATTTGGTGTTAAAAAGCCTGCACTTGGCAATCCGTCTCAACACATTTCCAGTCAGTGTGAGGATGTGATATCCTAGACACATTCCCTTGTCCTACTTGGTTAACATTTTGAGCCCTTCTGTGTTAGATCCAAGGGGATCCCATTCTAAAGATTTATTTCTTTTTGTTTTGTGTATGTGAATGTTCTGTCAGTACGTGAATATTTATCATGTGCATGCGGTTCCCACTGAGGCCAAAAGAGGGCACCAGGTCCCCTGGAGCTGGAGTTACAGATGGTTGCGAGCGGCCATGTGGGTGCTAGGAACTGAAACCAGGTTTTCTGAAAGAGTATTAAGTGCTCCTAACTGCTGAGTCATCTGCCCAGCCTCCATCAGTTCTCATGGACAGGAATGTTCTTTCTTGGCATGAGCTGAGCTCAAATCTTGCTCATTTTGTACATCTTCAGGAGAGCTCTGGAACTTTGAAGAACACGCCACCTTCCCTGATGGACCTGGTTTAGATCCTTCGGTAGCTTTCATATTCTTTGCCTTTACAGACTCATACAATGTGAAAGGGTCCAGTTGGATTGTCCAGCCTTACAGTTCCGGCACAAAGACACTCACAGAAAGAAACTTCGTGTTACTAGTTCCCATGAGAATCTGAGGATCTCTTAGGCATGTGTCATTAAGGCTCGGCTCCACATTCCATGTCTGTTGAGTCCAGATCCCATCCGCAGTGGGACAGGACGATTTGAGATTCAGTCTGTCAGAGCACATGGCTATTCTGAGTTAAAATAACCTTTTTTTTTGAAAAACCAGGAAGTTTTTAATCCTAGTATTTTTTGACTACTAACAGCCATTTCTCACAGATATACTCCTAACTACTTTATTGGAAGAAATTATCTAAGACAGACAATATTTACAAAATGGACTTTCAAGACAGGAACAGAGATCCTATAGGTAAGGGGAAATCTCAAATCTGTCTTTGTAGGCTTTATGAAGTATCAGAGCTTCTTCCCAAGACACTCACACAAATGAAATTGATTCCTGAGTGCGAAAAAGACCACCAGGCAAAGATGAAAACCCCACGTCAGCATTTCTGGAGAACTTGCCCCATCTGTCAATATCAGCTTTTAGTCGGTTATGCAATTCTTTTATTTTGAACCCATTATAGGAAATAGACCTCAGATTCTGAGGTCCATACAAGTAAATCACTTGTATGCTTTGTTTATTTTACCCCAAACATGAGATACAATGCCTGGCCTTAAGAAAAAGCTGAGTTGCATCTTTCAAAGGAAGAATAAATGAAATGATTGCGTATTGCACATGCCATGTAATGAAGAAACAACCTCTTTGACATGCCCTGCATTTCAGGCACCCTACTGAGATTATGTGATAAAACTCCTCTGGCAAAACACCTTCTTTTGCGAAGATCATGCTTCTTCCAAAAATCTGTGTGACTCTCCAAGATCATTTATCAACATTTTTTTTTTGAGCACAGTTCTAACATTTGGATTTACATCTGGCCATGCTCCAACATAAAGTTTTTGTTCATTTGAGGACATGCTTCAGGGAACATTGAGAATCAAAAAAGCATAACTTCTTTCTCTTAAAACCTAGGAGTGGATATTCCTAAGATATGTCTGCTAGCTTTGCTATACTTTTCTGATGGGCTAGGTCTAGTCCATCGTTTTGGTAAAGAACTTAAAAAAATTTTCAGAGTGGAGCAAAGTTACCTTCTCAGTGGTGGGAGAGAAGGGCACAGGATGGTCTTTTCTATAACTAATGGAAATGGGTTGTGAGGGTGAGGAGCCATCATGTTTGAGTTTTTAGATATCAGCAGACATAGGTATATTTTGGGGAATATCAAAATCATGTTGGCGTTGAGTATGGAGGCAGGGCTGCACAGGACCTTCAGCTAGTGTGTATGAATTGGTGACATTAGCACTCAGGTTATTCTTACCTGTATTGGATTTTAGAACACTGAGCGACAGAAACTGCTGCTACAAATAGACAAGTCAGACCCAAGCTTCATGCAAGGACTAATTTATGTTTCCATAGATCTCAGCTGCTCCCTGTTTTCTTCTCTTGTTGAATGTGAAAGCACACATTTGATTCTCATTGTTTAGTGAGTAAATAATCAAACAGACTGGCTCTTGGCATTCAGAAACAAATTTCATTTGTGTGACTTCAATGCATTACCTATCATGGGAAGCTCTGAGGCTTCAGTGAGGCCGACAAAGAGAGAGTCTTAGATTTCTCCTTACTTACAGGATCTCCACTTCTGTCTTAAAAGTGCATTTGGGAAAGAATCTCTGCCTTGACTATTTTCTTTCAATAAAGTAGTTAGGAGCGTCGGTGAGAAATGGCTGTTAGCACCAAAGAAATGTTAGGATTAAACATTTTCTAAATATAGAGTTCTAAAATATGAAATGGCTCAGTTGGTAAAGTGCCAGCCATGGAAGCACAGAGACTGAGTTAGATCCCTCAGGACCACATATCAGAGCCGAGAGTGGTAGCGTGCAGGGTAGCAGCAGGCCTTTGCTGGCCAGAGAGTTAAGCTGAATCAGCAAGTTTCCTGCTCAGTGAGAGACCCTGCCTCAAAATGAGCAGTGTGGATGGCTCCTGAGGAATGACACTCGAGATGCGCATTTCCACACATATGCACACGCTCCCCCATCACGTGTGCACAGAAACGTTTTTGTGTGTTTGCATAAAATAAACACAAACAGAAATTCTGAAAATATAGAGAATTTATCAGAACTATTTTTTCTTTGCTTTCCCCCTATGGATTGCATCTTAGAACTGTTGTTATCGACTCAGGTTTACCGTACTTGCCACTTGGTTTTATTCCCCAAATTTGCCCAGTATGCCATGGTGGTTGGATGGCTGCTTATGTTGGGAACAGTGGCTTTTCAATTTCTACCTATCTTGCTTTTACAACCTTAACTAACTTAAGAGAAATAAGTTGTATCTTTTTTAGGTTTGCACAGTATTAGATTTGCTAAAATCAGCTGGCAAGCTCAGAGCATGTGGCCAAAGTCCAGGAAATGATAAAGGAAATGACTGCTTCAGATACTGAAGCTGGAATGTAGGAATAGGGTATCTAGGGAAATTCTATATAATTTTAAGTACTGAGGTCTGGTTAGGTGGGAAAATGAGTTTCACATTCCTGTTTTTCTCTAGTATGAGGGCTAGTTTTTTCACAAGTATTGAGAGTCTGAATTTCCTGAGCTGCTGAGGGACCAAGCAGTCTCCTCACAGCTTTCTAGTTATTTGGATAATTTGACTATCAATGTCTGAGTCTTTCTAGACAAGCTAGGTCTGGGGTCATTTAAGTCTGCAAGGGAATGTTCACTTCAGAGAGTTTGTGCATTATGTGATGTGAAAAAAAGGAGTCCAGAGTCTCCTCCTGGGGAGACTGGTGATCCCCATAAACCTCTTCGTTGTGCTCTGATGTTCTAATCCTGTTTAAAAACAAGAGAGAGGCAATTCTGTTGAAATGATAAGTGCCTAATTACTGAATTAAACTAACATAAAAAACAAAACAAAACAGATAGCCACTATTGAAAACAAACCAGGAAATATCCAGGTGAGCCGAGCCCAGGAGGGGAGAACATGGCAACTTGTTATTACTTCTTTTATGTTTGAGTTTATAGTTACATCATTTCCCCTTTCTCTTTCCTCCACCCACATATCCCATGGTCTGCCTTTCCTTTCTTCTTCTTCTTCTTCTTCTTCTTCTTCTTCTTCTTCTTCTTCTTCTTCTTCTTCTTCTTCTTCTTCTTCTTCTTCTTCTTCTTTCTGTTGTTACAGAGATAAACAAATTGGTCTGTTCTTCCTTGGGGAAGACATATTTATCCCACTTTCAGCATTTCTTAGTGAGTTGTCATTTTTCTGTGTAGGGCGGAGGCATTGTGGGCTTTGCCTGTTCAGTTGAGTGTGCCATTGTTTTGTCCTTGTTCAGGACGTCATGTGATGCAGTCATGTGAGCAAGACTTTGTGTCTGTAAAAGTGCAATAACTGAGAGTAGTGGAGGGTGCCTTAAGTGGCAAGATATGGGCTACATCCAGAGCCCTACATAGGGAAAGTTCTGGAAGGTTGCTTACCCTCATCCTGTTTACATGAAGGCAGAGAACCTTAGGTCTGTTTCCTTCTACCAGAGGTTTGTGTATGGTTTCAGCTGGTCCCTTCCTCCCAGTAGGGGTGTCTGTACTTCCTAGTGTACACACACTGCTTCCTGGTTTTCTTTTTATTTCTTCTGATAACAATAGGCTTTACTTAAAGTTTTTTTTTCTTACATTAAAAAGATTGGATGGTAGAAATGACAGAAATAAAGTAGGCCTCAAGAATCTTCACATGAACTGTTCTTACTGCGACAGAATTCAAGGGTCCTGTGCCTAGCACAACTGCTAGCCAGCAGCTGATGGTAATAATATGAAGTGAGTTGTCAGGTAGCACAGGTGCAGACTGAAATTCAGATTAGCATGGGTAAGGTGTATCAGGAAATTCCCTCAGGAGATTTGTGATGTAGGTGAGAATGAGAGCAAAGCCATGGACAATGGGAACTCGGAATTCTGGAGGTGGGAGTTCTTCAGAATAGCCCAGGCTAAGACAGGACAAGGAGCTGTCTTCTCTGCAGCTGTCAGCCATTGTCTATGGTCATTCCTGTGGACATGTGGTATAAGAAGAGCTTCTTGAAACTGAGGACAGACTCTATTCAGGGACAGAGATGCCAGCCATAAGCTGCTGAACATTCCAGCAGATTTCTAGGGAAATACACATGATCCACAGCTCCAGCTACCAGCCACAGCGAAACTGTCCTTCCATTGGCCTGAATAAGGAGAAAGCACCCTGTCTTGGTAACTAGGTATTTGGCCTCAGAGAGTATTTAATTTACCATTGGGAGTTCTGGGGTAAACATACTCAGCCATCCAGACAGAGATGTTCCTGAGAGAGGGAGTATTCATTAAGATAATGAACAGGCTTAGTTGTCCTACAGGAGGTCCAAGTCAGGTTGGTCCTAAGCAACTGCATTGTATGGCCTTCTGGAGGTTGTGTGACTTTCTACCCATTATAAACACAATGATACATATGGAGGACTTTGAGATATACTTAACACATTTTTCCCCCTGACAGATTCTGCATTGGCCAAGAAAGACAGATAAAACTTATTTTAGTTTTAAATTTTATTGGTAGAGATACAGCTCCCGATCACATGAATTCCTATATGAATACTGTCCCGTGGAGCTGGTGGTTTCAGGATCAGGAGGATCTGCATCTTGGTTGTCGAGGGATCAGCCAAAGCATTAACTGAAATGAGTGTGATGAAGGGAAACTGTGGTTGGGATGTATTCAATACAAAACAAAATGACATCAAAAGAAGCTGTAACAACGGAAAGTGCCGGAATGTGCTGGGCACTCGGAGAGTGACTCACTCCAGGGGAAGAGGACCACAGGCCTCACAGATGAACGCATGCTTCTGCTTGCTTCAGAGGCGGAGGGGGAGCCTGGCATACAGCTGATGTATAGACTGTGCAAAGGTACAAGGGCAGGAATCACAGCGCTTGATGGGGGATATGCATAATACAGAAGAAAGGCCAGATATGAAGTCAAGCACTGGCCATTAAATGCCAAGTGTTGTTCCCCCAATATTTGATTAAACATAGTTTGCTCATTTTTAAAAGAAGTCAGGTTTCAATGTAAGCCCATCTCTCTTTAGTAGTGACTCATAGTATTTAGCTTCTGTTCAGTCTTAGAAGGTTTCCTTTCAGAATACAAATCTGCAGGGGTCCAGGACCCAAGATATATGGTGAGTTCACAGTCAGGGAGATGGTCTGCGGGTAGACCTGGCCGAGTTTCCAGTAAAAAGCCAGCATGAGCTGCTGGGTGGGGCTGTGCACGCAGGCACTCTCTTGTGTATTCAGTCTAGTTAGCCCTTCCCTCACCCTAGCTGCAGCCAGAATTCCAATGCAGCCACGCAGAGATCTGGCGTGTGAAATCCCAAATGATCCCAGTCTCTAGGAACCATGAGAGCCAATAAAATCGTTGTTGTTTTCAGCCACTAGGTTTTAATATAGCTTTGCACACAACAGATGACCACCAGAACACTATGAAACTTGGTATGTAATGACTTGACTTTGCAAATAAAATAGAAGATAGAGAACATCTTTTTTTTAATTTTTTAATTTTTTTCTTATTGAGAAAAGGAAAAAAAAAGTTTCTGCCTCCTTCCAGCCTCCCATTTCCCTCCCCCTCCTCCCACCCTTCTCCTCCTTCTCCCACTCCTCTCCTCCTCCCTCTCCAGTCCAAAGAGCAGTCAGGGTTCCCTGCCCTGTGGAAAGTCCAAGGTCCTCCCCCCTCCGTCCATGTCTAGGAAGGTGAACATCCAAACTGGCTAGGCTCCCACCAAGCCAGAACATGAAGTAGGATCAAAACCCCGTGCCATTGTCCTTGGCTTCGATAGAGAACATCTTACTACCAAATGGAAGGCACAACCTAGAAGGTATGAAAGAGACAGGCCTGCCTGATCATCAGAGACTGAAGATTACCAATCTGAAAACAATAAGCAGAAGTACGTAGAAATTAAATTCTATCAAATCTATAGAACTAGATTCTATCACTACTAATAGATTTAGTTGCTTTCCACAATTGTATATTCTTTCAGTCCTTGGTCAAACTCAGCCTTCACAGCCATCATCATGACCAAGGTCTGCAGTGGGTGAGTCTTGTCTAACTCTAAGTACTCAGAATTTAAGACCAGGTGTGGAAAAAGAAGAGCCTGAATGAGTTACGCTCACACACATCAAAAGTGTGTGCGTATGCCCTGCACTTGGGCAATAGTGATAGCTGTCACTACATTTGAATGACTACTTATCCAGGTGATCCACCATTGATGACAAATACGTATGACGATTGGTGACTCTCTTTAACGGTTCTGCGTTGGAAGCAGCAAATACTGAGTGAATCTAATTCAAGCTGTAGCATGGCCACAGGGAAGTATCCACTTAGTCTTTCTTGCTTAGGAGTCTCCCTTGCTTCTCTTTAATGAGACTCGGAATCTTAGTGTTATCTGAGGTTCAGGAAAAAAATAGGAATGTGCAAAGAAAACACAAAGCTTGCAAAAGGTAAGTTTGGCAATTGCTGTGCAAATTGAGAGAGAAGGGCAATTAATTCATTTGTTTGATGCAAAATAGATGTGATAATCACTATTTTTGATGATTTTTCTGTGTTTTGTGAAAACAGAAGCCGGCCCTGATTTTTCCATTCCTTTAGAAATATTGACTGCTTGTTTTTTCTCCTTTCTGGCTTTGACATAAAACCTAGAACTCGTAAACACCAGCAAACTAAATCTATTGGAGTGCGACTTCTATTTTCTGCCGTTGAACTCCAGTGGAAAGACTCTCGCCCTTCTTTCCACTTTATATAATTCTGGTGTCCCAGGAATGCTTCTCAAAAGCTAAGATTAAAGACAAGTTATCTTTTAAAATTTAAAAGTCATTTGAGATTCAAAGAAAGTTGTAAAAATAGTGGAGAGAATTTTTCATGTTGGGCACATTTTGTTAACTACATTCGGATCGCAAATCCAAGAACATGGACATACTGATATAAATGATAAGAAGCACGGTAGAGTTACCAGCCCCTTGCCACTAATCTTAGGAGAAAGCATTTGGTTCTTCACCGTAGACATTGGCCTTTCATCTTCTTTCTCCCTTTTCTGTCGTGCCTACGCCTGGCTTTGTAGGAAGGAGATACTGGTTTCCTAACATGGTTTATAATGTTTACTTTTGGTGTGGGAGACTGAGACTTGGCATTTGGGATTCTTTAAGCATTTGATAGTGTTCACCAATGGAAGTATTAGTTTCCAGAACCTTCTTTTTCTGTGAGTTTTTGATGATTAAGTTAGTTTCCATGCTAGGTGTAGATGTGTTGAAACTTGGTTTCCACGTGATTAATCTGAGGGAGATTGAAAGTTCTGAGGATTTCTTTCATTTGTTTTATAGGCCCTTCATATGCTGGTGTGTAATTGTCAGTGGTCATTTTAATCCTTTGACTCTGTGTCCATCAGCTTGTTGCATCTTCTCTATTTTTCTGCTTAAATAAGTATTTAAGTTCCCCCAAGTCTTGATAGCAGTTTATCAATGCATATCTTAAAAAAAACTTGTCATTGTTTTCTTTAAATCATTTTTTCATTTTGTATTTTATTTTTATTAACTGGATATTACTTTTCTCATGAGTCTTTTGATTTTAGTTTTTGTTTCCAGTTTGTGTGTGTGTGTGTGTGTGTGTGTGAGAGATGTAGCTTGATTGGTATTTTTTTTTACCTAGACATTAATTATATACACTTCCCTATTCAAAACTGTTTTAAATTATGTATCAGATGTATGTGTCTCTGTCTGGGTGTGTGCACTTGAAGAATACAGAAGAGGGCATTGCTGCTCCCCCTCCTCTGGAGCTGGAGTTACAGGTGAGTGAGCTACCAGACTAGGGTGCTGGGAACTGAACTCAGACATTCTGCAAGAACAGCAAGCACTCCTAACTACTGAAGCATCTCTGCAGCCCTTAAACTTCCCTCGTCACATTGCTTTTGCTGTTCTCACCAACGTTAACGCGCTGTGCCTTCATTCTGTTAGTCTCAGGATGTTGTCTAACGTTCTATTCCTTCTTTAACCTCTTGGTTATTCAAGTACATTATCTAATTTCTGTGTATCAGGGAGTTTTCTATTTTTCTTGTGCTGTTGATATTTGGGGTTTTAAAGATACTGATTATGACTTTATTAATCCTCATGTGTCAGTTATCTTATGACTTTGCTGGTGTTTATTATGGGGGAATATTCTGGATATACTTTGAAAAAGCATGCATTCTTTTGTTGCTTGGTGGCCATGTTTCCTTTGGTTTCATTTGCTCTAAGTATACTGTTTTCTTTGGAATTCCTGCCTCTATGTGCTCCCCTTATTGGAAGGAGAAAGCGGAGACAGTTGTTTTGTAGTTGTTTGTTGCCTTTTTGTTTTTCATTACTCTTTAGTAGACATGGTGTGTGTGTGTGTGTGTGTGTGTGTATGTATGTGTGTACTAAAGCACACACTAGCTTGTGCTACTGAACAACCTATTGAAACTCACAAGATCCTAGAGGTGGCCAGACTGTAGTCAGTCAGCCCTCTCAGCAGGTGACTCAGGTGGGGTCAGTACCTCAGGCAGCCCCAGGAGAAAAAGTGTTAGCTGTACAATTGCTTCTGTAAGTTCTCTAGGAAAAACCTAGAAAAAATTTTTCCCTTTTATTTGCCATTTGCCATAAGTTAAGCGTGAAGGGGGGAGGATGGTGGTTTGTGCTAAGTTTCTTGTTCAAGGACAGTTTCTGCTTTCAAAGGCTCCTCATGACTAGAGGGTTGTGCACACCCTCAGTGCTTCAAGACACATGAGAAAGTTCGATTACTCTTTCTTTCCCTCCTCAGGGAGAAGTTAGGACTGGGTCTGCCATACTCATCACATGGCACGATGCTGGGGTAGGACTTTGGTAGAAGCATTCTTTGAATATTCCTAGCAAGTTTGATGTGGCTGCCTTGGCTGTATTGGGTTGCTAGGACCTTTTAACTGTTCAGTGGATTTTTGACACAGGGACTAACTCTGAGTTTCATTATTAAGCAAAAAAAAAAAAAAAATATGGTCCAGGCCTTCCTGATTCTACCAGTTTTCGAATGTCCCCAAAGTCCTGTCATTTTCTTTCTGACTAGGAAATTTCCTCGACCATCACTTTCTTTTCCTTCCTCCTTTCCTTCCTTCTCTCCTTCTACAATAGTTCTGTTGAGGAAAAGTTTGCATAGTTTGCCTTCATCCAGGAATGCCTCAAGTTCCCACTCTACTAAGGATGCCTAGTGAGTTCCCCAAATGCAATTCTGACTGTATAACTGTAGGTAAGTTGGAAAGACAGGTAGATAGAAATCCCCAAAGAAACTGGGGTCTTTGTTGATTAGTTCTTCAGTCAGTAAAATGGAAGTAATTGAAAATGGAAGGAGGGTTATTGGCCAAAGCTGTGCTAAGGGATCTGGTACAGATCTACCAGAGCACTGTTAGAAAACTTAGATCTTAAATATTCGGAGTGCTGGAGTGTGATACAACTGTCATTTGAGGCGACAGTATTGACAGCCTTCAGAAGCCTGGGTCTCTGTGATATTCTAAAACACATGTCCCCGGCCATTTTTATTTAAGTTTTGCTGCTTTATGTAGCATAATTTCTCATTCATATCTCATAAACTGGGGAACGGGCTCATTCCTGTCATCAGTTACCCAGACTTCTCCACTTCCTTGTCCCTTCCCTTTTGGGCTGACTCAAAGTCTTTGGATTTTCTTATGCATGACACTTAACTATCCTTCATTTAGTTTTTGTCTCCTTTCTATTATTTTGATTTGTGATCTTTTATTATAAAAGAAGTCCAGAGTGGGCTTCAGAGTCTGAAGGGATACGTTCTACGAAACAAAGCTGACAGTCAGTGTAAGGAGCACATTGGCTTCCTGGGTAGTCAGAATGAAGGAGCACACTGGAAACTGGATTGGAGGGAGCGGAGAAGGAAGGGAGAGACTGCAGCAGCCTGCCCACTGGGCTCCCTAATGAGAGACCAGAATGGTGCGATTCCTATGGATGTCCATTTGGTGAAGATAAAATCATGAGTGTTTTAGTCTAGAAGCCTCCAAACATCTGAAGGCTTTTCCTTTCCCCACAGTGCCTTGATTTAACATTTGTAGTGCTAGTAACTCAAAGGTAAAGAAAACTCTTATTGGATTTGTAATCCAATGAGAAATACAGCCCTCACACAGGTGGCTGGCTTAATGACTCCCGCTGTGGTGGAACTGTGAGATGTTATCCATCTCTCCTCTGAAATATGAATTCTGCTTCAGTAGAATTCACTGTCCTTTAGGAGTTAGTGATAACACCTTAGCTGTGATGGTTTTCTTTAAAAATCCCATTAATAATATATTTTAAGATGGAGAGCAAGGGATTGTAGGTTATCTACATATTTATTTTTAGATAGCTAGTTGAAATTACATGTATAAATCTTATTCTTTTAAATTTACCAAATATTCATAAATTAACATAATCTATAGGTTTAAGATAAATGCTGGTATGTATATATTTACATATATATATTTTAAAAAATCAAGTTTTATTTAAAGCAGGAATTTTAATGTTAGCTGCTATTTGACAAAAGCGATATTTGTGACAGATTTTACCTTTCCTCCAAGGATCATTGAGAAGTATAATCTATTTTCATAGACCTCCAATATTTTCATATTGTGTGTTCCTTCCCACCCCTTATAAACAAAAATGAAATCTTAAGATTTAAATATTCTCCAGTTTCTAAGGAGGAGTGTCTTGAAAGTGAGATAGCATACTACACTTTAATGGCATAAAATATAAAGGAATTTTATCTTTCCTAGTTATTAATTAATTCAATAAGAAGAATAGCATCTTGGTACAAAAGTGAAGATGAAGGCTACTTTAGCCTATCGTTTAAGGCCAGAAGTGAGATAAAATTCATATATGTCCTCTTAATTCACATAATCCTAGTATTCTCGTCTTGGTAAAGCGAGGGTAGAAAGATCATCGCTGTCAGAGGCTGGTGGATTTAAATTCTGATTACTAGCGACTTTCTCTAATTCAGAAAACATTTTCCTTTTGCCTTCATTTCTTCCCTCTCTCCTTCTTTTCCTTTTCTTTGTGATAGACAGTTTCCCAGCTTTAAGAAAGGAATAGTAAACCACTTGACCAGGTGAGACTTTCAGCACATGCGTAGTTGGTGTAACGTTCAGATCAGAGTAGACAGAGTTTCTCTTCACTCTTCATTTCTGTTGGTGAGAGCCTGCAAGGGCCTTTCTTCTTCCTTTTGGAAACACACACAGCTACTTCAACCCACTGTTCGGCAACATCACACTAGTCTTCTCTTGCAGCTGACTTAATTTCTGCTGATCAGCCTTTCCTTGTTCACCCCTCCTTTTTCTCCCACTATCAGCTCACCACAGTTATTTTTTCAGCTTCTTTGAGATTTCCCTCATATGACTGAACTGTGAGATCATGAAGCATTTGTCCGTAAACATCTGGTTTATTTCACTTAGCACAATGACCTTTGGTTTTATCCAGGTGCTCATAAACGACAGGATTTCATTTCATTTTCACTGTTGGTGACTAAAACTCTATTTTGTTATATGTACCACATTTTCTTCATCTTTTTATCAGTTGTTGGATTCCTCAATAGGTTCCACACCTCAGGCATTGTGAACAATACTATTACCCGCGTGGGAGTTAGATGGCTCTTCCATGGTGTTGTTTGTTTATTAGTGATATATACCCTTTATCTCATGGCGGTTCTTTTAAAAATGTTTATATGAGTTTCAACAATGATTCTCATAATGGCTGTACTGATTTATATACTTCATGTAGTCACCAATACTTGTTGTCTTTAGTCTTTAGTAAATGCTCTTACTGTAATAAGGTGACCTGTCACTGGGGTTTTGATTTGCATTTCTCTGATGCGTGATATTGAATATTTAATATAAGTTGATATCTACTATCTATCTATCTATCTATCTATCTATCATCTATCTATCTATCTACCTGTCATCTATCTATCTATCTATCTATCTATCTATCTATCTATCTATCTATCTATCATCTATCTCTATCTACCTATCATCTATCTAGCACAGACTGTACTCAAGCTCACTATGTACTCCAGATTAGCCTAGAAATCCTAGCCATCATTTTGTAGCCTGGAAAGTTTTTGAATTCTGGGTATATGCTACCATGCTGAGCAATTTTTTATATCCCTTTGAGAAATGTCTCTTTTGGTACATTGATTACTTTCTGTTTGGATTACAGGGACTTTGACATTTTACTACTGAGTTTTGCAAGTTCTTACATATTCTGGAATTAACTTCCTGTCAGTATGTAGTTTGGAAGTATTTTCTCCATTGTAGGTGTATAGGTTGTGTGTTTTCTTTGTAGAAAACCATATATACTTTTGCTTTGTTTCTTGTGCTTTTGGGAGTCTCACCCAAAACGAAGCTACTGATTCCAACGCTGTGATGTCTTCTCTGTTACTTTCTTCTCATAGTCTCAGAGTTACAGATCTTAACTCCAGTCTATTTTGAGTTCACTTTTGTAACTGGTAATGGTCAGGGTATTCATTTACTGAAAACAGCAATTCTCCACTGTATCTTTTTTAGCACCTTTGACAACAACAACAACAAATCCTTGGATGTTGATGTGTGGGCTTGCTTTCAGGCTACAATGGAGAATTTAATGTCACAATTCTGCTAGAGTTTTACATTCTCAGAGACAAAAGTTAAAGAAGAAAGCAAAATGATTTCTGAAGATTTTTAAAAAACAAAACAAAAAACCCCCCAAACTTTTCTGTATTCCTGGCAGTACAGTGATTTCTGGGGATAAATATTCAAAGACAGATCATCTTGTCTTATTGCTTTGTGTAAACAGTAGAAGTATTAGGAAAGCAATCCTTCTTTGAAATCAGATCTTGAAAAGGTTAAAAAAATATCATTTTGAATTTTAGGAAGCTCTAGAGGAACAATATTTGTGTTTTGAAAACAAGAAGCTAACCATTTGAATATATACATATATATTCCTAATATATACACATATATATGTATATATATTAGAAAAATGTTCTAACAGCTACTGAAGAAAATATTTTTAGAGAAATGCAGCAGAGCAGGGAGGACCTGTTGCTAGACATTTGTGTATATGTATTTTAAACGCCAGTCATGTGGAGTGAAGGCACAGGGCCCCCCTGTAAATATTTCTTTATCCTTCTCTTCATACCAAATTCAAACTAAACATGACAAATATGCTAATTCTGACATGTGGTGGCCTCATGGAATCTGCCAGGAGTCTCACTGTACTGTCTGCCTTTGGGCTTGGTACTCGTGAAACTCAAGTGTGACATCACGCAGCGTTGTTTGGAAGAGATGCTAACAAGGTTACTGACAGTGTATAATGACCTCATTCCAGATACCACTGTGAATGTCTCTAAGTTCATTTTTTTTCTAGCTCAGGATCTTATATTGGTGGAATAGTCAGATTCATTCTCCTTTGGATGGTTGCTAACATGATCTTTATGGAATTCAGTCTTACTAAGGGGAAGGTGAATATTTTGCTCCTCAAATAATTATCTGCTTACTCTTTAGTCAATTAACTAGCATAAAGTTGTATTCTGATTAAAACCAGCATTTCTGTACTTGCCAAACCATTTATTTTTGTTCATTTAAAAGAATTGTTTTTACTTATGTATGTTTGCTTATCTGTGTTCATGCCACCTGTGTGCAGGTGTCAGAGGGGCCAGAGGATGGCGTCAGAGCCACAGGAGCTAGAGCTACAGGTGGTTGTGAGCTGCAAGACACAGGCTGAGCATTCTCTTCAGCCCCGATGTTTGCTCATTTTTTAAAAATATGCAGACAATGTCTTCAATACATTCAAATGAGTGTATTTCAGACAGGTTAAATATAGTGAAGAAACATTTAAACTTTACAAGTCAAAACTCCATAGAATTTCCAAGTATGCATTTAAATATAAGATTAGCTTGTAGGAAAGAAAGATGGTTTGTTCTTCAGTTCAGTTATTAAAATAAGTTCTGTCTTAAGATTATGTAACATTAAACACTGAAAATATCTTATCCATATGCACTATTGACCTTAAATAAATTGATCTTTTGTTAACTTTTCTATATTCAACAGTTTTTGATAGGATATTTTGGATAGTTTGACTTCAAGAAGACATTTTTGTATAAATGTGCATTGAACTCCTCTGATGTATAAAATTTTGGATGTCAGTTACTGAGTAAAATTCCAGGTAAAAGTGCCTTATTTGTTGTTTACTAGTACCCAAACTCAGAACAAAATAGTCAAAATGTCTGAGTGTAATGATAGTAGTATATTATGAAAAAAGGAGTTTGATATGCACAGGATATATTTTCTTTGAGTGTTAATAAAAGACCACATGCAGTGCTATGCATTTTATATATGCATTTCCTTTGATATGTATACAAAGGTCGCACTCCAACATTTACTCAGTGATGCTGGGCAAGCTACTTCCATGTGTAGAGCGGCTAAGTATGAGAATAAAGGTCCCTAGTTTAGAAGCTTCACGTTCTCTTTATTCAAAGGTTTCTTCATTATGGTTGAGAAAGGCAGGGGTGGTACTTTATAGTATCATTGATGGCTTATCAAAAACATTTATGTGAGCGATGATTAAGCACCATGATTGCCTACCAGTAACTTGGGACTGTAGCACAAATAATAAAAACCCAGAGACAGATATTAGGCTTCAACCTGAAGATCAGAAAAGCAAAAGCAGCCAGTCAATAATGAGCTCTTACCTCTTTGGAGCTCTTACCTCTTTGAAATCTTCAGACTGAGAGGACAAATTCCTGTCTCATCCTGCCTTATATTCTGCTGTAGTCCTGGGATTTAAGGTGTGCACCACCACTGCCTGGTCCTATGGCTAGGCTAACTAATGTGGCTGCTGGGATTAAAGGTGTGTACAACTACTATCTAGCCTGTATGACTGACCAGTGTGGCTGCTTTTCACTGACCTTTAGGTAAGCTTTATTAAAACAGATAATATCCCACTGTATTTCCCCTTTTTTGTTCAAAATAAAAAAGGAAGGCCATAACCAGTACAAGAAAACTATATACAATAAGTATAATAACCACACATAATATATACAGGTGATAAATACATCCACAATGTGCAGTCAATTTGCACCTGATAAATTCAGAGAAAATACTCCATTATCTATCCCATCTTCGTGAGTTCAAAATCTTGTACCTAATTTACTTTCTATTATAACTTTCTTTCTGCATCTCGTAAACAAGGAAAACTATAGCTAATTAGTCTTCAACTCCCTCAAAGACCCAAGAAGGAAATACTGAGTGAGCAGGAAGTGTGAGCAAGAAACTTGCAAAATATATGAGAAATGACAGAAACAGCTTGCTGCCTGGATGGTCACCCAAAGTTCCCCCACAATGTTGCGGTATCCATCTTAGGCCTACAGGCCTAGAATATCTGGAAGACTTTTCTATGAAGCCAGGTTTTTGAAGGACTTTCCTACCTTATCTGGGCAAGGTTTGGCCATCACTCTCTTTTGTGTCCTGCTTGTCCCCATACCATCAGCAGTTGAGGCAAGAACACTTTCTTGTCTACTGGCTTACTTTTGCCACAAAGAAAGAAAATTCCATGTGGAATTTTTTTTTCATGTGGATTTTTTTTGTTGCCCACCATCTTCTCTGAAGTAGACTGGTGCTCTCCATATTTTGTTCCTTTCTTAGAGATTTAGTTAGTTTAAAAATCAGGTATCTATTGATCACCTTCTGCAGTGATAACAGCTAAATTAGAATGATATTTAAATTCTCACCTAGAAGTGAACCATGGGATGCACATTGCCTTGTCTTTAGGAAAGCCAAGCTTAGAATCTATAACTTTGCCTGTAAGCTCTGAGCTGCAACCACCATTTCTTAAGATGGCTTTTAGTTTCTTTGAGCTGAAAACTATCTTTGGAGGCAACACAATCATCTTATGGAGAAGCAATGTGTAGAGCTGGGCAGTGGTGGTAAGATCCTAGTTTTGGAGACAGTCCTACCTCAAAATGTAAGGTGGAGAACAATGGAAACAGACACTGACCATCAGCCTCCGATGCTCAGCGCAATGCACAGGGGCCTTTGCAGTCCTCTCCAAAGTATAAAAGACAAAATGTTCTTATCCTCACTCTGTGCTGACTTCACACATCGGGCACCATCGGGCATGGGCAGCTCCTCAGTGGAAACAGCCCTGCATGCACTTTTACTTTACATACACACACGTATCATCTATTCCACCCCTTGTTTTCTCCTTGTGTAGAGAAAGGAAATGAAAGTAACCTTAAGTTCAGCCTAAGCTATTAGCAGTCTTCAGACATCGCATCCAGAGAGGGACTCGTTGCACATCTGAATCAGTCACCCAATTACTGTTTATACACTCAATATTCTGCATGGAAATTATACATTTCCAAATCCTTTCTAATTTAATTTCGTCTGTCTATCCACGCACTACTGTCTTTGCTAGGATATGATCTCCAAAAGAGTGGGGGTAGACAGGTGTGTCTCTCTCACTGCTATATTCACAGCGCATGGAGGAAACACCCAGGAAATACTCTGTTGAAATAGGAGCGGTGGGGCTGCATCCCCAGCACCCCGGCTGCCTGCTAGCTTATGCCCCGGAATAATTACACGGACACTGTATTCTTTTAAACACTGCTTGCCCATTATATCTAGCCTCTTCTCGGCTAACTCTTGCACCTGGACTAGCCCATTTCTAATAATGTGTGTAAGCACCCCAAGGTGCGCTTACCGGGAAGATTCTAGCCTACGTCCATCCTGGGTCAGAGCTTCATCACGTGTGTCTCTGAGCGCAGAGCTATCGCGTCTACCCGGGAGAGCTGAGCATGGTGTCTCTGCTCCAGAGCAGAGCTGTCGAGTCTGAGCTCACTTCCTCTTCCTCCCAGCATCCTGTTCTGTTTACTCCTCCCACCTATGTTTTAACCTATCAGGGCAAGCAGTTTCTTTATTTAATTAACCAATGACCTTCCTCCATCAATACTCATTTTTATTTCATGTGTGAGTATCTGCATGTGTGCATGCTCACCATGTGCACCCAGTGCCTATAGAGGCCAAAAGGAGAAGGCATGGATACCCTGGAACTGGAACCTTTGGGTGGATGTGAGCTGCCTTGTCGGTTTCAGGAGTACAACTTGTGACTGCTGGAAGTGCCTCATGTGTTATCCACTGAGCCATCTTTTTAGCCCCTCAATAAATTTCTCAGTTTAACAAGTCATCTCAATTATTGAATAATTTATCTTCCTGAGATACCTATGTAAAAAAAATACCCAAAGGGTCAAATATTACTGTGAGATCTTTACGGCAGGAAATTCTGGGAACTAAACCCTCAGCTGGTTGTTGTGCTTTTATCTTCATGCCGCAGAAATGATCTTTTCTTGTCTATTACTTTCAGTTTGAAAAAGTTCATATTTTTTCTGAAGATTCATTTTCTCAGATTAGATTTTCCACATACTAATAGAAAAATAAATTCAATGATAAAACTTTTAAGGTCTTCTGAGTGAAATGGAAATAAATTAACTCCATAGAAACAACAAAAGTAGACTTCTCTAATATTGTAGGGAGTCGAGACAGTTTCAGATATTCCATTAAATACTGGTCTGCAGATTTGTCTTTTAATAACTTCTGTGCTAAGTTGTGAATTCTGTTCTTAGAACTCTGAAAGGAAGGGACCAGAATCCGCTTTCAATCAGGCACCACTTCTGAGTGGGCTTGTTGTTAGAATTTATTATTTGGAACTGGGTCTCCCTGTGTACTGCAGGCTGGCTTCAAACTTGTTTCTCCAGCCTTGGTCTGCCGAGTGGTAGGATTGTTGAATGGTGTGTGTGAGAGAGTCACTATTCTCAGTAGATGTTTAAATATTTAAACAAGACTTCCTAAGAATTCATCAAAGGGCAGACAGATGAACAACTAACCCATGTGGTGCATCTTTCTGTTGTTGGAGTGCTCTGAAGATGTACAAACATAGACGGCAAAATCCTTTCAGGGGATCCAGGAAGCCTTCAGAGTGGGTAACTTATAATAAAACATTCATGTCTGTGTGTCACCTGTTTAAAGAATCCTTAATTATCCAAACAAATGGATCTTTAGTGGTGGAATTTTGGGGGGCTAATATTGATGAAACACATGCTTGAGGAGTTTTAAAGCATTTTCCCAGTGCTTTTTGCCCATCATCAGGAGCAGTGAGACTTTTAGGTCCTGGTTGTTTCCTGGTCCACTCATCTCACTCCTCCTTGTCCTAACTCTGAGGTTAATGAAGAAACAGTAGGTAATTCTTCAAAAATTTTTGTGGTTAGCTAACTGTCAAAATACCAGGCTAGAGAGAAACACAACCACCACAAAAATCACAGTCCCACAAGGCCCTCAAATCAATAAACTACAAGGAAGAGTTGGAAATGTCACCACATTTTGGTGTGTCTATATTTAGCGGTGGACAAAACTTGAAAGTTTGTATGGACCAGGAGAGAGAGAAAGGATATGGGGGCAGGGGAGAGAAAGGACAGGGAAGAGAAGAGAGAAGGGGGGGGGAAGGAGGAGAAGGAATGGGAAAGAGGAAGAAGATGAAGAAAGAAATGAGCAAAAGAGAAAGAGAGAGGGGGAAGAGGAGGGGGAGGGAGGGGGAAAAAGAGGGCAGGGGACAGAGAAAGAAAATTACAAACATAGAGGGCAATGTACTCCTGGATTTGAAAGTCCCCATTTGCTGAGGGTTAGGACACAGTGAAAACAAAAAGAGCTTGCTTTTCTCATTTATCTCAATTTATTAAGACCATTAACCTCCTGTGGTTTCATCCAGCAGGCCATTTGGAGAGCTGCTACTGTGTTCTGACCTGGGAGGCAAAGGGTACATCTCGTACTTAGCGCACTGTTTATTTCGCTTGGTTGACAAATACTGACAGAGTAGTTAGTGCCTGTTCCTGCTTTGAGACCTTTGTACCTTCTTTAGTCCTCAACTGTCCTATGGTGTGGGTGGTAGATCCGTTCCAGTCTTTTTGATGAGGAAACCCAGGCACAGAGGGCCTTGTACAGAGTCTCCTGCTGCATCTCAAGGCACCCACTGTGGTGCCACTCAGCGTTTTATTCATGCAAAGATTAATCAAGGTGCTTCAAATTGCAATCCAAATGTTCACAAGTTGTGATTATTTTTCATTTATCCAGGAGAAAGTTGGTGAAATGGCCTACTTACCTGAGCTTATACTACCGTTCCACCCAAATACCTGACCTACGCAAACTTCTGTTGACAACTCTACATATCGCTTTTGAGTTGTTTCAGCATTTCTGTGCAGCTTCCAGAGGATTACCTGGGTAGTGTGCACCGTGGGGTGCACTTTATGCATAGGTTTATAGGTGATTGGATCCCATAGCCAAAGCTGCACGTTTGGGGACACCTCACAAGTATAATATTCCAGGACAGGGAAAGCATTTTCACAAGAAAATCTTTCCTCAAGTGACATTATCAAATTTTGAGGCAGAATAAATGCTTATTACAGTAGTGACCAAGAACTGCAAATGGATTTATTTACTGAATATCTGGCTTTTTCATATGTGGGGATATTCCCCCTTGTAACTGACAACTAAGAACTGGTATGATATGGAGTCTTGACATAGTTCTAGCCTGCATTTTCCTGGTGGCTGTGGATGTTGAAACTCTTGTCATGTTATTATTGTGGATCTGTAATATAATTATAATTATAGACCTCCAGCTTTGTTCTTTTTGTTCAGGATTGTTTCAGCCATCTATGGTCTTTTGTGCTTCCATATAAAATTTAAGATTATCTTTTTCTATTTTCATGAGCATTGGCCCAGAATTTTGATTAGGATTGCACTGACTGTAGATTGCTTTTGATAGGATGGCTGGCTATTTTCCTTCCTTGAGACTGGAAGGTGTTTCTATCTTCTATGTTTTCCTAATTTCTTTATTTAGTTTTAGAGTTTCCATGGTAGAGGTCTGCTTCCTTAGCTAGCTTGTTTCTTTTATTGTGGCTAATATGAGTGTGGTTGTTTCCCTGTCTTTTCCATATATCACTGGACTATGGCAAGGCTACTGAAATTTGTGTTAATTTTGTTTTCTAAAACTTTGTTGAAAGTGCTTATCACGATTCTCAGAGTTTTATGATGAGCCTTTATGGTCTCTTATGCATATAGAATCATAGCATCTGGAATTAGGGGTCCATAGGCTGCTTGTTTCCACATCTGTGTCCGTGATATTTCCTTCCTTGTCTCATTGCTGCAGCGAAGACTTCTCACACTGTATTAAGCGGGAACAGAATCGACACCGTTTGTGTCTAGTTTTAGTGGATCAGAACATTGATGTTTTTCCTCTCCATTAGTGTGTGTTGGCTATAGGTCATATAGTCTCTATTCTTTTGAAATATGTGCTTGCCATCCCTACCTTTCCATGTTTTTTTAAGAAGGTGGTTGGATTTTGTCCCAGTTTTCTGCATCCCCTGAGATGATCGCATGGATCTATTCATTAATAGACTCAGAGAAAAACTTAAAAAGAAAACAAATCAAACAACAATAACGACAAAAGACCCTTGCATTCAGACATTGATATAGGCGCATAAACTTCTTTAGTTTAAAATTATATTAGCTATGTTGTAATTTTCCATGTTATATTTTTTCCTCAAGACAGTTGAACATTTTTCTTTTGCACATTTGTTGTTTGTTGCCATGGCTACAGTTTTCTCTGCCACAGCAGAATATTACGAACGGATGTTTCAATGGACTAAAGGGTTGAATGTGTCTATAAAGTATCCAAGTTTCAAATTGAAGAAGAATTACCAAGAGACAGGCATTACTTTCTCAAATATCATTATTACAGTAATCTCGAGACTTTTTCCAAACATGATAACACTTATTTGATTGATTTTCAAGGCCATCTCTGAGAAGAATGGATAGTACCCGAGAGGACAGAAGCAACTAGCTGGAGGAGCTATGGCTATCGAGGAGCTGCTTCAAGAGAGTCTAGAGGTAGCAACAGATAGCGAAGATCTTAGCATGTTTGCAGAGGGTAATGTGGGAAGGCTTCCTTAGATCCTGGAATTTACTTTCAGGACTGTAGTTCTTAAAAATCCTTAAAGAAAAATAATTTCATTGCCACAGGAACTGAAGGTCCCAGGCAATGAGAAACAAAGGCGCACGGCCATGTTCTAATTTAGTATAAGAAAATGAGAGTCTTTTTCTTATAATTAAGTGGGAATCAAAATAAAAAGTCGTGAACTCAGCAATTTGGACTTGTTATACTTTACCCAAGTAAAAGAAAGATTCGTCTCTGGTTTGAGTATAATTGAAAAGCAATGGCATAGTTTATTTGCGTTAAATAGATAGAGAGGCGGAAGTCAAAAAGTGTATTTCCTTGCCAAATCTTTCTCCTCATTCATCTGTCTCACATAATCTGTACCATATTTACCAGTGGTACAGCAGGCCTCATGATAGGTGATTTATATAAAACTTCTCTTAAAATGCAGGCTTTTCATTATTAAAGGATATATGATGTCTGACAAAGCAACCTGTAAACACTCTTACAGGAAACAGGGGTACACTCACACTTTTCATGTGAAGTGTGATGATACTGACAACATTTTATACCCCTGAACGTGAGTCCAAGAAACTATTAAAAAGGATGGTTTATCAGGAGAGGGAACACTGGGCCAGATACAGTTCAATTTTGCTTGACCTTGACCAGGTTCTGTTATCATCTAGGGTAGGTCACCCACCCTCAGAGTGAAAGGACTGTGTACATAGTTTCTTTTTCTGCTATGTAGCAACTTTCTTCTCATTCTGTATGTAGGTACACATACATATTCGAACTTTCATTTTTGCTGATTTTCTTCTGGAAAGAAAAACAGTTTTTTTTCTTTGATAGAATAAGCCTAGGGAAAATTGTATCAAGGTATCTCCATTAGTAACGCTCTGAATTAGCAGCCTGCTGTGCATATTTTGGTGCATATTTTGTACCCCAAAGAGACAACTACGCAGTTCTTCTCTAGACTGCCAGTTGGCCTGCACATGTCTTTAAAAACTATAGGAAAAACATTAGATGCATTTTAGTGCGTAAGGAATGCTTTCTAGTTAATTTGTTTTATGGAATTTTTATCTACACTTCCAGTCATGACCTTATATATCCTATAAAAATAGATAGAGAAATGGGGACTGAAGCAGCTGCATCCATATTTTTGGTGGATTTCACATAGAAAATAGCTGCTTCTGCCCCGAGTCTCCGATGCCAAGTCGATACCGGTAATTTAGAGCCATTATCAGACAAAATGTCCGTTACCATGACTGGTTTGCTCCAACCAGCGTGTCCTCCCAGTTCTGTATTCTGAAAGACTGAGCTCCGCTCCAAGAAGGGAGTAATTGGGACTTGGTTGTAGATGCACATGAGAGTATTGCCGTACATGACCTCTCTTCCTGGGGATAATAGCACAGCTGGGCTGCCAATTGGGCTGAGGAGAATGACGTCAGGCTGGGTTTGCTGCCAGCAATGCTGAGAGGCCAGAGCAAGTTAGCTTTGGGTCGGGAGAGACAGGATCCTAATGGGTATTTTGCTGCCATATAGCCCTTGCTTGGTAGAGATCTTAGAGTGCTTTTGTAAGCATTGATTAAGCCTAGCGTGGCATTCCCGGTGGGTGTGCTCTTCAACCTCGGGATTTTTCTATGGACAGTGCTACAGGGAGTTGAATGAGCTATGGCTAAATGACGAGCTGACTATAAACCAAAGAGCAGGGCGTTCTCTTTTCCAGCTCTGGTAATGTCTTTAAGGTGGTGAGGGAGCAGCCCCTCACCGACGTCATACTACATAAGCTTCTTCAGAACATGCATAGACACTTCTAATTTTTTTTTATTGCTTTAGAATCTTCCTTCACGAAGATCATTCTAATTGTTTCTGCGTTGCTCATTATCTTTATGTCCCCTGCCCCCCATACATTGCAGACATTAAATAGGCCCTACCAAGAAATATAACTGCAGCTCTTCTCGGGACTAGAAGGCACCGGTAGTGCACACTGCTCACCAAGACCTTTTTTTTTTTCTTAGTTATGAATGCCCAGCCTTAGTTTGGCTTGTTTCTTTTTAATTAATTAATTAATTTATTTATTTATTAAAGATTTCTGTCTCTTCCCCACCGCCGCCTCTCCTTTCCCTCCCCCTCCCCCAGTCAAGTCCCCCTCCCTCGTCAGCCCAAAGAGCAATCAGGGTTCCCTGTCCTGTGGGAAGTCCAAGGACCACCCACCTCCATCCAGGTCTAGTAAGGTGAGCATCCACGAAACTGCCTTCATCAGGCGATGAAAGGAGACAGAGACAGAGACCCACAATGGAGCACTGGACTGAAATCTCAAGGTCCAAAGCAGAAGCAGAAGGAGAGAGAGCACAAGCAAGGAACTCAGGACTGCGAGGGGTGCACCCATACACTGAGACAAGGGGGATGTTCTATCGGGAACTCACCAAGGCCAGCTGGCCTGGGTCTGAAAAAGCCCGGGTTAAAACCGGTCTCGCTGAACATAGTGGACAATGAGGACTACTGAGACCTCAAGAACAATGGCAATGGGTTTTTGATCACCAAGACCTTTTGAAGGGCCCCAGGCACAGGCATGGGACCAGATAGGGTCCAACCTTCCTTTACTTTGTGCAGTATTTATACTTCCATGAAGGTTTCATGATACTATTCTACTCACACCTATTCTTATTATTCAGTCCCATCAAACTTTGAAACTAAACCTCAGTCTATTGCTGCAGCCTATTATTTCAGCACACAAGAGAAGGAGAATCCTAAGGCCAAGCCCAGCCTTGGCTACATGATGCACTTTTGAGGCTAGCCTGGGCTACACAAAAAACTTGAGGCTAGAATGGGCTATAGAGTAGACCATGTCTAGAAACAAAGAAAGTTTTAGAAGTAAATGTTTGCTTTTTGTACTTTGTATCTAGCCATTTAGAACACTCCCTCTCCCCCATTTCTAGCACAGGCACTGGGATCAAAACCAATCCTCGCTTTTGCTTGGCAAGCGCATTGCCAACTTCTCTATCTCCCCAGTCCTTGTTGTCTTCTTTTTTTTTTAAAAAATAATTTTACATTTTAATCATTGCAGATGCAAATTTGTGATACATACAGATAATTTTGAACTAATATATTTAATAACACAAAAGGAATATTTCTGTTAGAGCTGTAATGCTAACACAGCCCTCTCTGATACACCAAACAAAAAATTAAATATTGTCAGTTTGTAAATTTCCAGATGACTTTTAATTTTAATGTGCTATTAGTAACTTTGAAAAGAACTTTTGATCTAATTGATATTCTATGGTCAAACTACATTACAGAGAAATGACAAGCTAACCAGTTTTTAGAAAAATTCTGGTCATTTTTTTTAAAGGCCAATTAGAATCAGCAGGTGCTATGTGATAGGCCAGCTGTGGGTGGGTTTCACGGTGAACACGTGAGAGGCCAGCGGTGGGCGGGTTTCACAGTGAACACAAACAGCAGCCATGCCTCTTGTTTTTCTAACAGTTTGACTTTGAGCCTCTAAAGTATTGTCCAACAAGTTAAAGCAGTTTTTAAATATGTTGTCTTAAGTTTCCAATGTGGACCGAGAAATCCCATAATATTTATTGGGGAAGGATAACAGTCTTCTCAGATTCCCCTGGGAACAAATGAAGCTTTCCACTGGGGGAAAATTTGAGCATTCACCTTCTCTGACCTTTGATGTTCTGTATCATAATGCTGTTCATGTTTTAGAGGCACAGGAATTATTTCCTCTTTAAAAAAAATAAAAACCACATTATCCCCTTCTCTCAGTACTCCTCTATAAAATATTGATCTAAGGTTGTCTGTTACATTTATCCCAATTTTCAACTGAATCTGAAATACAAAATCATAATCTAAAATGTAAAACATACTGTAATTATATATCCCTTATATTCTATCTCTTTTACTGTACCTAAAAGTCCATTTGTGCTATTTCCTGTTTATATGGCATAGGTTTGCTATTTAAGTAGACCAGGCTATCCTTAGATTAGCGCCTATCTTGGCCCCCAAGGAAAAATGAAATGAAAATAGCCTGTCTATTCCTCCTAGTTCCTACAGATGGATACCTTAGGAAATCAGCAAAATTTTAATTCATTATTGAGGATAAAAGCATATGAGTCATTTAGTTTGCGACAAGCTACTGTGAGTTGGAGAGAATGGCTTATGGGGGGGGGGTGGTTCCTGCTGAGTCTCAGAGAAATTTATTTCCAATATGTACTGGTGATGTTCTCTGGTCCTCCACTGCTGGCTTGTTTACGTGGCATGATCCTGAATCCTCATTAACTCTAAGACTTCTTAGGAACTGCAAATGTTTTGCTGCTCCTCTAGGTTTCATAAACTCAAATATCCATGGATTCCTGCACATATGTAAGTGCAGCGCTTCCTCTTGGATATTCATCTGAAGGCGAACAAACAAAGAAACATGAATTTTGAAAAGTTTCCCCATTATAACAAGAAACATCTGTTTTATAAACATAAGCCGTGCCTGGAGTTTAACGGTTGCAGAGGGGTAACAAGATTTTGTGAATAGGTTTGAGCCTTAGGATTATTATTATTTTGTTCTGTATTTTAATATCTGCTTATGTAAATATGTACGATTATGCAGTCAACTTTGCTGTCCACAGGGTTGTGTTGTGTATTGGGTTGATCATACAAATCCTCCTTATCAGACCTGTAAACCCTACACTGGCACGGCAAAGGTGGATGGTGGAATAACACCGCTAGAGTACTTTTCCATTTTCCATTTTTGAAAGCATTTTAATTGAGTGCATCCATTTCTCTGCTTTTGCGCTTGCCAGGTCTGTATATTTGGGGACTGCTGCTGGCTCCTGCTGTTTAGTAGCTCTGGCAAAGGAACATTAGGTAGAGGCAGAAAATGGGTTTGTGTTTTCAGAATTGCTTGTGTGAGTGAGACACAATTTGAGGAAGTCTAGGGTCAGGTAGTTTGATGATATGCTTTATCATGAATGTTTTTTCTAATAGATGTCTAAGAGTAAGGATTTCTCAATCCTGTTTTTACCTCTGATAAGTAAATGAGAACTTTAAGGTTGAAGAATTATGACCTTAAATGTAAAGGTTAGTTCTGCTTGTGAGATTGCTGACACAGTCTATCTGTAGAACTGCATAAGAACAAACTGAGAGATTTTTTGATGGCAGCAAAATCCTTTTCTTACATGTTGTTAAATACAATATATAAGCATTTGCCACAGTAGTTAATACACACAAAAGTTTTCTATCTATCCATCCATCATCTATCTATCTATCTATCTATCTATCTATCTATCTATCTATCTATCTATCTATCTACCTACCTACCTACCTACCTACCTACCTACCTATCTATCCATCCATCTAATTATTTAATCATCTAATCTTTTTTTTAGATGAATCTTACTCTGTAGCTCAGGATGACCTAGAACTTGTGAAATATCTCATTGCAAAGGTTACGCAGGCTTTTAAGAGCATTTGAGAGGCAGAGGCATTTTATCTCTGTGAATTTGTGGTCAGCCTGGAATACAGAGTGAGTCCCGGTACAGCCAGGGCTACAGAGGACTATCTCTTTCACAAGTTCTCAAATGCTAGGACTGCAAATATGAGTTATTGTACCCTGACAATATTTTATTTTTAATTGATTATCTACTTACTTTATGAGATACAGTATGAAATTTCAATACATGTTTACAATGCATGTTGATTAGAACTGAGTAATGGGTACACATCTCCACCTCAGACACTTATGTGTGTGTGTGTTAGAAAAGTTCATAAGCCTTTTACTAGCTCTATTGAAATATTCAGTTAATTCTAATGGAGTTTTTGAAAAATGATTTTTATTATCAAGCATGAATAGAGTGCTTTTATCTGGCAACATCCTAATATGTTTACTAACATTGACTTACTGCTGTTGAATTATTACAATGCTCATCAGAAATTAACAGCACGTAATGTCTTTAAACAAAACCAAATGATGTGCTCGAGATTAGTCAATAGATTACTTTTTGAGGGCTTATTTTACCTTTTAAAATTAGGTGTCTCATATCTTTCTGTGTGGGGCTTTGAGCTGAGCAGGTGAGTATAGGCGTTGAGGAGGCCAAGGAGTCACATCTCTCTGGAGCTTACAGGCAGTAGTGAGTCACCTTATGTGGGGGCTGGAAACAGTTCTCCAGCATCAACAACACACATTTTTAACTGCCACGCCACCTTTGCAGGCTCCAGTAGATAACATTTAAAGGACCTGAAAGAGGTTATTGTATATATCAGAAATTAAGGACAGGGATTTGTAAACCTAGCCTGGTTCCTCAAGGAGCTACTAAGTACAGTCACTCAAGCTTCTAGGATCCTCTGTTTAGACTCAGAGTGCTGGCCCCATTCTTAAACTCAGCATATTTCATGGAACCAGATATTTGCAAAGCCCAGAGCGAGACTGCCCAGAGGCTGACAGACTTCCTGTCTACCTGTAGACGCCATTTTGATGATGTTCAGTCAGTCAGTCTCTGCCTGGGCACCCTTCCTGCAGTAAGGCTGCAGCTTCTGGGTCTGTCTGAAGATGGGTCCTAGTGTCCCTGTTCATCAGACTCTCGATCTTCAGTCACAGCAGAAGCAAAGCAAGCTAGGCGCAGCAGTGGGGCTGCTTCGCCAAGGCTGGTTTATCATCTGGAGGCACTTCTTGGCTGATTGTGGTTACACGACTCCCTCTGCTTCACCTAACCACGGATTACTAATTCATTACATTTTCTCCCCGTACAGAAAGTGAGAGACATCACTGCTGTAGTTTGCTATTCACTCTCGGCTTCTTCGGGCAATCTGGTTTTTACATTTCTTTCTTCTGTTAGGAAGACATCTCTGTCCTCATCTTTGGAAGATTTCCGGTGCTGCGATTATGCACTCGGCAGCATCTTCAATACAGAGGAAGCATATGCTACCTTACATTTAAAGGATTTTTCTTACAAGTATTTTCCCTTGATGTTGTTTGATATAAGAATACTTGCTGAAAATGTGATCAAAAGGTGACAAGAAGTAGTAAGTTAAACTGCTTCTCTCCCCTCCCTCTACGTCTCTCTGTCTCAGTACCCATGTGTGTTTCCAATGCCTCTCAGTATTGTTGGTAATTAGAGCATTGTTATTTCCCTTTCTCTGCTTTCCGTGTTCTACTGTTTATCTGCTTTTCTTTCTGGTAATTTCTTTCTCAAGGAGTAATTAAATTTCTAAAAATTTAAATTACATAGAAATTCAATTAAACATGCAGCGCAACCATGGTTTATTTCCTGGAAACAGGGACGAATGAAGAGTGATGGCGGCTCAGTCCTCATTCTTTTTTGTGCTCTAACCTTGGAAGTAAACACAAAAGTCATTATGTTGTAAGAGAGAGTTTAGAAGCATTACAGAAAAAGAGAAAGTTAAAAGTCCAGAAGGGATTTAAATGAAGTCCCCATTGTTAGAAGGCAAGAGTTACAAGCTTGGTAGTATGGCTATTAGAACAATCTGTGCGTCTTTTTTTTTTTAACTCTGAAGGAGCTGTGTTGTAGTCTGGCTCATTGGATAAAGGTCCTTGCCACCAAGCCCGATGACCCAAGTCCAATCCCTGCTTCCCATGTGGTAGGACAGAACCTCTTCTGATCTCTACACATGTGCTGTGGCATGTGAGTTAAAGTGTGATATGCATGATCTAAGGGAAAAAATCTACTTTGCTCCTTGTATTGTTTGTATTATATCAGAGAAGTGAGGGGACCTGACGTTATTTATCTCCTGCCATCTGTGTGGTTAGGTTACAAAACGCAAGCCTGTAGGGTCACCCAAATTCCATAGTCATTTTTATCATTTATGGTTTTGTTCTCTATCTATAGACTTATCTCCTTTTGTGTTTCAATTCTGAACCCTTCTCATCATTCCCTAGAAAACCATAGCCTCCAAGGAAACCTGAGAGCACAGTTTCTTCCCTTTCCCCATTTACTAAGAGAGAGCTGTCTCCGACACTTTTTCCAGTGGTGTCTGACTGTCTTCTCACCTGCTCAACAACATCACAGCCCTCATTGGCGGAAGCACACTTGCTTCTGCTTTGCCTTCTCCTCCTACATCCATTGGGTGAGTCTTCATCATGGAAGCATTCTCCTTTGAAGATCACAATTCTCAACTCTTCCATCCTCTATCCAGAGTCAAGCATACTCAGCCATGATAAGAAACTAAGAGGCTGTGAAATAAGAATGAGGCCATACTTCAAGGTTGCTGCTAATTCATCTTATCTTCAAGTTGTCCAGCAGTGTACATGGATCTACGCTAGGATGAGGGTAGCACTGAGTAAGGCTGGTTTATCACGCTCCCCTTACCCTTTTGACCAAAGTGCGTAATGTTTGGTGGACAATGTAATACAATAAGTAGGGACTAATAATAAACAGAGTGGCTGTGCTGCTTTTATGAGGAAACTCACATCACACTGTACCGTTAGACGTCTCTGCCTCAGTTCTCACTCACTATGGTGTCTGCTTGCGTGGGACTCGCCATACCTACCCGAGCCTCTTTTTGTTGCTCTAATCCTTATTCCCACTAGTACCTCTGCGGTTTCAGTGGTTTTGAAATGGGCTAACGGACTTTTCCATTCACCTAAACGTCACCCAAGTGGCTCCTGTGACTCTGAGGATCATGTCACCTACCATCTGGTCTCAGAGCAGTTGCCCAGGTACTCTCCTCAGTACCCTTGTGCCATCGGGCAGCTGGCGTGTTGTAAGTCTAAGAGTCTATACTTGGGAATTGCTCACACCCCAGACCTGCAGCACTGGGGAGGCCATGTAGCTTTCCTCATCCTCCGTTCTTTGTCTCTAAAAGTATTACCAAAGTGTGGGTATGGTGTACCCACATTTCTAAGCATAGTGTGCAGAAGTGTTCATCATGTCATTTCAGGCTGCTTCGTGAGACTCTGGAATCCTAAGCTCCAGTGCATGACTTCCAGCTTTTGTTAGCTCCCAGCACTGTTTATTCTACAAGTTCATCTAAAGTGTCAATCTCCTGATCCTTTCATTTTTTCCAACCCAAGTCTAACTCTATTTTTTCCTCTATTAGTTGTGTTTTCATGGGTCAGCACTTCCACACATGTGGCTGCCTCTACTACTTTGTTCTGCATCACCAGCTCTGTAAGGGTTCAGTTTCAATCAGTTCAGCCATTTACCTCGTCTGTTCCTGTCTTTTGTGTTGGTACATCTACAAATTAGTTATCTGGATTCGTAGGCAGAGCGTTGTTCCCCCTTTTAAATATAGGTATAGATATAGATGTAGACAGTGTTTATAGTCTATGTCCTTGATTAGATTTTACCATAATTTTCAAGCCTCCACAAACCACTAGACTTCTTAACTTGAATCTATCTCCTTACTTTGAGTTGATGATAATCTTACCTAAAATATTAGAAGAAAGACTTATTTTCATTATTATGAATGTGTACAACTCTCTGTCTCCTTGTACTTGTCTGTATATTCACAAATAACAGCCAGGCTTTACATTAATTTTCCCTTTAATCTTCCCTGGAAACAAGGCACACACACACACAGACACACACACACCACACACACACACAGACACACACACACACACTGCATGTTTTCCTAGTGGATAATGCATTTCTCTCTTGATACTTATTTGTGTACAACCAATTGAGTCTTGGATTTATAGTCTTTGTTTTTACAGATGTCTTAACATGTTCCCAAATGTTATATTATTTGATTTTATCACTCAGGCAAAATAACTGACAAAAGGAACTTAAAGGGTCAAGAGTTATTTTGGTCCACAGTTCACGGATGCAGTCCATTAGAGTGGGAAATCTTGGTGTCAGGAGTGTGTGGCAGCTGGTCATGTGGCACCCACAGTCAGGTAGCAGCCAGTGGGGGATGCTGGTGGTCAGTGCCCTTTTTCCTTCTATTCAGTTTAGAATCGTGAGGGTGTGTCTTCTCACCTCAATTAACTCAGTCTAGAAGCTTACAAACATGCTCAGGTTGTTTTCTAGGTGATTGGAGATTCTGTCACGTTGACAGTATTAGCTATTACAGTCTTCATGTTTTTAATCTCATTTCTCATCTTACATTGTTGCTGAGTGATTTGTATGTAACAACCAAATTATAGCCCTAGGAGTCAGACTAACTCAAGTACTGCCTGTCCCATAGGCTGTTTTGACCCTACTGGTTTATCCTCTTCATTCATGTTGCCGCCGTCTTAAACCAAATTTTCAATACATTATAGCAAGCTGTTCTATTGTTTTTTTTTAAAAAAAAACTTTTCCCCACCTTCATTTTTATTTTCAGTTTCTAGAGCACTCTTTTTAAACGTGAGCTATGCGTATGATACTGACTCGCTAATAGGCTTTGTGTCTTCCCCATTTCCTTGAATACAAAGTTAAACCGTTCCTCATGAAATAAGGTCATATGTGAACTGGCCCTCCCTCTTCAACTGTGTTATCTCGTTCTTTCTCAGCTACTCTCCACCAACCCCACGCCGAGAGTTCCTGAGGCTATAATGTGATTACATGTCCATGTAGCAAGTATTTATTTTTTTCTCACGGAGGGCATGCTTAGACTTTTTGAATACCCTTTATATGCTTGGGTCTTTGATAAATCCTCTGCTGATACAACACCAATAATGACAGTAAACCTCAAGAGGCTATTACTTGTGTAGTGTGTGTGTTATGTGTATGTGTAAGAGAGAGAGGAGAAAGGGAGGAGTTTGCCAGGCATTTTTTGAAATAGTTTTACATTTTTTTAATCATTAAAACTACTGTGAGGGATTCATACTGCTATTGCCTCTATTTACTAGTGAGGAAGTAGGGGGAGCTGAGGGTAAATGCTTAAATAACATGCTGTATAAATGCATGTTAAGGGTACATATTGTAAAGCTGTAAAACAGAGGTATCTAACCGAGCTGTTACTTTGGGGATTTGTCCCTGCAAAGCTCACATTTTAAAGGTTATCAGGGTGTGTTCATATGAGGTAGTAAAACATTATAAAATGGTTCCTCATGGGAGGTCTTTATGTGATGTCTTGAAGTGTCGGGTGAGACTGCTTCTTCTGCTTCCTCCTTTTGCTCCCCAGCTCACTAGTCACACAGAATTCTTCGCTGTGTGCTCCTGCCGCATGGCTCTGCCTGGTGAGAGCCCTGAAGCCATGGAGCCATCCGGCCATGGGCTGAGCGCTCCAAAGCTGAGTCAGCATGATCCTTTTGTCTCAGCGTGTAAAGTGCCTGGAGTCTTTCACTCTAGTGATGGTAGTATGGACAACATACCATTTCTACTGCGTCAGAAGAGGCCTTCTAGAATATTCCATGCAGCAGTAAGGGCATTCAGCAAGAAGGTATATGAGAGCCGAGTTTTTAGAATTTTGATTATAACTATTAATGAAAAAAGGGAAAAGGACTAAGAAATGGTGTCCCTAGTATTGGAAGCATAACCAAAGAATAAAAAGTTGTTTCTTTAATTTGGAAATAATTTGGTGCTCTATCATACCTGCTTTTCCTATTTTTTATACCTTTGTCCCACCCTTGATTTAATTCTCTATCTTTGAGAATTACCTTCCCAGATGGACCACTCCCTCAGTTGTTTATAAGACTCAGAATAAGAGATGGTGTCTGATGTCCATTATCACCCGATTCCATTGTTTGTGGAGCTGCTGTTGGAGACCAACCAACAGGAAAGCCTTTATCATCTTCCATAGGACAGAACTCCAAAATCAGCCTGTGCTCCAAGCTCAGATGACAGGCTTGCACCCTGTGTTACTTCCCTTGTCTGAAGTAAAGATAACTATGCTAAAATAGATTAAGAAAAGCTTCCAATATAAGTCACACAAGGTATTGAATAGGTATGTCTAACAAATTCCAAGGTTTTTGGCATTGCATTTATGCCTTTGACCTTGTTACTGTTGTGGGAACCTTTCTAGCTCTTCTAGAAGGTTTATTTAATATTAAACTTTTGGAATTGTGAAATCCCCATTCCCTTCTCTTGGATGGTTCCTTCCATTACTTCATCATAGACAGGCTTTGCCCATATGGTATCAGCAGCAGCAGTCTTTGCATCATTATAAATGTGGGCATGGGTCTGGGTCCGCACCAGAGCATTTTTCACTGTCACCACATCTGTTGTAGGTTCTCTCAGTGCCTTCCTTTCTCCTCTGCTTCCACAGGGATGGGAAAGAGGACAGGCTCTGAGAGAGCCGCAATGCTTAGTACATAAGTGATTGTCCATTCATTGTAAAATTCTAACTTTCAAAGTTTGCGTCTATTTAACACCAAAAGTTCAGCTCTCTGTTCTGAATGTATTTCAAGTCTCTTTTTTTATATCAATATGAAGAAAATTTGGTGTTTAATTGCAGGTTGTATTTTATTTAACCCACAGTTTCTTTTTAAAACATGGTGTGCTGGTTAGTTTTTGCCAACTTAACTCTCCCCAGTTAAGGAATTGCCCCTGGCAAAGTGGCCTATAGTTATCTTTGGGGGTGGCATTGTTTTGATTAGTGATTGCTGGTACAGATGGTCCTGGGGAGTATAAGAAAGCTGGCTGAGCAAGCCTTAGGTAGCAGCTCAATAAGAAGCATTCCTCCATGGCTTCTGCTCCCCTGCCTGCCTCTCCTTCCTCACTTTGAGTCACTGCCATGGTCTCCCTCCATAATGGACTGCAGCCATAATTTAAATGAGCCCACTTATGACTGAAGCCAGCTTTGTCAGTGTCTAATCACAGCTACAGGGATGAGAACTAGGCTACATGGCTAATCAATTATGGTATCAGACCTTTTGATTGTTTTTCGCTACCTCATCAAGCTGTTGCTAGAGCTGAGAGACTTTTAAACCTCAATCAGGGTATAAATTAAATTTAGCAAGCCTAGTGTCAACATTTGAAACCAAATGGTTAATGTTCCAAAGCATCTGGAATGGGAAACGTATCTTGGTAGTCTTCTTGTTTAATTAAAATGGTTCCATTGAAAAAGTTTAATTTTTTTTATTACAAACCCACTGACATGTCATAGCAGAGAAGGAAGTGCGGTAAGGAGATTAATACGAAATGTCACAGTCCCTTCCCTCACAGGGTGGCAGTCTAGAGAAGACAGAGTGCCTTTTATCAAAGACGTTCAAGTGAGCAAGCTGTCTAATTTTCATAGTTTCCTCTCCTGTTTGCAGTCTTTTATAATTGATATGATCAGATGCTTTCTTAAATTAATGGGCATTTTAAGTTTTTGTGTATTTTTCTCATTAGAATCCAATTCTAATGTATATTAATTTTCCAACGTTCCATGTTTAGAAAGAAAATGGAAGAATATTTTGCTACATGTAGTCACTTTTGCCAAGAAATGAATACTTCTATTTTGTTGTTTAAAGAAGTCTTAAATGCTCGAGGCATTTAAAAATTGAAATACCTTACCTGCACACGTGTGAACACACACCCAAATACACTTTTGTTTTTATTTGGGGGGGGCAGGAGAAGAGGAGAGGAGAGATGAGAAAAGAAAGAGGGGAGAGGCAGCAACACGAGCCAGAACATGGCGTTGGGTGGGAAGGTGGGGAAGATATAGAAGGAGTTGAGGGAAGGGGAACATGCTCAAAATATGCTGCACACAAAAAATTAAATAAAAAGTAGATATTTAAAAGATGTGGTAGTAATGGTGCTGGAGGCATGGTTGAGCAGTTGAGTGCTTGCCCCTCATACAGAGAACCAGAGTTTGATTCCTAGCACCCAGGTGGGATGGCTCAGAACCACCTATAACTTCAACTCCATGAATCTGATATTCTTTTTAGTGGGCACACACACACACACACACACACACACACACACACACCCCTTAAAATACTTTCAAAACCTTAAATGCTTGAGCTGTCTAAGACTCCCGTCCCCTCTCCAACATTTATTTATCTATAAAAATTACTTTCTACTCAGGGCATGTATTTATTTGTATGGGTTTGTATGGTGGACATCTTCTGGTTTAAACATTGCACACAGAATATTGAGTTTTTTTTTTCTGACTTAACTGTCAGTCCTTTGCCACGTTAGCACTGAAGAAGAATTTCAAGAAGTTGAGCCTCTGGTCATTAAAACTTGCGGAGGGTGCTAAGCTGCTAAAGACAAAGGGGAGGCAGTGTTTCTGCAGACGAAAGTGTAGCTTTTGACAGGGCAGCCTGCAAGGCCTTGTGGTGGATAAGTTTGAAATGGTTACTCGCTCCATTAACCTGGGGAAATATTTTCTGGTGGGTCTAAAGAATGGGAAAGAACCTCCTCACTTTGAGCTATCGTGCTGCAGTTGGAAGTTGTAGCAGTGAGATGAACTGCCTTGGAAGGCAAGAGCAGAACAGCTTTCTGGGGAGGACCGACTTTAGAACAAGAGCGCATTCCTCGTGAGCCACCCCGCGTTCTTCATCTGACGTAAATGCTAAGCATACATCAGTGCGCTTCCTACATCTTGAGAGTACTATACAGATTTTAAAATCAATTCCTTCTCTGCCAGTTATTTAAGGCCAATCCATATGGTGAGACATGGATGAAAACCTCAAAGCCTGCTATATGTATCGCAGACAAAAATAGACCTCACCAAGATCCCTGCAGAGTGTGTTAGCAGAGGCTTCCTGCTTGATTTCCCTCATAGTAACTTTCTCAGGTGGGCCCTACACTCCCTATATGTCTACAGACAGGACCCATAGGAGGATGAGGACAGATTGGAACTGGTTCTGCAGGACCCCTTAGAAGGCATTTTCATAGTCAGAGTGAGATGATATTGACCCAGACTCCCTTTTAGGAGGTGACTGAAAAAGTTTAGGTTTGTATTACTGTATGATCTCTTCGTGTGTGTGTGTATGCATGCAACACATTTTATAATTTTAGTTCCTATATGTGAGATATAAATAGTATAAATATAAAATATAAATAGTATGAATATAATGAATGTAAATGTGGTTATGGAGGCTGAGAGGTTGAAGACCCAGGAAAGCTGAGTCTAAGGTCTGGGAAACAGGGTAACCAAGGCAGTAGTTTCATTTCAACAGTTGGCCCATAGAGCAGATGTTTTAGTTTGACTCTGAGGTAGGAAGCAAAACAAAACCCTAACACCAACACCAAGTTCAGTTCAAAGTCATTAAGTAGGAAGTATCCCTTCTAATCTGTTGAAAAATCAGCCTCATAATTCCACTGGGGCCTTGAGCTGAGTGAGTCCCACTCGCATTAGGAAGGGTGTTCAGCATTAATCCAACACAACAGTTCAAAATGTTTTATCTCATCCAAAAGCACCTGCATGGCGATGCCTGGAGTAGCATTTGATGGAGTATCTTGGCGTACTGTAACCAGTCAAGCTGAAACATTAAGCAAAGCAAGACTAGAACTGGATTTTGGAAACTTTGAAGATTATGAAGTAGTTAAAGAAGAGGAGGAGCCAAGTGACTCTCATTTGGAGTTTGAGCAATGGTGGTGTCTTTTGTGAGGAGGACATACAAGGAAAAGCATGTAGTAGTGGTGTGAGCAATGACCTAGCACACTAAGCTCTTTGGATATAATCATGTATATAAGTACATGTAAACACATGTAACTATATATTTGTGTGTAATCATATACACACATTAGGGTACAGAATTATAATTTCTGACCACAGTATTAATTGTGGTCATAGTGAAATGAAATGATTTCACATTCTTTACTGAGTTGGGATAGTTGCACGTCACAGGTCACATACCAAGTGCTTATTTTCATACATATGAGATTAAATGAGTGGGGATGTAGTTAGGTTCTGAGAAGAGATTGTAAGAGAATTGAGCTGAACTTGATAGAAGCTGTACCTGGTACGACTCTCAGTGTTCCCCATGGTATTGTGTATACTATTGTATTGTTATTATACGTTAGTATACATTACTATATGTCTAGTTGATGTGGGAGTATCATATATCAATCTGTTGATTTCATTGGTTAAGTAATAAACACACTGCTTGGCCTCATAGCTTAGAACATAGGTGGGTGGAGTAAACAGAATAGGATGCTGGGAGGAAGAGGAAGTGAGCTCAGACCCGACAGCTCTGCTCTCTGGAGCAGAGACGCCATGCTCAGCTCTCCCGGGTAGACTCGACAGCTCTGCTTTCTGGAGCAGAGGCCCTGCTTCGCTCTCCTGGGCATACGCGATAAAGCTCCGACCCTGGATGGACGTAGGCTAGAATCTTCCCAGTAAGCGCACCTTGGGGTGCTTACACACATTATTAGAAATGGGCTAGTCCAGGTGCAAGAATTAGCCTAGAAGAGGCTAGAAAGAAATGGGCCAAGCAGTGCTTAAATGAATACAGTTTGTGTGTTTTTATTTCGGGGCATAAGCTAGCAGGTGGCCGGGGTGCTGGGGACGCAGCCCCGCTGCACTAATTACTACATCTAGTATAGTATATGCATGTTGTATTGTCAGTATATGTTACTATATGTCTATTATAGTATATTTATATTGTATTGTTAGTATATGTTAGTATACATTACATGTCTAGTATAGCATAAGTATATTGTATTGTTAGTATACATTAGTATATGTTACTACATGTCTAGTATAGTATATGTATATTGTATTGTTAGTATACTTAGTATACATTGCTATATATCTAGTATAGTATATGCATGCTGTATTGTTAGTATACATTAGTATACATTACTCTATGTCTAGTATAGTATATGTGTATTGTAAGTATATGTTACTATATGTCTAGTATAGTATATTGTATTGTTAGTATACTTAGTATACATTACTACATGTCTTGTATAGCATATATATATATATATTGTATTGCTAGTATATGTTTACACTAACTGTTGTCACTCAAATGCTAGGACATGATGTGAAGTCTGGTTATTAGGGTTATGGAGGATCACACCACATCTTTGACAGTGTGAGCAGTCTTTTCTTGGAAGGATAAGAGGTTCTGCTCTGATACTAGGAATAGAAATGATGATGTAAGTCTTCATTAGGACATGAGCCTTAAATCATGAAAGGTAGGTGCTCATTTTATAGAAGCCAGTGATTGGCGGGCACACGTCTGGTCTCTATGGAGCTGAGTGCAAGCTTCGAGTGCAATCTTTGTATTATTTATGTTCTGACTCATTCTTTTTATTAGTAGTAAGCGTGAAGTTTGTACCAACACGTCATTGAAGGAGGATCCCTAGCATCTGTTTATAATGCATTAAAGTAAAAACACATATATCTAAACACTGTGAGGGGGGAAACTGTGATTCACTAGCTTGTGAGAAAGACATAAATAGAAATGGAATTTTTAGAGTTTACTGGTGTGAATTGTGTGGCAAAAAATACATGCTGTTATAGTATCAAGAGGACTGAAGCAGTCTGGGGAGACTTTTACTAGAGATTTACTAGAGTAGAAACGAGAACAGATTAAAAGCAGGAACTTCCCGGGTGATGTCTGACGGCGTCTCTATTCACTCGGTATCCATTACCTGACTCCGCAGAAGACCTTGCCTGAACCGTCCAGCAAGTACCAGAATGCCTCCTTGTAAACCCTTTTATTTGCAGAGATGGATTCATCTCAGTGCACATGGATCTGGCAGGAAGTCTGTCCCTCCCACTTGTGATTAATCACTCCCCACACTCTAAGGGTAGAAGGGAGTTAGCATCAATTCATCTCATTGTTAAGCCATGTTGAAAAATGCTGGTGTGAATTTCCTTGACATGAAACTTGACTGATAATTATAATTGTTCTTCTATTTATTACAAATAGCTTTCGTCTGTTTGTCCACTTATCATTCCGTAGTCTTGTCAGGGATTCTTCAGTAGCTTCATCTGTCAAGAAAACACTCTTCAAAGCTGCAGGATAAAATTAGTAAGCATTTGGTCTTTATGCCATTATCTTTCACTATGAATTTTGTTTTTATTAATTGTAAAAAGCATTGCCTGATGTAATGAGAAAAGATGAATTGTATTTAGAATTGACTCTCAGCATTAAAGACAACCAGTGGAGAGTTAACATTACTCTTAAATGGGCTGAAGAGATGCTCAGAGGTTTAGTACAAACTGCTCTTGAAGGGAGCCTGACACCAATTCCCAGAACCTACATTGGGCAGTTACCAACCATCTGTAGACTCTTATTCTGGGAGATCAAATGACTCTGTGGCCTCTGTATGCACCTGCATGCATGTCCATATATCCACAAGCAGATACATAATAAAAATAAAGCAAATATTCACAAATTTGCCTTCAAAAGTGACACTGGGGGACTGAGAATGTAGCTGAGTTGATAGAGAACTTGCCTAGCGTGCATGTAACTTTAGATCTAATGCTCACCACTGCATGTACTGGGCAGAACAGCACATGTTCATAATTCAGCACTGGGAAGGTGGAGGCAGGGGGATCAGGAATTCAAGGTCATCCCTAGAAAGTCTGAGGGTGGTCTATGGCACATGAAATTCTGCTGAAAAAAAAAAACAACAGCCACAGGAAAAAAATGTATAATGGCAGCCAATTTTCTCTCATCATACATGTAGCAGAGTGTCATAGTTACCCCTAGCAAGGCTGGTTGGTCTTAGTTTGAAGTATACTAAGAAACTCTGAGGTCACAGGGCAAGAGCAGAGTAGATTAACACTTTGCATCCCACACCTTTATGTACTCAACCAGATTTGGAGACAGAATATTTAGAATAATTGTTTTCTTCTCAGCTTGTAGAATTTAGATTATCTTACATGTGATTATGGCCCAACTTAACTCTGAACACTCCTTTCCTCTTCTATTTGGCTTGTATCTCTTTGAATTTTTGTTTGTGCTTATAGCTGTGAGGATGAATGTGTGTGTATGCGTATGAATGGATGTGACATGTGTGCACATATGTGGCCATGTGCATATGAAGACTTGAGGGCAACCTTGGGTATTGTTCCTTAGGTGCTGCCCATCCACTTTTAGAGGCAGGTTCTCTCGCGGGCCTGGAAATTGCCAAGAAGCCCTGGCAGGAATCCGCCTATCTCTGCCTACCCAGGAGTGAAGTTACAGGTGTACCCCACCAAACCTGCATTTGTCTTTGATCCAGCTTCTGGCGCATAAACACAGGTTTTCCTGCTTTCATGACAAACACTTTATTAGCCTACCTGTCTCCCTAGCCTTCAAAGTTTTCACAAATGGGCTCCTGACATCATCTGGAGAAAGGTTAGAGAGGCAAACCATGCGCACTTAGCATCTGCAGATGCACAATTGAGAGATGGCATCACTTAGTCCATGATGCATTTCTAGGCTTTTACGGGTAGTGAAAATACTTGGAAAGTACAGTAATTGCTCAGAAGTCATTAAATCCCTCATAAAGTATTGGGGAAAAATACATTTTCAGGTCTTATATGCACTAAATTATGAGGTGCATATTTTAAATCAATGAGAATTCCCTTTAAGTCCCTATAATCTTTAATTTTAATTATTGTCATTGAGGGAATGCTGACCTCCTGGACTTTTCTAATGTCCTAGGGTTTCCAGCTATTACTATATTGTTTCTATATACTACATATACCTAGCTGTATTAGGTATTGTTAAAATTAAATCAGTAACACTCATTTCTTACAAACAGGTGCAGTTGACAATCAACCTCTTCTGCCACTGGCGACCCAGCTTGCTTTGTAAGCGGCACAGGCTTCCTTCAGCGCTGTACCTGCTGTTTACAGATTCACCAGACTTAACGTAATTCGTGGTTTAACAAGCCTAGTGTCTGAGAGGCATTCGGACCTTGGAGAGAAACAGTAGTTTCTACTTTAGCACCAGTTCCAATCTTATTTGGTGATAATCTTTGGTTTGTTATTATGTATCACGGGAATAACATTTTCAGAGTCTGTCAGAAAACTTGGCTTTAGAGCATCAGGTGAAGAAACCTATTTGTATTTCGCATTTAGTGTGATTCCCTGTCAGTCTTTTGCAGGTTTTAAATGTGATGTGGATGAAATAAGGAGTTAGGACTGATAGCATTATGGTAGTTCAGCAAACTGGTGGGAACAGTTGTCTTTAGTGTAAACTCAACAGTAAATGGGTCATCTATTTGGAAACTATAGCTCTTCTTTTTGGCAATCATTTGACTGAACCAGTGGTTATAATAGATTATATCCTATTATAGGCTGTTTTGAGTGGACAAAATATAACTTAGAGATGGAATATTTGGTTATTTCAGTTATGTAGATAGTTTTGATGAGTGGAATAATGTTTACCTGTAATATTCCACAGTAATTTTACAACACACACACACACACACACACACACACACACACAGAGAGAGAGAGAGAGAGAGAGAGAGAGAGAGAGAGAGGGAGGAGAGAGAGAACAGAGAGGAGAGAGATCAGCTCTTATTAACCATAGCAGCAATAACTGCTAAAAGCTTGAAAAAGTTTGAGTAATACTTAATTTTTCTAACTCGAAACACTGTGTCAATTTAGAAATTGTGACTAGTAACTACAGTTTGCTATTTAAAACAAGTTACCAGAAATTGGAATGTTATGTAATTCCTCTTTGTCTGCCCACGGCTTTCCGACCTCTGGCATACATCAGCATCCTTTACGTAGTGAGACCTCCTGAACCCGCCCGCGTGCATCTTGTCTAGGGCTCTGGGAATCCCATTTCTGTCCTCAGGTGACGCTGAAAACTCAAGCTGTAGGGATGGGAGGCGATGGCACACATTTCTCGGTTTTCAAGTTGCGGTTCCAAGGAGGGAGGCACACACCTGCAGTTGTGTTTACATGTGTGTACATGTGTGTACATGTGTTACGACAGCAGAGCTGATGCTACATTCCAGGTCCTCGCTTCCAGTCCTCAGAGCTGTTTGTGGTTGGAAAGGGAGCACATTTCTAGCACACATTTCGCTCTCCTCCTTGTCTTCAAATATCTTTTTGAAGTATAGATGACACTTTTCTCCTTTGGAGGAGTTTTGTCTTTTATAATTTTGCAGAGTTGTTACTCAGAGGCAGATTTTCACTGTGGGTTTAGTCAAGAATTCTTACAGGGAATTTAGTCATCGAGTCAGGCTGAAGAAAAGGCACTCAAGCGTCTAACAGCTTTTGATAGTATTTATTTTTCAGGTAAGTTTTTATGGTGTAAAAAACTAAAATGAAAGCATAGCGCGAACGAGCCAGAGATGGTTTTGTGCATGTGTGGTGAATCGACCAGGCGTCAAGGTTGCTTACTGATTTGGCCTCAAATGAGGCCGAGGAGTCACTTGAATAATTTTTTCTAAGATTATAATATTTTGTTAAAACTTTTACTTAGAGACCTGGATCTGTCCTTATTAGGATTCTTGGGTAAGAAGGGAGAGCCTTTGTCTAGTTACAATTCCAGCCCCTTTGCTTAGTTCATCAGAATGCACGATGCTCTTCCTTCGATTTGCAAGACGGCTCCTTCATTACTCACAGGGCCTGCATCCTCTGATACTCTAAGAGCTGGGCCTTCCCAAATTGTATTTAATGGTTGGGATTTCAGGTTGAAATTAGACTAATGTCAATCACTGCTGATATTGCTGCGTCCCTCTTCTCCCTCCTTTAGAATAAACAACACACAGCAACCACTGTATCTCAGGGGAGATGGGCTTACTAGTTATGAATGTGGCCTTTAAAGATAGCTGCGCCGTTCTGATGCATTAGGTTGGAATATTGCTGCCTATATATCCTGTCTGTGGCCTTATCACACCGAAACTCCTGTAATTCACACAGCCTTTCTGGTTATTGAAAAATCTTTCCCTTTCAGCCAAGAATGAATTACAATCTAAAGTATGAAGGGCTCTCTTCTGCCCTCTATTTTGGCCCGCAAAGACACATCTGGGAAATTACATTTTCTGTTAAAACTATGAAAGCACAGAATAGGAACAGTCAAAATTCACAATAATGGTCTTTTGGTTTGATGTGCAGCAATCATTACTTATGAACAGCAAATATATATTTATCCTTGCTAAAGACCAAAATATTAAAATACAAATGGACTTGGGAAAAATAATAGACACACCCACTGCTGTGCACACTGTAATCAGTTTTATGAATTAATTGCTGATGAGGATTTTATTCTTTGGGCTCTTCTTGGCATGTATTTGGTACACTTTACCCCATTTTAACTAACCTCACCCTTTCCAGGACCATCTTCCACAACTTATTTTAAATTTTATGATAACGCTAAACCAGTTCTTGTATAAGACCGAGTGGAAACAAAGTTAAAGCATAAAAAAGTACGAAGTTTTTTTTTTTTGTATAATTATGGTGTACTCCAACAAGACTCATGTACTGCCCACAACATACTGCTTACTGCATTTTGATTTTCATATTCTGAGATACTGTGTCACACTCTTGTATGTTCTCTTGATAGTCTAGAACACACCACCATATCCCAATCTCCATTCTTCATTACTACATAGGAATTCAACATAGATTAACCAGCTTTTGGCCAGTTTTTTCTCCAGTCCTTGCCCACATGATGTAACACACACACACACACACACACACACACACACACACACACACACACACAGAGAGAGAGAGAGAGAGAGAGAGAGAGAGAGAGAGAGAGAGAATTTGATCCTGACACTTGAAAATTAGAGATTACCTACAAAGTTTGATTTTTGGCTTCTCTTAAATCCGGGAAGATACAAATCTATACCTTGGTTTGGAAGTCTCAGCAGTGGTACTTGTCCTTCTGAGTTGGGACAAGAACTGACCTGTTGACATCAGCTCATGTTACTCCTTTCTACTTTGAAGATATTGAAGCTGTGGTCAGTTGACATTAGCCCTTGCTTTTGTATACACTTCTTCTCAGACATGGAACCTACATGGTATTGTGTCCACTAGAGAGGTTGTGACTAAGAGATCTTAGGTTGCACGGTGGCCTGCCCCACTGGGCAAAGACAGCTGCTAACTACTCGCTAATGAATTCTTTGTTTCGAATGTTGTAGTGGGAGACTGCTTGTTGGTTCCCGGCTGCCCGGCTAGCTTAGACCTGAAATAATCACACAGAAACTGTATTAATTAAATCACTGCTTGGACCATTAGCTCTAGCTTTTTATTGGCTAACTCTTATATTAGTTCAACCCATTTCTATTAATCTGCGCATCGCCACCACTTGGTTGTGGCTTACTGGCAACTCCATTGCTTCTCTCTGACTCCATCCTTCTTTCTCCCAGCGTTCAGCCTAGCTTTTCCTGCCTACCTAAGTTCTGCCTTGCTATAGGTCCAAAGCAGTTTATTTATTAATGGTGATCACAGCACACAGAGGGGACTCCCACATCAGAATGTTGTACCTTTTACTAACAGTCTTTCTTACAGACAGTATCTTAGGACAATACGTGAGGATGGTGAACTTCAAACAGCCAGGTCTGCTGAGGGGATGTGGTGTCTCATAGTGCATGGGGATCCCCATCACTCCTTACATTCTGACTTCCTTGAGTGCTGCTTCAAGTTGTCCCTATTGCTGACAGTTCATTTTCTGTCTATCAGTGCATGTACATCCAGAGATTCTATTCTTCCTGCATACCTTATAGAGCCAGAAAATATCAGTACCTATCTTGAGAAAGAATTGACAGAGAGAACCAACATTTCACTTGCTGTTGGTAAAAGTTAATCTGTGGTGTGGATAATGGTTTTCAATTGAGCTCTGACAAAAGAGTAGTTCTGATGAATTTCAAATAGGTTAAGAAATTGAAGAGAGAGGAAGATTTAGTGTATTGTTTGATGAAATGCTCTTTTGGGATTTTTGTGACCTTTCCTAGTGATTATCATTCATATATTAAAATTGTAACAATAGCAACTCGGAGAGATTCTGAAATATTTAAAATCCCAGTTCCTATTTGGATCCTAGATTCAGTGATGATTAGCAATATGTATTCATCATCTATATCTAAAAGTACAGTATTGTTCCCCCAGAATCAGTTGTCCCCCCATATAGTTGAGGAATAGCTGTGTTCAGAAAAGACTTACAATGTGCATTTAAAACAAAGACAGCTATTCTCAAGAACAGTAAAGAAACTGCATCAGCCTGTATATTCCATATTCATCAAGAAAATGGGCAATAAAAAAAAGATCAGATGAGGAAGAAGAATCTTTCTAGTTGCTTTTTTCTGTGATTCTTGTTCTCTCACAGAGACTCTCTGAAATCTTAGTTCTCATATTTTCTGGGTAGGGTGTGGTTTTCTTGGTTACACTATTTGGAGAATCAGAGATTTCTGACCTGGGAGTTCAGTTCCCAAGATCCATGTGAGAAGGCTCAGCAACACCCATGGCTCCAGCGCACCCAAGCCGCCTTTGGTGTGAGGCCACTACACTCATGTAATACCGCCACACAGACACAGGCACATAATTAAAAATAAAACAAATTTTAAACTTTTCATTTACCTCATAACTTCTTCCAAAGTGCAGAAAATTCACACCATGCCCACACACTAAAAGTGCAGCTTGACCTTGCAGAGTCTGTGTATGTGTTAGAATCAATATGCTTTGTCTCATGAAAGTGGGATTGTAGGTCTCACACTGCCTAGGTGTGGTTAGGATGGCTGTGTTCCAGTGCTGTGATATAAGGTGAGAAAAGTATTTGATCAAATTATTTGACTAACTTGAGTCATTCACTTAACTCTGGACGGAAATATAATTTACAATAGGCTATGCAAATTAAACAAATGTCAGTCCATGATCCAACCACAAGGCAGGGTCTGTATTGATGTCTGGTGCATGTTGCCACCAAAGGCCACATAGATGCGTGGAGAGCCTGGACTGTAACCTGTGGCATCTGAAGGCTGTGTTGACACCAGGGACATTCAGATCTGAGTGGCCGAGCTGTCACCTGGGGCCACGGTGTCATCCTGGCCAGAGCTGCTGCAGAGGGCCATATCTTGATCTGTGGCTCTATGGCAGCCAGGGTCCGAGTGATGTCTGGGACTCCTGGGGTCATTGAGGGCCAGGCAGATGATTAGGGTCTGGTCGGCCACCTTGGACCATGTCAGTGTCTGAGGATCTGGCTGCACCGGGGGTCAAGCTGACCAGGGTGGCCAGTGCTGCCACTTCGAGCCACGGAGACATCCAGGCATGGGCCTCTGCCTAGGGCCGTATCTGGGTCCATGGTCCCGCAAAAATCTGTGGTCTTTGTAAGTCCGTGGCTCCAGTTGTCACTTAGGGCTCTGCAGTTGCCTGGGGTCTGGTGAACCACCTGGGACCATGCTGCTGCTGGGGCTGTGCAGATCTCGGTAGCCTGTGCTGTCACTGGGGCTGGTGTGGCGTCCAAGCCTGAACTGCTGCCAAGGGCCGTGTCTGGGTCCATGGTCCTGCTGCTGCTGGATGGAGTCTGGGTGATGTCCATGACCTGTGTTAGAACAGCCGTGCTTGCTATGCTGTGATGAGCCAGCCGCACTCTGCAATGGTCCTGGGAAGGGTGGCCATGCCCCTCAGGAGAGAGCTTGTCCCTGCAAACAGGAAAGACGACCCCACCCTTCGCCATAGGCGTGCACCTCACCTGGGAAGCACACTAGAGCTGACCCTGTAGTCGGGGCACAGGTGAGCTACCCTAAGGACATGAAAACATGAGAATGACCCCCCCCATCTGCCATGTGGTGGCATGGGTGACGGAAAGATACCCTCCCCTTCCACCCGTAGCTACCTGTGGCAATCTAGAGAGCTGGCCCTGGAGTCATGAGGGTGAGGGAACTAGCCCTGCCCCACACTAGCTGTAGCCCAAAGGAAACTGGGCCCTGCATCCTGCCTGGAGAGCATAATAGAGCAGACCCTGGTGGGGGAGGACGCAGGTAGACCAGTTCTGCAGGCATGAGAGCAGCAGAGATGACCTTGCCACCCCCTCATATTCCCCCTACAGCAATCAGGACACAGGACCCTATACCTTGCCCAGGCAAAACCGTAGACCTGGTGATAAGAATGAGGGGACCTGCATCTGAGGACCTTAGAGCAGGTGAAGAGACCTCGCCTCTTGCTGTAGACTGCGTGGGTTAGGTAGCCAGCAGTGCTGGAGAGCTCACCCCTGTAGCTAGCAAGCTGACAAACCACTAAGGTTCAGAAGCGGGACCATGAGTTGGTCCACCCCAGTATCCACCTCATCTATGAACTGTCGGAGTAGATGAGGAGAAAACCCTACAGATCCAGTACAGCAGGATCTCCCTGACACAGGATGTCCAAGAGGAGCCCTCTGAGAGCCCGTTATTGGTGCTGTAGCAGAAAGCACAGGCCTTGAGTCAGACCAAAGAATCTGGCAATGAACACTTGCCAGTAAAGATGAGTGGACTAAAGGGTAACCTGTGTGACTCAGCGGGCCGCCCTACAGCTAACACAGCAAGGCTCTTCTCTTCTCGGTTTTTGTTTTTTGTTGTTAAGTTTCACTGTGATTTTGGGAGAGGCAGAAGTGAGGATATGGGGAGATGAGTAGGATCATGAGGATCAGATTCATGAGACGAAACCCACAAAGAATCAATAAAAGAAAAAAATTAAAAATTCATAGATACTCTCAAGGTCCAAATCAGGAGCAGAAGGAGAGCGAGCACGAGCAAGGAACTCAGGACCGCGAGGGGTGCACCCACACACTGAGACAATGGGAATGTTCTATCGGGAACTCACCAAGGCCAGCTGGCCTGGGTCTGAAAAAGCCTGGGTTAAAACCGGTCTCACTGAACATAGTGGACAATGAGGACTACTGAGACCTCAAGAACATGGGCAATGGGTTTTTGAGCCTACTGCACGTATTGGCTTTGTGGGAGCCTAGGCAGTCTGGATGCTCACCTTACAAGACCTGGATGGAGGAGGGTGGTCCTTGGACTTCCCATAGGGCAGAGAACCCTGATTGCTCTTTGGGCTGACGAGGGGGGGGGGACTTGGTTGGGGGAGGGGGAGGGAAAGGGGAGGCGGAGGTGGGGAAGAGACAGAAATCTTTAATAAATTAAAAAAAAAATTAAAAAAATTTCTAACTATAAAATAAAAAAAATTCATAGATATAAATGAAAACCTATTTTTTTTATCATCGTGGGCTCAATATTGAGCAAAAAGCAGATCTTTTCTATGTAAATCAAAACCAAATTCTAGCTCTTTCTCAAGTGCTTTATTGTAGTTTTAGGTCTAATTTAGATTAATTTTGGTATTAGCAGGAAAAATCTCTTATCAGACACAAAAATATTTTTCTTTTCTTTTCTTTCCTTCCTCCCTCCCTCCCTCCCTCCCTCCCTCCCTCCCTCTCTCTCTCTCTCTCTCTCTCTCTCTCTCTCTCTCTCTCTCTCTCTCTCTCTCTTTTTCATTTGTTGACACAGGGTTTCTTTGTTTAACAGCCCTGGCTGTCCTGGAACTAGCTCTGTAGCCCAGGCTGGCATCGAACTCACAGAGATCCGCCTGCCTCTGCCTCCCGAGTGCTGGAGTTAAAGGCATGCGCCACCATCGCCTGGCAATAAATGTAGATTTTTCTAAACAATGCAAACACATTTCTCTTAGAAAATGTTGAGATTTCTACTGGGAGTTCCATTGCTTTCTGCTTGCCTGAGAAATCAAAGAGGAGGTGTAATGCTTTCATATGTGATTACCAAGGACCATTCTGATATGTTCTTTAAAAATAAATATGATGTATAACATTCTGTTCAGTGCAAATCGACTCCCCTAGAGATGGAATTAAGTTTGACGATGCCTAAAAATACCAGCATGATTGATAGATCATTTGCACGTGACACGTGACCATCTGCTAATGCATTCTCATTCACCACTTGTTTTTTCTTGCTAAAATTATATTCAAACTGTACTTCAGAATAACTGAAGATCTAAGAGGGAAAAATGAACAGAATTGACATATGAATTATTCTCCGAATTAATAATTTAAGGTTTTGGATAGACAATCTCAGACAATCTAGTGAATCTCATTAATAAATATGAGGCTGGAACAAAGGTTTCTTATTTACTTTCTTGATCCAAAATAGTTTTTTACTGTGTTTCTCACCCACTTTCTCTCTCTCTCTCTCTCTCTCTCTCTCTCTCTCTCTCTCTCTCTCATGGGGGGGGGCGGGGGCGAGGCCAGTGTCAGGTATCTTCCTCAGTCTCTTCTCTAACCTGTTTTTAGAGACAAAGCTACTGGCTGAACCTGGAGGTCACTGATTGGCTAGAGGTCTGGAGGTCACTGATTGATTGGTTAGACCAACTGGCCAACAGCTCCAGGGATTCTCCTGTCTCTTCCTCTCTAGTGCTGGGATTGCAGGCATGCTCTACTGTGCCCAGCTGTCCTGTGAGGGCTGGGGATGAAGTGCAGGCTCTTGTTCTCAGGCAGCTAGCTCCATACCAGCTGAGTTACCTCCTCATTCCCAAGAGTTTAGCTTTATTAATGAATGTCTCTTCATTTGCTTTCTTAAATCTCTGACAGTAGCGTGTCAGATGATGTAGGGAAATTTTATAGATCAAACTGCTTAAATCAAGTAATTCCTTTAACATAAGACTTGAAACATATAGGAATTCTTAAGGGAGTACCGGAGTCCTCATAGTGACAGTTGAAATTTTTCTCAGGTTTGCATGTGGATCTTATAGACAAACACTCAGATGTCCTTGTTATGAGTCCTGGAAGAGGTGGCGACAAAGCACCCAGGATTAAACCTACACAGCAATAGGTATCGGACGTGATGAAAATGTCAAAAGTATGCATCGGAGAAAAGATGGCCTCTTCAGTAAATGTGCTGAAACTTAATCTGTGCCTGTAACCCTGTATAAAAACCAGCTAATAATATATTAGAGATGTTTGGAGAGGAAGCCATGAGACAGTAATGCTAACAGAGGAAAACACAGGAGAAAGACTCGAAGATACAGGCACAGTTAGGGACTTGGGCATGGCCAGGGACTTTGCGAAAATGACAATGGCCAGTATTGATAGATGAGATTGCGTGTTATTAAAAGGTTCTCACAAGGCTATTGGTAACAATATGAAGATACAGACTACACAGAAGGAGAAAATTCTTGCTATCTATTCATCCAAATGCTAATATCTAGAATCTGTACTGAACTCAAACATAGAACACTAAAATAACAACATAATGAGTAAATGGACAAACGAACAGGAGACCTTTCAAGTGAAGAAATCCACCTGGCCAGTAAAGATTGTTCAGAATGTTTGCAGCTGGGAATAAAATGTTCATCAGAACTACATTGAGATTTCAGCTCAGTACAGTCAGAGGTGACTGCCATAAAGAAAACCATCAAACACAAAGGGCTGGCAAGAACACTGGGGGATGAGGAACCTTTATTCAGCACTGGCAGGGAACGCAAATTAATCTAACGACTATCAGTTCAGTGTGATAGTTCACAGAAAAAGAAACTACCATATGATCCAACCATACGGCTCCTAGATACACACCCAAAGGAATCGGCGGCAGCATACAGTAGCGACATCCTCACATTCGTATTCAGTGTCTCTCCCCACTGTTTCTATGCCATTGAATCTTCCTAGATGTGTATGAGTGGATGAATAGGAAAGAAAATATGTCATACACACACAATGGGGTGTTATCAACCCAGTAAAAATAAAATAACAAAGAATAAGATTCTGTCATTTGTAGGAAAATGGAAGCAGAGACCATTATGTTAAGTAGCATAAGAAAGAAACACTCAGACAAATACAGCTCTGGAGTCTGGTAAAGAAGACACAAAAGCAGAAGGGTGGCTGGGAGAGAATAGGCAAGTGGGATCAGGGTGGCGTTGCTGTCACAGGAGAAAATGCTGTAAACACTCTGTGTTCACGCTTGAAAACTCGATGAAATCCATTAGTTTGTAAGTTGGTGTCCAGGAGCAAGAGAGAGACTCAAAATCACAAGTAACACAGTAAATTTAAAAAATAAACAAAAAGTAGATGATCTACCATCAACACACACCTTAAAGATTTACCCGTTTTTGTTTATAATTGTCAAAATAAAGCAAATATAAAACAAAGTTTTGGGTTCCAAGAAGTTATAAAAGTCATGTTTATATGTATAGTAACATAAGTTGTTGAAGAAAAGATTTTAACAAACAACTTTTAACTCAAAGTGTTATTTTTTGACAGTTTATGTTACTATACTCAAGCTTTTCTCATGTATACAGAATGATTAAGTAATGTTAGGTTGAGGGGAGGCGATAGTAAAATCAATGTTTCCATAATTGGGATTATTATATCATGTGAAAAAGAATTATGCGTGACTTTCTGACTTTCTGAGTCTTCAACACAGGAAGTTTAACACAAACAATAGTATCAGTAAAGTCATTTAGAACAAAGCAAAGCAGCTGTGAGAAGGGAGTGTTAACTTGATTCTCATCTTAGATAAGCTGCCTTGTCCAGTGATTGGGCATTGGAAAGGAGTGAAGGCTGATGGGAAACTAGAAAATCCCTAGATAATTCTAGTATGTAGTTTAGGGACGTACAATTTTTCCAACAACATCCTCCCTTTGAACAAATCTCTTCTAAGAATTTCCAGCAACACAGATTTAGGTAACTGTTTTTTGTTGTTTGTTTTTTTTTTTCTATTTCTCTCATTTTCTGGGCATCTTTTTTTTCTTCTGCAGATCTGTTCACCAAGACAGATGTCTTAGATGTGCCCACTCTTGCCTGCAAGGCAATAACTATTTTTGTTGTTATTATCATATTCAGAAAACGGGTAATCCCACCTACTTCACAGTAATTTTCTTTTGTTGATCGTTTGCTACAGTGTGTCAAATAATTGCTACTGAATGGGTCAAGAAAAGCAGTCATTCACCTGTTCTGATGGCTATAAATATCTCCGCAGTCATGCAAGTGTGCATCCATAATGCTTACTGCCCTTCCAAGCCATTAGTAACTACACTGAACACCTGTGCTAGCAGTGATCCCCGAGGCTCCTCATTATTAACCTAACATTAAAGCTTCACGGTATTTCATTTAACCTTGAATTTTATCAACAAACTTTATTTTTTTAAATCAAGACCTTGCAAGTGAATGATAAGACTTTACCTTTTATCCTGTAGTCATTTTAAATTCATAAATGAAATTTTCACATTCAAAAATTCTGAATGAAAAACCACAAGAATTTTTTTTTAAATAAATGTCTGAGGAAGAAAAGTTATACACCTTTTTGTTCCTCTGTTGTTTTCTGAGCTTCTTGTCTACCCACTCTTGCTCTCATTCTCTGTCTTAGCTAACGTTTGCAAATGTTGGGGTGCAGAGACAATTTTATAAATTCTTTAGACAGAGTCCTGTTTCCGTGAGTCCTAACTTTTCAACCTCGTTTTACTGCCAGCCTTTGCCTCCATCTGTTTGGAACCCAGAAAGGGCAAAGGAGATGGGATTTGGGCGAACTGGCATTGCTGCTCCTCTAAGAAGCCATTGCAGGTAAAAAATGAGTTTTCAGCTCCCAGTGTAAATCAAACTTATGGACTCTAGTTTCTTCCTAATGTTGGTGCTCGCAGAATCTGAGGATCACATGGTTAAATCTCATCTACATTCTTAGCTAAAGAATCATAAGTTCAAGGGGATGGTTGACCTTGGAGAAAGTCAAACAAATACAACCCAGGGAGTTATGCTTAGAGCATACTCTATTGCTTAGGGCACTAAAGACAGGCATAGGGCTTTTTAAAAATCACCATTGTTTTCATTACTTATAATTAAAGTTCCTATTTTGAATATGAGCTAAGTCTCATTTACGTGTCTTTTTTTTTCTGTCTTCTTAATTCCTTTAATCCACAGTGGTGTCAAGCACAGTAAGTTATCAATTAATATTATTGAATAGAAGTATAAATATAGAAGAATATGACATAGCATATTCAAATATACATACATACAACTATATGTTTATAATGCATATGTATGCATAAACACACATATATAATCTGAATACATAAAAAACAACGATTTACATTTTGGATTTTCTTCCATGGCTATTTATCAGCCATATAAAAAAGATGAGTACAGCATGTTGTATATATTTATTTCCATGTTTCATAATAATTTAATGAAGGTGGATGCCTTTAAAACAAGCCCTTGAGGCAGAGGCGGGAGATAGGAGGAGGTATGAATATTTAGGAGGAGGCAGGAGGAAGGAAACAGGAAGAAGGCAGAGGTAGGGAGATTCTATGAGTTTAAGGCCAGCCTGGTCTAATAGAGTTTAAGCCAGGCAAAACTTGATAGTGAGACCCTGTCTCAAAACAAAGCAAAACAAAAGTACATACACCACACACACAGACACAGACACAGACACAGACACAGACACAGACACAGACACAGACACAGACACACACAGAGAGAGAGAGAGAGAGAGAGAGAGAGAGAGAGAGAGAGAGAGAGGAGAGAGGAGAGAGGAGAGAGAGAGAGAGATGCTTAGGACTCAACTTTACCTGAGTTGGACATTCTAAACAAAATTGAGTGGTCCTCTGGCGTTATTTGTGTGTTTCCATCACATAAATGTCATCTAATGTCCTTTCTTCATAGATTCTCAATGCCAACCCTATTTCTTCCTAGATATTCAGACTGTTTTGGAGAGTGGAGGTAAAGACTATGAGAAGAGCTTCTTGACAGAACCTGGGAAAGGAATGGGAGGGAAGAGGAGGGGAGGGGAAAGAGAGAAGGGGAGAGAAGAGAAGGGAAAGGGGGAAGAAAAGGGAAAAAGGGGTCCCTGGTTTCATTCTGTCCAAGAGAGGAAATTTCCAATTCATATCTCCTTTACCCATCTGAGATATTTATATAACTTTTGATTGTGACATTTCAAAAGCCCTGAATGACTCTTTGCTGATATTAGAAAGTTGAGAAACTCAACTTGAATAGTCAAAGTTCTATCATGTGAAAAAGTCACTCCTTGGAGGAATTTTCAACAATTTCAATTTATTTTCATTTCACATTCATCTGTACTGGGGAAAAAGTATTATATTCCGTTATGTTCAAATACTTCAATATAGGACATTTATGGTAAGTTATCCCACACTACAGCAAATGCACTTCTTCTTAATCCAAAGTCATATCTGGGAAGACTCTGACTCAGTTCCTCAACAGGTTAGGGAAAAGAAAAGAAAATCATAGCTATTTAATCCCACCCACCCCCAATTTCTATGAAGCATATAATCACAGATGCAAGTTAAAGTTGTCGTTTAAACAAATGTTTTGGTTAGTATTTTTGTTTTGATTTTTTTTTTGTTTGATTGTATTGGTTAACTTGACACAAGTTAGCGTCCTCTGGGGAAAGCGAACTTCACTTGAGAATAAGCCTCCATCAGATTGTCCCATAAGCAAGTCTCATTTGGACAATGGTCCTGGGTGATATAAAAATGCTGATTTTGTCAATACAGAAGAAACAACCAGTAAGGAGTGTTCCTCATGGAACCTGTTTCAGTTCCTGCCTCCAGGCTCCTGTTTAGTCAAATAAGCCCATTTTTCTCATAATCTGCTCTTGAGTGCTTTATCACACAACAGAGGAGAGAGGAGCAAGCTAGAACAGCTTTAAACATCGATGGGGGGTTTATTTTTTTATTAGTATTGTATATGTACTTGAGTTTAGATAAAAGAAAGCTGACTCACAATTGAACCCTGTCTCAATATCAATGGAAGGAAATAGTTTAAAGCAAATCATAAAACTGTATTTAAGAAAGTTTAGGAGTGAATTTGAGAATCATTGAGAAAACTGCTGCTACTTCAATTTGGGGCTTAATGGAGGGGGGTAGACGGGCAGCTCAGAAAGAGCCTGCAGGTACCAAGGAGGTGGAAATTGAATGGTTTTTTAATTAGAAGGGGTAACTTGAATGTAAATAAACCATGATAAATTTTAATTAAAAAATAATGACTTAATGGCAATCTGATACTTTTAAACTATATTAAGAAAATACCTTTTTGGGGGCTGGAGAGATGGCTCAGTGGTTAAGAGCATTACCTGCTCTTCCAAAGGTCCTGAGTTCAATTCCCAGCAACCACATGGTGGCTCACAACCATCTGTAATGAGGTCTGGTGCCCTCCTCTGGCCTGCAGACATACACACAGACAGAATATTGTATACATAATAAATAAATATATATTTTTTAAAAAAGAAAATACCTTTTAAAATATTGATAAATTAAAAATTCACCTTAGCTATCTCTTCTGATCTTGTACTTGGCCAGACTTTTAACTCTCTCTCTCTCTCTCTCTCTCTCTCTCTCTCTCTCTCTCTCTCTCTCTCCCTTTTCCCGTCATTCATTTTACTTCAGAAGTTCGTAGTTAAATCGCAAACCAAGAATGAATTATTACTAGGATAATGGAAGACTAGGCATGGTGCTAGGAAGAAAAAGTGTGGATTTGGATAGAATACAAGCTGGGGTGGTTCTGAAAGGAGTCAGGGGAGGGGAAACCTTAATCACAGCATATGGTATGAAAAATGTATTTTCAATAAAAGAGAGAAGAGGAATGATGTTGATAATGGCATCCTTAGCTTGTTTGCTCGTGTATTTTGCTTCTTCCAGAATAATTCATACTGCTTATTGTAAAAGAGGCAATGAGCAAGATCAGCCAAGTAGAGTTAGGAAGAAGGAAAACTGTGAAACGTGAAACGTGAGAAAGCGGGACATCCCGCAGGAAGTGGAAGCTAATTCTGCCTTGGTGTTGCTGAGTGCAGCCCAGCTCTAGATTCCCAAATCAAAATATCAAGATAGGTCATTGCTCTGTTCCTCACTGGGAGTAAAATGTAACCACTTATCAGCAAGGTTTTAACTTCTTAGATGTAGCTCTGAAGTGCAGTTCTTACAAACTGTCTTAAAGATAATGTTCTAAGAAAGGGATGGCAAGTTTTACAAATGGTAGTTTCTATTAAATAGGAGCAGCCCTACTCCCTGAACAAGTCCAGACAGAGTCCAGGGGTATGTAGCAGGGATTAAAAATGAAAATGTCGAGAGAAATGTTATTCTCTGCTCTCTAATTTAAAATATTATTTTGTCAATAAAATAAAGCAAGAGATATATGTCTTATTTCTTCCTCATCTGTTTCCCATCTTACGTTTTTGAGGCAGAGTCTCTCCCTGGATCTGTAGCTCAAATATTTCTAGGTTGACTGCCTAATGAGGCTAATGGATCCTCCTGTGTTCATGGATCCCTCAGCTCTGGGATTGTAGATGTGAGCCATGTGGGTGCTGGAGATTTGAACTCATGTCTCTAGTGGCTGTTATGACAGGCAATTTTCCAACAGAATCACCTCCCAGCCTTCCTTACCCCGATACATTCTCTCTGAGAGCAAGCTAGCCTCCGTCATCTTTCCTATCTGGGCCCATTTATTTCCTTTGCAGGAGGGAAACAATGTGAACTTACTAAGTTCATGCTGAGAAGTGTCATTTTGTAGTGATTGTACACATATCATGCACATGTATTCCCCATCGACTTAGGAGTCATACCTCAGCTTCTTAATTTTAGGATATGGGCAAATTCTATTGATGTTTGGAAAAATAAAAAAATGAAAGGAAAAATGAGACAAGGTAGCCAAATCTTGACCTTGTGGGTTTATGGGATAATGGTTTTAGGTTGGGTATGAAATAAGACAATCACAACATATCTATACTATAATGAGATGAAGAGGAATGAAGGTGTGTTATCATGATTATCAGTTATAAATAAATCATTTGTTCATCATTTCTATTGAGAGAACAAACTGGCAACAGCATCTATTTGACGTGTGAATAGTTCAGTTAATGGCTTCTCATGCCTCATTACCAGCACAGTGTTTTAGGAGGGTAAAAATACAGAAATGATTGAAATGCCGTGCTGGGCTGACGTGTACACAACTCATCACTAACCAGGACTCTTACTTCTAAGTAATTTTTCTTCTATAATGAAATGGCTTAAATGCGACATGCCTCTGGATCTGCCTTTGGTAAGAAACTGACCATTTGGGAATTTTATAATCACTGACAAGTGAAGAGTGTGGATATTTTCTTTTTTATTAAAAAAATTATAGTGGAATTTCTGTGTAGACTGATGTGTTGTTTGGGGCACCATGAGTCTGTAGAGAGGTAGGAACATCTAATGGAGGATTTCCCTTTTTGTCTGTCATCCATTCCAGCAACCGTATGAACCTACTTGTACAGTAACCATATATTATATACTCCCATGGGCAGTCTTGACAAAAATAATCTCATAATAATGAAAAGATTTGGAAAGAAATTCTCACCCATGCTTAACTGGATCCTTACTGAATGTCACAAATGCAGGCATATAAAACCTGGTCTTTGATTGTCCTCAAGGGATCAAGAAGTCCTAGCATGGAGCCTCAGGGTAAGAGCTGCTTTTATAGAAAGCATCAAAGGGTCTTCATCAAAGAGAACCTTTGTGCCAGGTTGGAATTTTCTCGAGCTTTGACATAGTCTATTTGCTTAAAATAAAGACTTACTTTGTATTCTAGATTTGGTTGTATAATCTTATTTTTTAGTTCACTGTGACATTATTTGCACTCTTGGTAAGCTAATAAAACGTTATTATAATATTGGGATATTCATATTGGGAGATGAATGCAGCCATCCCTCTCCAGTCTTGCTCTCCTCATTATTTTGCAATATGGGCATGTTGTATGTGATGTTTAACTAAAAGGAGAAAGGGAAAACATGACATGAACACGCGGAGGAGGAATGAAGTATTCAGAATTGTAGCTTGTTTCCCTTTTTCTTTTTAAGGACCCTGGTATTATGTTCTTACTTTTCTACAAGGGTCACCTACAGCCTACCCTGATGGCGAGGCCAAAATTCAAGGTCTACTCCTCCAATGTTAAGAGGATTAGTAATTATTTAGACTAACACTTCTTTGAGTCATTCTCGTGGACAGTACTCTCCATCTAGTTGTCTCTTTTCCTTCATTTCTTTGCAATTTTTGTTTCATCCAACATTTTAAAGGCAGGATTTTCATAAAAATTTTACAGCAGTCTTTATATACTATGAGAAATGCATCAAAAATAAGGTGATATATCCCATATCCTTATGATCATCAGTTTTAAAACTTTTCATTTTGCATTTGTTTTAATTAAAAAAAAACCTCACAGGTCACTGGAAAGTGTGAGAGGTGGGCACAAACCAGAAAAGGAATAGTAGAGAGGTTCTTAGATGGGCGATTCTGATAATCTGTCAGCCTGGGATTTCTAACTGGCAGATGGAGATCGGTTTTGCTCTTGAGACATGATCTTCCTTTGTAGCCTAGGCATCCCCAAACTTGGTGTTTTCCAGCATTAGCTTCTCAAATCCTGGGGTAACAGGTGTGTACCATGCCCAGCTAGACAGACTTACTCAGCATCTGTCAGTCTTTCTAGATTCTGTCCATTGCCAATTATTTGTCATCACCACTCCATCCTGCTCCTTTTTGCTCCATCCAGAAGTAGAAATATCAGTATTTAATATTCATCCTAACAGCTCCCCCCAATGAAATGAAAAGCACATTTTCCTTATAAACTAGAGTTTCCCTGTTTTCTTTCTTTCTTTCTTTCTTTCTTTCTTTCTTTCTTTCTTTCTTTCTTTCTTTCTTTTTTTTTTTTTTGTCTCTTAACTGGAATTCAGAAGATCAGTAGTGACACTTCAAAAACTAAAGGCTGTTGTGATGTAATTTATAGTCACAAATTAGAGACCAGGCATATGTGCCACCTATAAACAATTAACAGGGCCTGGATAGAGGGCTCAGTGGTCGAGTGCCCGCTGCTCTTCCAGAGGACCTGAGTTTGGTGCCCAGCACTCACGTTGGGTGGCTCACAACCACTTTGTAACTCCACCTCTTGGGGATCCAATACCCTTTTCTGGCCTTTCTGGTCATGGACATACATGCCATGCAGGCTGTTGAGACTTGGGAGGCTGTACTACCAGTTTCAAGCCAGCCTGGACTATTGGCAACATCCTTTCCCCAAAAAAGTTACAAAGAACTAAAGTAAGTGCTTAGGCATTACCCCCGCCCCCAGTTGATTATATTCTATTTGAACAGACCCTTAAAACAACAGCTTAACTGATAATTGTCCATAAATAAGGCAGAAACAGCCCTATATATTTTCAAACACTAGCATGTTTTTAAAAGTTTTATTCTAAGTAAACTCGAGTTCTGGTACTATCTGGTCTCCGTCACCTAAATGATGCTGATCTTGACTTTAGTTATGTTTTCTTTCAGCTTCTTTATTAGTTAGAGTGTAACTGTTGAAGTAGGAGCGGCAGGGCTGCGTCCCCGGCACCCGGCCGCCCGCATGGCTCTAGCTTATGCCCTGAAATAATTACACGGAAACTGTATTTTTTAAACACTGCCTGACCCATTAGTTCCAGCCTCTTATTGGCTAGCTCTTACATATTGTTCTAACCCATTTCTAATATTCTGTGTAGCCCATGAGCTGGCTTACCAGAGAGGATCTTAACCTGCGTCTGTCTGGAGTGGGAGCATCATGGCGACTCCTTGACTAAGCTTCTTTCTCCCAGAATTCTGTTCTGTGTACTCCACCCACCTAAGGGTTGGCCTATCAAGGGGCCTAGGCAGTTTATTAGTAAGAAATCACTCCCACATCATGTAACTATCCAAAGGACTTGGTTTATGGAATAAAACTTCTGGTTGGCATTCACCCATACTTACCCGAAGAATGAAATGTCTGAAACACAAAAGAAAGTCAATCAATCTGCAGGCTGTGTTTTCCCATGACACACAGTAGCAGCCTGTTTTCACTGGACCAAGATTTCGAATGGTTAGCTTCTGAGAAGCTGTTTCACTTATTTCACACAATTATATTAAACAAACGTGCTTACCTGAATTAGCCATCAGAATGGGTTATTAATAGTCTATTGACACCCTCTAAAAACATTTTATCCCCACAGAGAATTATCGGCTTCATTTGTCCCCCCAAAGGAAGAGCATACTGGTGGAATGGGAACATACACAGAGTAGAATTGAGGGAAACATTTGTGCCTATCTAGAAAAGTCGAAAGATTTGTTGTGACCATGTAAAATTTGACCTTGATATTTTAGGCAAATGGGACAAAAATCAAACCAGATCAAATCAAAACGAGTGGAATAAGATATTCTTGACTGAAAATGCATTTTTTTGTACTTTATTACCCTCTCATCTTATATCGCCAGTCTACGTGTCTTAAACTTTATGTCTGTCCTCATTTCTGACCTCATGGATCACCAACAACTCTACTAACACGGAACTTTTATTCTCCTGTCCTTGCTGTTGGTCCCTGCAGGTATTAAAGTCAGCACTTCGGTTTTGCTCACTGTTCCAGTCCCTTCCCCCAATACTGGAAGCAGGGCATTGCCACTTTTTACTGTGTGTCTCTCAGGGACTCTTACAGCCCACTAGACACATCTTACATGCGCTATCAATTATATTGAGAATACTTCCCTAATTCAGTATGTAGACTTTTGAATCCAAGAGTGATGCTCATGAGGCAGGCTCCAGGTAGGCAGTTAGCAGGGGTGGTTTTGCCAATATCTCCATCACTTGCTTTCAAATCCGTGCTCCCAGATTTTTCCAGCTTCGTGTTCTCTAATATTTTTGGTTCATCACTCTTAGATTCTTAAGGTGAAGATATTACTTTATAAAGTTCTTGTTAATTCTTTAGCTATAATAATAAGAACAAAATGAATGAATAATTATGATGCACGTAGAAGAGTAACCATTCTGTAGTGTTTCTTTGAGCTGATCATGTTGTGGTCTGTTAGTTTTTACATGCTTCGTTTCAAGTCTTGCTTTCAAGGAACACATAGACATTCCTTTTGGTGGCAGTTATTGAGTATGATCAACAGTCTGAAGTCTGGCCTCTGAAAGAAAGGTATTGACAATAAAATTATATTTCCATAATTCCAGTATTTATATTCTTAGTTGTAGAAAGCATGACTTTAGTGCATCTGGAAATGATTTGATGTGAAAGTCTACTCTGTGTGCTGTGATTACCATTAATGAATAAAGAAACTGCTTTGGGCCTAGAGCAAGGCAGAACTTAGGTAGGCAGGGAAAACTAGGCTGAATGCTGGGAGGAAGAAGGGTGGAGTCAGAGAGATGCTATGGAGCCACTGCCAGAGTCAGACATGCCAAAACTTTGCCTGTAAGCCACTGCCACGTGGTGATACACAGGTGACTAGAAATGGGATAAAGATGTAGCCAATAAGAAGCTAGAGCTAATGAGCCAAGCAGTGATTTAATTAATACAGTTTGTATGTGATTGTTTTGTGGCTGGGCAGCCGGGAACGACCAAGCAGCCTCTGTACTACAATGATTGAGTTTAAAAAGTTAAAGAGTTAAAAAGAAGTGACCCCAGACCACCTCTCTGTTTTGTAAGAAAGACGGTGCTATCCTTTCAGATATGCTTCTAACTCTTAGTGGTAGCACCAGAGTGCTGTATCAAGTTAGCTTTCTAAATCCCAGAACTGGAGTTCAGAGGCAAGGAAAGACTAAAAGCGACCTCAGCCTCACAGAGTGATGGCATATACAAGGGCTGGTTGTGAAAAGCCAAATGGAAAATTTAATGTTGGCTGAGAAAACTTGCCTTAATGTTTGATAAAGAGTGAATGGCTAGAGGCGTAAAGGACGTTTTAATAGTCCTGATATGAAGTGTCTCCTGTCCCCTGAGAGCCCATGGAGAACGATTATTTTTTAGGCAGCAGTGCTATTTTGGGAGATGAATGTGACTTTGGTAGATAGGGACCTAGAAGAAGATTATGGGTCATGGACAGCATGTCCTTGGAGGCCATATTTTGCCCTGGACATCCTCTTCTATGTCTCTATCTTTCAAAGCCCCTCCCACACGCTTCTAATACTGTAAGTTAGGCTTCCCCATAGAACCAGAGTCCATGGCCTCGAGGACAATGGACTGAACTTTGACACTGTCAGTCAAAAGAAATCCAGCTCCCCCCTTTAAATTGTTATCTCAGGTATTTTGGTTAAGCTATTAAAAGCTAGATAACTGTAAATGAGCACTTCCTGTCCTGACCACCAGGTCCCAGATGACTGACTCAGAGGCTTAACATAAACTGTAAATGCTTGGCCAATAGTCCAAGCTTATTACTAACTAGCTCTTACATTTTAAGTTAACCCATATCCCTTATCTATGCCCCGCCACATGGCAGTGCCTTTATTAGCATGGCCTATCCATCTCCTTCTCCCTCTTTATCTGGCTGATGACTCTTGACTCTGCCCTCCTTCTTCCCATCATCCTTTGTTTGGCTTTCCTGCCTAACTTCCTGCCCACCTATTGGCCTCCCAGCTGTTTCCTGGGAGAGTAATATATATTCATATTATAGTATTCATAGTATAGAAAGGACTGTTTCACAGGAGATTACACTGTCTAATACACAGGTATTAATATTTTCAAATCAAATTCAAAGATTAAAAAAATTCAGAGAGAGCTGTTGTTGTTTTCTTACCCCCCCCCCTCATATAGCCTGTGTGTGGAGATGTTCAAAAGCACAGATACAGTCATTCTCTGTCTCCTTAGCGTCCATGTTTTGGGAATAGCATTTAATGGAAACTGCTGTTTTAACCCTTCTGGGGTCTATTTGCAGTGATTGCTTGCATTTCATCCAACACAAATCCCGATGCCCCCACTCACCTCTCACCTTGTTTCCTACTTGTCCTCTTCCTTGTCTTCCACATCGTCAATCCCAATGCCAGGAACATCCTTGCTGTCCACAATCGGAATCATTCTAGTTATTTTGGATGAAACTTCTGAACTGCAGCGGTGGAACCAGAGTGAACAGATATCATGAAGGGTTTTCTTTCTGAAGCATTATTTGTTTTAAATTTATAGCCTGGTCCTGCCAGTCCCATCATGGCCCACAGGTAAGAGTGACAGTGTCTTACTGTACAGACATGATGATTATGCTGCATGCTCAGGTAGTGTTTTATGTAAAATACTAATGTCAGTTTCTAGAGACAATACCTGCTGCTATGTCATGCACATTAATAAATGATGATGCCAAGCTCCTGAGAAGTAAAGTTTTTCCAGATAAGAAGAAATTTCTTTTAATATCTTTTATCATTTAAAAGGTGTCTATGCCTTCCCTAACAAGTCTCTTCTTCAACAATTCAAATGTGAAGGGTCCAAAACAGTCGCCAGTTTCTACGATGGTTCTTCATCTCAGCGGAGACTTGACCAGCACATAGGGAATGTGGACAGGGATCCTCTGAAGCAAATTCTTGCCCCTCTCCACCTCCATCTTTTAAACTCTTATATTACTACCCATAAAAGTAACTAACAAGTAAAGTAGCTCACAGGTTCAAAATTTGCCTGTTGAGAGACTTACAGGAGCCAAATCTTCAGACAACAGTTTGTGGGAAGGGACCCGAGGAGCTTCTGTATAGGTATCCTTTGCTGTATATTCCTCTAGTCAAGACATATGTTTAGCCAGGAAAACTAGGCTCATACTGCTACAATAAAACATAGGGCTAATACTTTCCTATTAGAATTAAAAACAACGTAATGACGTGGAAAAAGGTAAAACCATTTGGGCAATGTTTTTGTAGACCCAGTGCCTTGGCATATAATACTCAAGCATTGTATTAACAACGCATTTGATTTGTTGGCCGTTATCTCAGAGATCATGACTCAGTAAGCCTAGACATTCGGAGCCATCATAACCTCTTGCTTATTTTGAAGAGATTGGCAAAAGCTCAAACAAACAGATATAGAACTCTTAACGTTGTTTTCTGGCTTCATACAATTTTTCACATTAATCCAGATTAAAATCGGTAAGCAGAACTGACTGTAAGGGATCCCTGTGCAGACCGACTTAGAAGGTGGACACAACTCTTCATTATGTCTGATCAGACCTTAAGATGGCACCGTACAACATTTCCTGTGTCGTGATACAGGAGTTGAATCATGATTACACATACACATTGGGTCAGTTTCTTATGGATAAATTAGCGGATAGGGTTTCAGAGTAGAAAACAAAAAGGGTTTACTGCAAGGATCCTTTATTGCAGGGTCTCCTGTGCACTTAAAATATAATTTGATTTATACACATACAAAAATCTTATTTATCTTTGTAGGAAGACAGATATATGAAACCAAATCTATAAATGTTTAAGGGAGAAGAGGAAGGAATTCTAGAGTTCGGTAAGTTGAGAACTGGTGTTCTCAGTGTCCTTATAGAATGACAGCCAACTGTAGTCCTTGTAAAATGTGAACTTAACTCTGATTTAAAAAATTAAATATAGGTGCTTTTTGACCTCATAGTAGAATCTAATGCAATTCCCAGATCACATTAAAAATAACCTATCAGCCTTTTGGTGTTTGTTTGCTATTAAATTTTCCAAATGTTTTCTCCCACTATATTTTTCAAACCAAAGCATGGTTGCTGGTGGCTAGCCTACTTCACCCTTATGATGATATCACAGCCTTTAAAACATCAAATCCTGGATCATTTGTTATTGGCATCCCAACTTAGGCGTAGTGTGGTGAGTTCATATGGTAATGGGTGAAGTTGGAACCTTTAACGGTCACCACAGTTTATCTGAATTCTCACTGCAAAGCAAACCTATCAGGAACTTAAGCCTGTTCTGATTGTTTGTATCAATATGAGCAGTTCCTCCAGGCTATGATATGGACTGTGGCGATAACTCAGTTGGTAAAGCATCAGACGTACAAGTCTGAACACCCACGTAAGAGGGCTAGGTGTGGTGGTGGGGATGCAGAGCTGAGCAGATCCTTGGGGGTTTGGTGGCTAACCAATCCAGTGTCCTTGGCTTCTCCTAGGTCCTAGGGACTGACTTTGTCCCTAAACCCAGATGGACAGCTGCTGAGGAATAGCATCCAAGGTTGATCTCTGGCTTCCACGTGCGCGTGTGTGCACACACATACAAGCACACATACTCACGCGCCCCTACATAAGCACACATCTCCAATGTTACTAGATTTACTCTGGGAACCGCTTGACACCTGCCAGGCTCCCTGCGTCTCCCCAGTCATGTGCTGCTTGCCCAGACATCTGACTTTCCTCCTTCCAGCTACTAACAGTTCCTACCAGCTCTCTGTTTCTGTTCTTATTTTTGGCATTTAGTTTGAGAGATGGTATCTGTCCTCCAGTCAGGAATAGCTAAAACCAAGTGTATTTTTACTCCCCTAAACAGTTTATTTTAGAAAATAACTCTGCAAATAAATTTCACAATTTCCAAGCAGTTTGTGTAAGCAGAGAGATCCAAGTTCAAACTGGGTTATGTTTGTCTTGAGTGTTAAATTTGGCTTATATTGCCTTCTAAAATATAATTTATATTAAAAGTCTTGCTGGTTTTATGAGATTTCTAGGACATTCAGGAGGGGACAGAGATGGAGACGATAAACCCCAAAATATTCACAGACTGTCATATCTTTTAGTATATGTGTCTATTTAAATAACTGATGTTTTATCTTTATTATGAGAGTTCTTTTAAAAAAAATCATGACTTAAAAAAATCTTCCCAAAACACAAAATGAAAGAGAAAATGTCTTCCTTGTTGACTCTGAGTCAAACATGTACTCAGTGGAACGTACTGTCAGCTCTGCATTATGGATCTTTTGCAACCACTAAGCGATCTCAGTGTGGGCTGGTTTCTCTTTTCGCTCCTCCTGTTTTCCCTCTGCACTCTGGGGTCTTCTTGTCTCACATCTTGGCGTGCTGATCTACACATTCACAAATGACCTCGTATATTAAGAAACGTGTGGCTTGCGGTGCTTCTGAACAAAGGACCATCACGAGCAAGCCTAGATCCTACTCTGCAGAGAGTTCCCTGGGCTCACATGGTGTACAGACGTCTGAGATGAGTTAGAACTTACTAAATGACATGTCTAATTTCTTTTGTCTGTTATCTCTGGGAGTTCTCTGGCTCTGGCCAGAGAGGGGGAGCTTTTAGCAATAATGGAAAAAACAACCTCTGGGCTCTGAGAGCTCTCAAATCCAGTGGTCATCAGCTCTGTGTCCTTGGATGCGTCTCAACTTATGGGGCATGAGTGTATCTTCACAGGATTCTTTAGGATGGCTGAATGAGACAAGTCACAAGATTTGTAAACCTTAGAACGCTGTCTGGCTTTACCGTATGCTTCAGCTGCTGCTGCTGTGGTAACTGTGATGGGTCAGACTCTAGTTTTCAACCCAACAACCAGACAAACAGCTTTTTCTAGTTGTTTAGATAGGTGAGCAGCAGCCGTGGAGGGCGCACAGGGGTCAGGCAGGTGGTTAGAGGTAGACATGGGCAAGGAGTAACTCTGACAAAGAGAAGTTAGACATACAAGTTTTTGATACCAATTAGAAAATTTCATATGTATGATAAAGATTCAATTCTATTATTCTACCTCCTGTTCCAGCAGAATTTAACACCAGCTACCTCCCACCCCTGACAAGGCAGAAGAACAACACAAAAATGACATAACCTGATTTTTTTCTTGTTTAAAGACCTTTTGGGCTTACTGCCAAATGTTAAAGATCTCCGCAGTCTTCATTTGCTGGCTTCTCACTGTAGCTGAAGGCACGGGGTGCTCCCAGCTACAGTTCCAAGGTGATTGCTCCCATTGGTAGTTCACCAGAGAGGAAGTGAAAAGCTTTAGCAACATCTGATAGAGGGAGCAAAAGGGTACTTTTAGGAGTGTTTTCTGGTAGGCCGACCTTGCTCCAATTGAGGGCCCCACACACGTTTTTTTGGGCAGCAAAAGCTGGACTCAGAACATTGTGTGTGTGTGTGTGTGTGTGTGTGTGTGTGTGTAAGGGCTTTGGGGATGCAGGCAAAGATAGATCTCGGAGAGCTGGGAATGTGTTGAGGGGTGAATATGATCAAAATACACTGTGTGCATAGATGAGATTCTCAAAGAATTTGCAAAAATGATATATTAAAATGTTTAAAGAAAGTGCTTTGCATCAGGAAATGAAGGGTATACATTTGTAAGGCTCCTTTGGAGTCTCAAGTTTCTTTTTTTTCTTTTTTAAATTATTTGTCAACTTGTGAAGCATCTGGGAAAAGTTTGAAGGTGCTTAGTTTTACAAATTAATGCTTTTTTTGGATCCTTGGGAGAATGACTTCTAATGAAAAAGTTGCAAATAACATTTTGGTTTATATAATAAAATTCCATTTGATTTCAGACTCACAAAGAATAGATTTGTAACCCAGTTTAAATTTTGTTCAGAGCGAAATCTCAGTGTAAGGGATCAAGAACAATCAGAATAATACATTGCAAAGAAACAAGAAACTGGAAAACAAGATTCAAATTAGACTTAAATAACAAAAATATTGAATAGTAAATAACTTATGCAAAATATGTTACAAAATCTGGGATGCTAAATATTTGATACAAGTACCGTGACATTTGTAGTTACATTTAAATTGATGGTTGCTTCTTCTATTATTTTGCTTCCCCCCTTTTTTTCCAGCAGATAATTGTTTTATAATTTTGAAATTCTTCTTTCCTGGTGTTGTTCTTAAATTTGCTGTGATCAGTCTGTGTGAAACTGTGTGCATACAGAAAGTATTTCTTAGGAACAGATAAAAAATTAAGTTTGACAACGTTTTTCACTCCCTGTTTTTCTCTACCATTTTTGATTGGTTTGACTTCTGTTAGACTTATGCTTTTGTCTTTTACTTCTGATGTTATGAATATTGTTAAACCATGAAAAACAATGCTTCTCTTCACATAACAGTGATTGACACTTGCAGTTTTATATCCAAACATTCAAAACTATGTGATTATCATGGACAAACTAATATTTCCAACAATAACCTGTCAAGTAGACTAGAGATACAAGTTGTCATTTCAGCTGTGGAAAATTCAGGTTTTCTTAATTTGATTTTAATTTAAAACGCAATCATGTAACCAGTATGTGATTTAGATTGATGTCTAACATCACTTGCTAATTGTTTTGGATAATTTGTAGCTAAATCCCCAAATGAACAGCATGAACAAGGGAACTGTAGACTGTTACAGTCTATTCTGTAGTGAGTTTTCTCCACTAAGCACATCTATACTGAAAGAACTAGATTTTTAGTGTTCTTTCTTGGGTGTGGTACACAATAAGAAAAATTCTGTATTTTTCCTTTGAGATATTCCCCAAATATAGTTTTACCTTCTAAACGAAAACTTGCCTTAAGAACCAGACACGGTTTGAAATGACTTGTGGTTATTTTTAGATAAAACCACTTTGGGTTAATTAAGAGAAAAAAATTGCTACTGTACAATTATACCGTGTCCTCCCCCCTTGGTCTGACAAGAAGGAGATGTAACAGAAGTTTTCTTTGTCACTGTAGCTGCCCCTTTGAAGTGTATCAAAGTCTGTTGCTGTGGTTACAACCTTTGTTTCTAGTGATGTTTGGTCCATGCTTTCCCCTACCCTTAACAATGGCTACTCAAAAGAATGAAATAATGAGTCGTTCATTCGGAAATACTTTGTTAAAATAGCCCTCTTTATCATTACATCTCACTGCTTAGAAACTAGGCTGTAATTCAAGGCAACAGTTAAGTCTTAGAACTGTTAAAAAAAATCTGATTTTTTATAAGAAAGACCTGTCTATGTAATTGAAGAACCTCTTACACGTCTGAACAATTAAAACCTTTTTTGGTTAATGTATTATTTCTGGAACAAGAAGATAAAATTCTATGCAGTAAGCATGATAATGATAAGAATCGTGCATTGTTCGCACAGCACAGGTTTCAGAGTCAAGGTTTCTGGGCACAAACGCAGTAACAAAACAGCCCCTACAAAACCGAGTAACTCTCAAGAACACAAGAAATAATGTTTGTTAATTTAAAATTTTAGAAACGGAAAGGTGTAAAGTAAAGCATAATTAAATTATGGTACTGTACATACCAGTTGTTCCTAGAATTGAAATTTTATAATATGAAAAAATACATTAGCGCTGTACAATTTTTACACATAGGTAGGATGAGTTTTGGAAAAAAATGTTTTTTTTTTCAGGGCCATTCTCTGTCAAAGTCAAAAAAATACTGCACAACTTAGCTAGTTACAAAGTATAGACTTGAAATAATTCATGTCTTCATTTATTTCATGAACCAATCTTGGAATTTTGTTTATTTGAACAGGGAACTTTTTGTTTTGCTTTGATTTTGAGAGTTGCAATGAACAAAATTTCCTCTCTCTGTGGTTGAGGTTACAGTTTGGTAGCAAGTCTGGGCAACCGCTCGGCTCGGTCAAGCCAGCTGTGGTTTATGGTCACTGATGCGGCCAGCTGATGTGATTGTGCTCAAGTCCAGCTCAGTCTCTAGGTGGCTTTCCATCGTGTCTTCCTGTGCGTTCGTTTCAAAGGACTTATGGGAGAGAAGTTCATGATGGACCCCACAGTAACTTATTGTGGGCTGGTCGTATGCCAGAAAGGTGGACACATTCATTGATAAAGGTATCTGGGGAAAAAAAATGACACGAGAAAAGTCAGTTATCAAAAGACAGGCAAGCATCCAGGGCAAGACTTGGAGACTGTGAAGTGTGGATCTGCCTGTCCTTTGTGCTTGTTTCTGTGGCTCGGCGGTCCCCACAGTGTCCTGCTCCTGTCCCCCCTTTTCACAGCACTGAATTCAATATGGAAGCTTGAAGGCCTGAGAGCTGCTTGAGTCTTAAGTAGAACCTGCAGGTAAACAGTAGAACCATGGTTCTAAAAATGATAAAATTTTTCTTCATCGTAAAGCCAAGAAAACGGTTTTCTCTTAACTAGCCTGAAATGTTGTCAAACTAAGTAAAGTATTATTTGGTTACTTATGCAATTAGGGTTCAGTAGAAAAGTGATCCCATATCTTCGCTATGAATCAGCACCACAACCACCCCGACTTCTTCGCCCGCCTGTCCCATTGTCCTGCAGGTTTCTGATGTAGTGGATTCTGATTTCTTACCAGTTTCCAGGTGATGAGGGTGCAGTTCTCACACCTTGCTTTGAGGAGTGTTTTAGAAGAGAACCGTCAAGTCCTCCTGGCTATGTTTACTCATAATCCCTTAACTCTATTTCATTAAGATTGGTCCTTGAAATGTTAAGCTCTATGGTTTGTCTTCCTATCTAAAAGAGCACGAGAACAACCGGAACAAAAGAGACAGATGACTCCCGTAAAGGTCTACCCAGCTGCAAAGCGTGAAGCTACTTTGAAGGGCTAGGGGTCCAGCTGGGGAAAGGGCTTCTCTACTAACCAAAGACAGCAAAAGCTAAAGAGTGAGGCCAACAGATGCACCTACAATGACTATGGACAGAAGGTACACAGGTTAGAGACTACTGCAGTCTCAGGTACAGTCAGATGCCTAAGTCTAGAGGACATTTCTGCCTATATTCTTGGTGAGACAAAAAGTTTCAGAAGCACTGAGGAACTTTTAGCCTCGATCTTACTTTGTCTGCTGTGGTACAGACATTGTTTAAGGGTCCTCCAAAGCTTAAGGCGATGACAGTTACACTGTGACGTACTGAGATGTTAGGAACAACCTGACTCATGATTAGAGCTGGGCTTTCCGGGAACTGAGTAGAGTTAGTCAGTCATTAGAGTACGCTTCCGGATGTTGAGTCCTGTGGCTTTATATAGGGAGAGACAGAGATGCAGCAGAGGGAGCCTTAAAGGGACACACACAGTCCCTGACTCTTACATTTGAAGGTCTGTACTTGGCCAGCAAGAAGGCTATTGGCACATGAAGCCTTGAGACTTTTTACCTCTGGAACCCTTAGTCCGAATTAGACACCTTTATTTGTAACTCAGTCATCTCCCAGTGTTGTGTTACTGGCTCAGAAAACAGACCGCTATAATTGCTCATTCACGTTGCCGAATTTCTTTGAATGAAAACTTGTAGCATTCTTGTTTGGCAGATGGATAAAATGTCTGTGCGTGCGTATCGCACTAAATGCTGCTCTGGCCTCAGCTGAGATTAGAGCATGAAGCCACGTGAGATAGAATGCCGAGTCTTTATTACCTGCTTCTTTATTTTCTGCCTTCTCCTTTCTGGGATCACAACTGCCTCCATCTCTTCTTTCTTCAGCCCTGACCTCTCAACTTACATTTGTCTCTCCTTTCATAAAAAGTGTTGTTTCCTTATTTCCTCTTTCAGTACAAATATTCTTTTCTTGGAGATCATTTATGCTGAGTATTTCAATGTGTCAAATGTCTAGGTCTCAGTCCCTGGAGATAGAGGTATGATCTAGTTCACCCAGTGAAACTCCTGTGTAGTCTTTCCTAGCTTTATGGAATTCTGAAATTTGGAACATGAAATTATATGGCACGTGAATGAAACGCAATCAGAAATGGCATTTGGAAGGCCACACAGAAGATGCATAGCAGTAAAATAGGATACTTGTATCTAAAGGCTCCTCTCTGTTATAGATGAGTTAGCTCTGATAACTAAAATGCTATCGTGTAAAAACAATTGTGCACCAAGAATATATTTACGCTATCGGAGAGAAACGCTTAGAATCATTATTAGGCACATAGATTCACATGAACTTCTGGGAAATCAGGACTGGGTGACGAGCTGTGGCCACACCTGCAGGATTGTTGTTATTCGCCATAGAAATGCACCCTGTGGTGTTTACGGGAAACCTCCTGGTCCACATGGGGTTAAGTCCAGTGTGAAGAATCTGGGAGGCCCATGGGTAAATTCTGGCACACAATATGCCGTGATATACTTATAATCTGTGTGTTTTATGCACACACACATTTTTCTGCTGCATGTAGTATCTAGAGGCTACTGGTCTTTAGAAGGCAAAATCTGACTTTGAATCATAGCAATTAGGTGGCTAACTCTGAGTATATACTGAAAAATCCCACATTTTCTAATTGTTGAGTATATATTATTTGATAAATCTTATACATGGATAATGTTTCAATGTCAGGACATGTTTGCATTTAATATTTCCGAATTTGGGAGAGTTCTTAAAAGATGTTTATATTTTTCCTCTACAACCAAAAGTAGATCTTAAGGATAATGAAATCTTGTTATCCCAAGAATGACATAGAAAGATATAGCAGGGAAGAAAATCTTATAGCTTACCACCTGGCAATACGTCACAGATATTCTTTTCAGGTTGACTTAAATGGTTTTGAAAATAGAAGAGTTAGTATTGGGTATACATGTATATGTGTGTGTTTATACATATATATGCATTAAATAAGTATATATATTTACATGCATTTGTATAGATGTAGATATGCACAATATATACTTATATACATATATTCATGATCTGGTAGCTAAAAGTAGTGCTTCAAATTCATTTAAATGAAACTCTGACAAATGAATTGTAAAGATACGTTGGGTTAGATAACTGTAACATATTTGTGTTGCCAATGTAGGGTATATACACATATCTACAGATGTATATAAATATGGTATTAATATACATATGTATATGTATTTAGTAACAAAGTTTTTCAACTTGAGTTCAAGTAAACTTTCCTTGCATTATGAAAAATTTTCCCTGGCCTTTTTATTGGCAAGGTAAGATCATTTTTTTTTAAAATTATATCAGTGTGTTAAATTTATTTGTTTCTAAATTTCTTATTCATAAACATTTCATACATAGATGAATAACATGTGTCTTCTCTATTGACTGACCAGATAGGCAAAGATACCTTGAGCCCTGGTCATATGTGAGGCACCCAATGTTATTGAACAGATGAAGTGATTCAGGAACTTAGTAAAGTCACTGATTTTCTTTTTAGTTTTACAAATTGCATTAACTTTCAAGTCTTCAGATACTTACTGTAATTTTTAATTAAAGCATATTTTCTTTTTTATATGTGTGTGGTGTGCATCCATGGGTATGGGTGTATGAATATTTATGTAATTTTGCATGTGTGGAGGTATGTATTGTGTAAAAGTGCATATGGAGTCCCAAAGTTGCCATCAAGAACCCTCTTTGGTTGCTCTTCTTTCTTATTCATTGAGTCAGGGTCTCTCAATCAAACCCAGAGCTTGCTGATGAAGCCTTGCTCTGGGGATCCTCTGCGTCTACCTTCAGAGGATGGAAACTATGCCCACCCAACACTTATGTGGATTTGGGGGATTCAAAGTACCTTAACTATTGAGACATTTCCCTAGATAATTACTTTAAATGTGATTGCCAACCTGTAGCCATGTTTTTTCCTTATCACTTATAATATGAGAATTATTTTTTCTGATTCCCCATGAAAAGTACTACACATATTTTTGATGGATTTCCTTCTTCATACCAATATCATAAGATGCACTGAATACTTCATTGATGTGTGATACTAGATCCTTAAATGAATCAAAGAGGGAAAGCCAGATGCAAACAGTATAACATGCTCACACTTCAAGTAATAATACCAGACTCAATACTTCCATATGTAGTACTGTGTATATTGGGTTTTTACCAGAAAGAGTGTCTTTACCTTCCCATGATGGGTCAGTTGCCTGTGAACACAGCAGATTGGAGTAGAAGGGAGCCTGCTTCATTTGTTTAAATGATCTAAAATACCAGCATGTAAAAACTTCATCGACTTTTGATGTCAGGTAGAACGCTGGATGCAGAGGTTTAGGCAACTACTGGGGCTCCAGCCATCTGTTCCGACTTTGGATTCCATCAGTGGGACCGATTCTTGTACTGCAGTGTGGCTGATGGTTGAGTGGTGATGGAGAAACCACCAGCTGGCATTAAACAAACATACTGGGAGGGTCAGAAGCAACGTATACCAACCCCATCTGCTACCAAGTTACAGCCAGGCAGCGCCTGCAGTTCCTTCACAGGCTTGTCAAGTGTGACCTTTTCCTTTTCTGTTTTCAGATTGACCTGTGCACCCCCCCACCTCACCTTCCCTCTTCTTCTTTCCTCTCTATCTCTTATTTTCTGTCCCTCACTCCCTCTCCTTTTCCGTCTGGGTCTTCTGATATGCCCCCCACTCTGGGCTTCAGGTATTCAGTAGTGAAGTACTGGTAAGTAAGAAAATAAACAGAATTTCCCTGGTTGCCAAGTAGCTAGTGGAAACGGTCCTAGGAAGGGCAATAGGTCATTTAACTTTAATAAGTTCTCCAGAACCACAGCTAGACTTTCTACAGAATCTTCCCTAAAACATTGAGAAGATTCTTCCTACTCTTTCTTTGAGAGAACGGTTTCTTTCAGTACATTTCTACCTGATAAGACTCTCAATTATGATTACTTCAAGTTTCCTTTAATCCCTTAGGTCACTGTTTTCTAAGTGAGGTGGTTGTTATTGGGATGTAATTCGTGGAGACTCAGGTATATGAAAACTTGCTTTCATAAAGAACCCGAATTAAGGAATCATGAAGGGCTATGCTAACAGAGAGCTCTGTTTAGTTACTTAGGTGATTTCCCTTAGGGAAAAACTACTTTAATTCCAATAAGTTAGTGTTATTTTGACATCAGTGCTATTTGCCTTAGAAGTGGTTTTTCCAGTAACTATGTTAACATCAATAATATATGCTGTTTACATAAAAGATTTATAGTCAAAGCTACCAGTAATTAGTGCTCTTCCCCCAGTCACATTTAATATGTAATCCTATATTTATAAAAGAAAATCACAACTCTTAAAGTTTCTGAGTTGCGATGAAGAACTCATTGTGACCTTATATTCTCTGTGTGAGTTCTGCTTATGAAGGTATGCTCATATAGATATGCACATGCGTTCACCAAGTTCTAATTAGAGGCCTTCCTGCACGTTTTATGTGATCACAAGTGTTGTTTTGGGCCCCCAATATATGAAAAACAGGACGTGGCAGTTCATCACGCAAAAAGAATTAAAAGCCTCTTTTCCTCTGTGCAGACTGAATGGTGAGAACTGCTTTCCTGTTAAGGGCATCTAAGTGGAGTTTTTAGGAAATATAAATATTCTAGTCTAATCATGTTGGAGCAGAATTCCCACACTATTAGCATAGTTCACAAGGGAAACTCTTCGGGTTTTCCATGGTCACAAGCTTTCTGCCTGGGACCCTTCCCCTCCAGGTCATTGTAGCTATGGCCCTTGAGGGCTTTGGCCACTACTGTCTGTGTATGATGACTGTAGCAGACACTTCATGAAGGGTCCTCCGAGATGTTCCCTTTCTCACTCTGCAGTCCCACTATCTCAATTTTAGTTTGGAATTCAGAGGCCGATAGTCTTAGTTTTGTTTGTTCACCTACAAATCTAAATGTTATAGATTTTTTAAAACTGATTTTATTTCTTACTATTTTAAGACAAAAAGACAGGCTTTGTGACTCCTCCCTTCTCTTTCTCCCTATTTTCTTCCTCTTTTCCCCATCACCTCCGTTGTCCCTCCCTCCCTCCCTCCCTCCCTCCCTCCCTCCCTCCCCCCCAGTCTTTATTCCAGGCTGATCTTGAACCCCTGATCCTTCCACTGCAACCTCTCAATTGCTAAGGTTCCAGGAAAGCATCTACTACATCTGACTGATACATGTCTCCAAATTTGTCTCCTCTAGTGACACTCAAATCTTTGACTGCAGACATGGCTTCCCTCCCGAAGCCCCAGGTATTATGTCAACACACTTTCCCCATCCAGCTCAACTCCCGTTCCTAGTTCCAGATGTCCCCTGGCTTTCCACTTCTTTTAGACAAAATTGTTGGGAACTGTGAACCCTCAGACCCTGAATTTTCTATGAGAAATGTGAATACAATTAAACACTTAAAATCCATTTCTACAGCTAACTAAATATAAGCAGCATATAATTAGCAAATGTTTTCTTTTCCACCTTTTTCTTTCAAGGGAATCCTATTAGAAACATTTTTCTTTATTTGGGGACAGATGTAGAATTTGAAATATATATTATCCTGGGAAATTAACTTCCTTAAGTGTACTATTTTATAGAAAGATAGCAACACATGCATTTGTATCATGATACTTACTCCCTGTAAAGTTCTTAAGGAGGCTGTAGCTTAAAATTTACACATGTCGATAGTGCTACTGACCACTTTGACACCTGTGCTTTCATTACATGTAGCTGATTCTCTTGGTTAGGTCTCAGGCCTTGCTATGGTATCTGCAACATTGTTTGCAAATTGGTCAGCAGTTGCTCCACGCCTATAAAGCATGGTCTTTGTGGACAGGTTAGAAGTTTTGTTTATAGTTAAAATAGATTGATCCCTCTGTGACTTATCTGAATAGTATTAAAACTTGACTTCCCACCGGTTCACTTCTTAGCTTCACAAAAGCTTCATTATTTTGTTTTCTAAATGTTGAGGAAGCTGATAAAATCTCAGTGCTGTAGAAGGAAAGTTCTGTGAGCCGGTATCACACTGCAGCTTGAGTTTCCAGCTGAGTGTCAAAGTGTGCTGGGTATTTCTCTATTTAATTTCTTTTGAGTGCTACAGTAGTTTCTCCTTTGATCACAGCCATAGGCATTTGCCCTGTTTTTTTTTATTTTTTAATTGATTTTTATTGACCTCTACATTTTTCTCTGCTCCCCTCCCTACCTCTTCCCTCCTCATAAACCCTCCCCCAAGGTCCCCATGCTCCCAATTTAATCAGGAGATATTGTCTTTTTCTACTTCCTATATAGATTAGATCTATATATGTCTCTTTTAGGGTTCTCATTGTTATCTAAATTCTCTGGGATTGTGATTTGTGGGCTGGTTTTCTTTGCTTTATGTTTAAAAAACACTTATGAGCGAGTGCATGTGATAATTGTCTTTATGTGTCTGGGTTACCTCATTCAAAATGATGTTTACTAGCTCCATCCATATGCCTGCAAAATTCAAGATGTTATTTTTTTCTGCTGTGTAGTACTCCATTGTTTAAATGTACCACATTTTCCTTATCCATTCTTTGGTGGAGGGGAATTTAGGTTGTTTCCAGGCTCTGGCTATGACAAACAAAGCTGCTATGAACATAGCTGAGCACATGTCCTTGTGGTACAATTGATCATCCTTTGGATATATACCCCAAAGTGGTATTACTGGGTCTTAAGGAAGGTTGTTACCTAATTTTCTGAGAAATCACCACACTGACATCCAAAGGGGCTGTACCAGCTTGCATTCCCACTAGCAATGACAACTACCAGGGCACTTGTACACAATCTCCACCATGACTCATTGAACATTTAGTATGTGCCAGATTATCATGTTTTGTGCTGATCTTGGGTTATCGATTTTAAGTCCTACAAAGCTGTTGGCATTTCAAAACAAATGTAATCATCCCCATTTTACAGTCGAGAGAACTAAGACTTAGATTAAATCATTAGCCTGGAACTGTTCTCCTGGCGAGTCGCCAAAGTGATTACCTGACTACTTAATGGCTACATTTCCCCGTCTACTTACCATGCTCTATCTTGCTCAGCCTTACAGGCTAGAGAGCTGCTCATAGTATGTCCAACACTATTTACCAGGGCTTCCACACAGCCTTCTTATCTGCAGTGGTGTGAGCACTGGGGCCTCCTATGCTACCCCATAGTTTTGTGTTACTGTTTCACACTCAGGGTCCTCAGAAGAAAAAAGAGAATTTATCATGGGTTCATGTGAGGAGACAGATATGGCTTTAACAAAGCTGTCCTGTGCTTCAGACTAGAAGGGACAGTATTGATGTTGGAGAAGCTTTAGAATTGAGATGGAAATCTCCGAAAGACTCCTGTGTTCATGTATGTTAAGATCGCTCAGGGAAACTGGGGAGGACTTCAAAGTTAAACTTCTGTGTTGAGTTGGGGTTCAGTACATGTTCTACCAATTGTGTTTTTAGTATCTCCAGACTTCTGCTCCTAATTACATTTGAGCACTAATGTTTGTGTCTTTGCACTTGTGTGCATGCACATAACTGCTTGTGTAAATAAAGGTAAGAGGTCAACTATATATATATATATATATTTTTTTTTTTTGGGTGCCACACATCTCATTTTTGAAACAGCATCTCTCACTGACCTGGGAATCACCAAACAGGCTGGGCCGGTTGGCTAAGGAGCCCCAGGAATCTGCCGTCTCTGCATCTCTAGCTCTAGGATTTTAAGAGTTCTCTTATGCCTGACTTTTAAAATGTGTATTAGATAGGTTTATCTGTGCTCAGAGGACAGATACTTTGTCAATTGAGCTATTCCCTAGTGCCTTTCTCTTAGCAACGTGTGCGCGCACACACACACACACACACACGCTACAATCAAAATGTGGTTTGTGTTGTTTCATATTGAACAGAGCCATCATTTTGATTGTTTTCCACAAGCAAATCCTTTCTAGGTAGGTGTTGTGGGTCATCAGGACAGGAAATGAAGAGCAAATAGGAAGAAGGCAATTTCTATTTTCTAGTGAAAGTGTAGGCCAGGGGGAGGCAGAGGGCAGAGAATAAAGAAAAGCAATGCCTAGGGTGGGATGGACAATCACAATACATATGTGGTTAAGGATTACAATGCATACATTGTGCCCTGATTGGCTTCTATTAACAGTGTCATTCATCCTTTAATGGTGGCAAATGGAAGGGCCACCCTTTTCTGTTGGAGACTAATGTTATTTTCCAGATTTATTGGTGAGTCAATATTGCCGAGAAGTGATTGGCTATTTACTTTTATAGACTTTTCAATAGAGATCATATATTTGACTTTGAAAGGGATTTATTTGAAGAGACATCTTCCTTCTGGAACACTTAGGCATTCTAATAGTTAATTGGTATTCATAGAACGGACTGCTGACTCATTAATTTTAATTATCTTGATTCTACTAGTAAATTATTTGAAAAACATTTTCAAAGGGTGCTTAATTAGGAGTCTGAATTATGTTCTCTGTCTTTAAGCCTTAAGTAGATCTAACTTTAAAAATCTTGTGTTTTATAATTCCTAGTTATAACCTGGCCCTTAGTACTCAATTTTGATATTTTTTTTAACTGCTACCTTATTGCCTAAAGTTTCCATTGCTATTTCGTGATTACCAGGAGGGAGTAATAGAGTTTTCCAGTGTTTGGAATTTGAGGATAACATGAAGGGAAAACACAGTTTTTAGGAGCAATAACGATTCAAATGGCTTTGTGTGTGAAATGCTGCGTTACGGTAAACTCCTGCAGAGTGCAGTCCTGAGACAACAAAATAAATTAAGACTTCCATTAGGAAGGTCATAGTTCTCCTTACAGCAAAACATGTCTAGAGCACACACGCACACACAATTCCCAGATTTAGTAGCTCTGTGAGTATCTACTAATTTGCTCTCCGTTCTGCTCTCATCGTGTCTAAGTAATGGGAAGAGACCGATGAACCGAGGGCTCTTTATCTGTGAAATAAAAAACAAAACCTAACTGAAATATGTAAGTGACATGGCCACATGGGAAAATATTTTGTATCTTAAAAATATTATTTCATTTCAGTTTTGCAGCATGGGATGAATAGGAATTAGCTATGTGTGTTCTTTCATCAATAATGCTAGCATCTACAAAACACACCAGAAATATTCAGCCGTTTATTCATTTCAAGGAAGGTTTGCTTAATGTCTTCTTGGAGTTGTGGTTGTTGTTGTTGTAGACATAGAAAGGTGCTAAGGTTTGGTCCTCATGGATTATACATAGACCTGTGCCTTCTAGACACATGATTAGCCCAGGAGAAGAGACAGGGCTCTGCTAAGAAGCACACTCCCCACCACCCTCCACTCATCCATCTTTTATTTTTGTTCCCAGTCATCTTCCTCTGAATTATTAAGGTATTTATTTTCAGATATACTTCATGGTAGGCTTTTCTATATTGTTTTAATCAGTTGTTTTGAACATGCTCATATGCAGTCCAGGCTGACCTCAAAATCACCATATATCCAAGAATGCCCTTGAGCTCCCAATTCTCTAGGTCCGGTTTCTGACTGGTACTAGAACCGTGTATCAGTTGTACGTGGTGTTGGGGATGGAACCCAGGACTTCCTGTCTGTTAGGCAAGCACTTTTACCAACTGAACTACACACCCAATCCAGCAGATATACTTTTATAATTCTGTTCTCTTCCATCTTTATTTGTACGTGCTCTATTTCACGTTAGATCATAACTTTCTTGAGTTTGCATATTATTAGTTCTCTGTTGTTTATGAACTCCTGGTAGTTGGTTTTATTTTTCTAAGAATTAGCATTATATAACACAGTCAGAACCGGAGTTGCTGGGTTACTGCAGCGTGGACCGACAAAGCTAAGGAAACGATAGTTGTGAAGTTTGCCGAGAGTCACATGGAAAGCCCACCCAGGCTCCTCTGCGCTGCTCTGTGTGGGGCTGTCTCCATTGCTGCCTCTTGATTTCTCCCTCTCTGGCTTGTTGGCATCACTCTTGGGGATGTGCCCTGTCACATCTGTCTGCATTTAACACGACAGCTTCTCTTTCCTTGCCTCTGGTTTGCAGCAGTTATGATTCTCACAGCATCAAATGGCTGTGGCAGAGGCAGCCACACAGACAGCCCAGCTCCATTGTCGCTGGCACAACCGCAGCCAGCCGAAGAGGAAAATTAGGATAATCACGCCAGCCACTACAACATTCTCAGTTTTTAACACACAAGAGCATTGCATGAAAAGAATTGTATCTCTGTTTCATTATTGATTTTTAAAGGTGTTTGTATTTAACATTAGTACATGTGCATACTATACAAAGCAAACCACATGATTCTTACGTTTTTTTCCTGTTTTATATTGTTCTGCATGATCCTGTGAACTTAGTGAAAAAAAGTTGAATGAAAGAAGTAGACGAATAAGAAGGTATTTAATACAAACTGTGAAGAAATGAACAAATTCCTGTATTACTGGGCTTTATGGAAACTTTAAGACAAAGGCAATATATGAAAACCTAATTATGAAAATATTGAATATAATATAGCCTCGGGTTAGAGTTAGTGGTTGAAATGAATTATCAGCAATCTATACTATTATTGAGTAACAATGCCTTGTAATGCTTGGATTCCTCTTTAAAATTTTAATTATATTTAAATTTTTATTCATAATTAATGTTGTAAAATTGGCTTTATCTTAGAATTAATTTAATATTTATTTAATTATAAAAATTTTGAATTGAATATTTGAAGTATGAAACCTTAAAATGAATATTGAAATGCAATATTCATTCTTGTGATTTTCTTCTTATAAACGTCAGGGTGTTCTTTCCTTTTTGTCCTCCAAAATTTTCTCTACTTTCATTTTTCAAACTCTTTCGTGCTTTCTAGAATTCTTCACAATCTCCAGGAGTTTGATGCATCAGCCAAATTAGCCCTCTGATAATGGGCCCTACCCTGGACCTTTCTGCATTAACCTCTGTTTTATTTTTGTAATGCCAGTGAATGGTGATGCTTCTGTTACTGAAGCTCAGCAAAATGCCCCAAACAGGGTTCATTTACATGCAAATCTCTCTGCACAGTCCGATGCCTACGAAATTGGCACCATTGCCAGGTGAAGTGATGAGACCCAAATTGAGACTACGGCTCCAAGCCTCTGCTAAATCTTGGAGCTGTGTTTCCAAATCTGTTCCTTTGTGCTGCTGTGCCCATGAGGTGCGGTGGCTAATTGGGTTGAAAACATTGTTCCTTGACTTTTTTTTCCCCCATCTAGGGCAGGGAGGGGAGTTAGAACAGCACACTCATGATGCAGCATTCGATGTTTTGAGTCGAATTGCTGTATGCCTGAAAGCCTAGAAATCACCAATTATCTTAGAAACTACAGAACATGCAGCAGACAACTGTGGTATTGATCCAGAAGAGATTGAAACAGATTTCCGTATGCGTGTGACTGACAGGGCGGAGTAGTCTTAGAGGCAGACTCTGTGTGAGACCCCCTGGTTGATGACATTTGTGATTGGTAATCTGTGGTGGTCTTTACTGTTCCAACAGTTTTTCAGATGTTTTCTTTCTCCTTTTTAAGCTTACTATGGTCTCAGCATTTTTATTGTGTATATCTTATATATGATGTGTATAGGGTAAGGGTTGGTCCAAGGACAATTTCCTGAAGTCAGTTCTTATTCCACCATTAGGTTCTGGGTATTGAACTTGGCTCAACCAACTTGCCCTGCAGGTACTTTACCTGCTGAGCCATCTCCCCAGCTCCGATTCGGCATTTCTGCATGCCCATGTCCAAATGCATGTCCTGTTTGGCAGGGCTTTGACATCCCAGCTTCTGCAGGAGCTCTCATTCCCTGGATCACAGTAGCTATCTGTTTTCTGTGCTGAATATCCTCCAATATAATGTGAGACCCTTCAGACATGATGATAGAGCACCCGCAGTCCCGGCTACTCAAGAAGCAGTGAGACCGGGCAGCAGGATTGCCTGAGCCCAGGAGATTTCTTGAGAGCCAGCTGGGGAAACACAAGACAGGACAAAAAAAAAAAAAAAAAAAAAAAAAAAAAAAAAAAAAAAAAAAAAAACAAAATCCCGATTCTTAAGAAGTTACTCTTCTCTGCAATACAAAATTAAAGCACTTCCTAAACCTTGTATGGGTGTTCCAGTGGTATGACTATGTGCTGATTAGTACTGAGCTTCTTATTAAACTTATTATGAAATTAATTTAAATGAACCTATCTGCAGCTAATTGGGATGATATTATAGACATGTACCAATCTGCATGAAAATGCTGAACTTGAGGTCAAAGAACAGGTCCAATGTCCATTATGAAAAATCACTCAGAAAAACTTAATTCTGCTACGAATTTCTTATGAATCTATGTTTATATGCACATTGGTATGAAATACTTCTCTATGCTTTCGTCCATGCATCCATTCACACACACACACACACACACACACACACACACACACACACACACACACACATGTGCTGCTCTGTGAGTTTTAAATGAAGGAAACCAACTCACGGCCATCACCTGCGAGAAAACTGTTTCTCCTGGGAGGCTGTCAGGGTGTGATGGGCTGGAGGGTAAGACCTGCCATTGCTCTGAGGTATTAAACCTATGCCACCTGAATGAACTGGCCACTTTGGGATCATTCATACATTGCTGCCATTTTGCTGATGTTCATTGTATCTGTCTTTCTAGATTGTAAACTCAACAGAAAATAAAGGCTTCTCAAAATAAAGGCTTCTCAGGGCTTGTGCCGGCTTGTGTGCTGATAGAACTTTGGAAATTCTTAACAGAATGGTTGGAAAGAAATAGAACTTCTAAAATGTGTAGTACGAAAGGTAAACTGATATGCAATTACTTTTTCATGTCACAAATAGAAGCTTTTTTTTAAAAAAAAAAAAGTCCTAATAAAATAACCCCTACTATTGCGCAGTTGTTGACATTTTCACAGAATTCAATGTCCAGGTTTTAGTGTGTCTTGTTCCTCCTCCGTTTGAGGCTGGCCATTACTGGGCAGGAGGATGGTGTCTAGTGGTCACTAGTGTCATAGTGAAGCTGCTTCACCTAATTTCAGCCTCCCTTGTCACCCTCAACCCTGGTAATCACAAGCCATCTCATTCAGGGGGGGGCATTTCCTTTTACCCCACTTCATAGACTGTGGTGTGTCTTTCATTTCTGAGAGATGATGAACGAGCTGAATGACTGTTTTTTTTTTTCTCACACGGTTGTTTGACGTGTACATGTGTAAGTAGAGAATTCCCTTTCAATTCTGCTTCGATCAAGGCTAATTTAAAAATTAGCTGCATGACAAAAAAAAGTGAGGTATTACTTAATGGTCTATCTTCTTCATTAACAGTGTAATTATTTGGTCTCAACTGGAGGTTCAAAGTAGGCACCAAATACAAATTTAAAAATAAAAATGGCTGTTGTAGAGGTAACTTGGTGGTTATAAGCACCTGTTGCTCTTCTAAAGGACTAGCGTCTAATAATGCCAGCCCCATAGCATCTGGCTCACAGCCAACAATGACTGACACTTGAGGGGGTTTGATGTCCTCGTCTGGGCTCTTTGGGAGTGTGTGTGTGTGTGTGTAGCTGTGTGCACATGTGCATACTAATAAAAAAGGAAAAAATAAAAGTTTTATTAAAAATAAAAAAGTACACTTGGGTTTAGAAGACCAAGACCATGTGAAGACTTTTACAACACCAGGGTACCCCTTGTAGGGAAGGTCTTCACACCCTTGAACATGGCTTGGCATACAGTGACTTCCATGGACAGCATGAATACTCAGAATAATCGAGGAATTGTGGTTGTGAAAGATCTTTAATCAGTTCCTTTGCTGTGAGGTTCTTCCGATTTATCCTTTTAATTGGTAACCCAAATAATACGAGATCATCCGCAAAGGAAATCCTAAACCTTGATTTAGAAAACAAGTTTTAGTTAGGTCATGTGGGATGCATGCTTTTCCCCGAGGGAAGCTCAGTCTTTTAGGATGCTGACAATGTGTATCATGTTTTATCCTACTGACTCTGTCACTTAAATATCTATGAAAATCTAAAGATATCTGTTGTCAGAGTCTCAAGATTGGACTGAGGGGTTCATAGTGATCTTTAGTTTCTCATGCTTGAAAATGTCTCACATGAAGCAATAGAATTATTAACCATCTTTAATCCGACTTTCAGTATCTGAGTCTCTCCCTAGGTCTCATTTTTAAGAGACATTAACACTGTTCTGATAATGCCATGAAATACAGACTGATGTGTGCTGGCAATGTTTAGGGACTTTCCTAGGGGTGTCTTTGGCATTTATTTCCAATGTTCCTCATCTTTATCCATCCATGTTTGTGGATTTCCATCCCAGACACAAAATGTGCCAAGCATTTGAAGATAATGTCCAGAGAGTAGGTGGGAAGACCTATGAGGGTACATTGACGACCATGTTTGAGATTCCATCACCATGCAAAACCTGAATACAAAGTTAAAAATAGTAAGCAATTGTGATGGTTAGTTCCCACAGTCAACTAGACTCAAACCAAAACCAGTTGGGAAGAGTGTCTCAATGAGAGTTTATTTAGGTCAGGTTTGTCTGTGGGACTGTGTGTGTGTGTGTGTGTGTGTGTGTGTGTGATGGGGTTTGGAAGATAAAGCCTGAAAGTGGGCAGTACTATTCCCTAGTTTTGGCTTTTGAAGTGTGTATGATTACAGAACTCAGCTGAGCGCTAAGCATGCATGTTTTCTCTCTTTGTTCTTAGAACTGCCTCATTTCTAAGGACTGGAATGTGGAACTGTAAGCCAAATGAACTCCCCTTTTACTATACTGTGTTTTGTCTTGATATTTTTCACAGCAACAAGAATGAGAGTAAGACAGATAGGAATCGTAGACTAAGTGAGTCAAGGAAGAAATTGCGTTTAGTGCTTGCTCCTCTGTGATTGTTTCCATGGGGACGGTCGACCCTGACCTCATGCTTGCCTTATGAAAGGCTCCCAGAAAAGGCAACTCTTCCTCGAACTGGCATTGTTGACCCTGGGCACTGGTCCAATTCTAAACTTAAATTGACCAATGGCCTTCTGTATTTCCAAGAGAGAACTGAATTTCATTTTTACCTCATTTAAAAAATAGTCTCCCCTTATGCTTTCATATTTGGTTTAACTATTTGCACTTCCATAAAATAAGTATCACTTCTGTAAGGAAATGTGAGACTCTAGGAGGTTTATAATGGGGAACCATTCCAGATGCCTTAAGAGCGTAACTAATACATTTTGGCTGGATTGTTCAACAACGTACTGTTTGGAACAAGGCCTTTCCCCAAGCTTGTCCCATGCTTGCTCTCTTGTAATCTTCCTTGTTCAGCCTTAGAAGTGCTGGGATTATATTTTAAGGATTTCTTAATTTTTTAATTAAGGGACATTAATTGAGCCTACAGTAAGGAGATAATCACTGGATAAAATCACTAGGTCCTTGAGACCGAGTGGCCGTTGTTACGTGGTAGATGAACAATTCTTGTCCCCTCCTGGAGGGCAACTTGAAGATGTAAATTTATGGCTGGGACTATTGCTTAGAAGCAGAGCACTTGCCTAGCATGTATAAGTCTCTGAATTCCATTCCCAGCACTCCTATACGCATCTGTAGATGAAAAACAAATTACCAAGAAAAGAACATCACACATATAAATCACATGTTAAAATTCCAAGGATACTGTTAAAATGTGTTTTATAGATAACAAGAAAGGGACACACTGGCAGAGCAACTTCTCGTTTGAGGAAAGAGGAGGATGATGAGAAGGAACATACTCCGAATGGCGCTGAGATTACATATCTTGGGCAGTAGCCCCATGAAGAACAGTGCAAAACTGCTGTACCTGTCACCTGTGTATTGATTGCTCCATCCTCACATGTCCAATGAAAAGGCAGCTTCAAGCACGACTTTAGGCTATAAACAGTATGGCTTCGAAGAAAGAAAGACTCCCTCCACAGTGAATTAGACCCGTGGTATTTAGGGGGATTCAGAGTTCATGAAGTTTAATAATGCAGAAGTCTTTAAGTATAACACAAGCCTTTTCATAGTCCCTTGATCACGCTTGCCCTTCCTCAGCCTTAGGCAAACATCTGCTTTATCGTCAGAGCTCATAGGTGGCTTATGATAGCGCACAGGGTTGCAGTAGGAGCGCCTGCCTGGTTCAGCATCAGTTGGCTTCCTGCTCACCAAAATCTCCTCAGTCTCTTGGCTCATAATTTTATGGCCTATCCTCTGGACCCGTCCTGCAATAGGCATATCCCACCAGTCCCAGGACTGATATCTAACATTTGGACACCTTCAGACACCGATACTCTAGAATTGTCCACCTTCTGCTCATTTGGAGCAGACACCTCCTCGGTTGTTGTAGCTCCTGCTCTTCAGGAGGGAAAGGTCTTCCTGGAAATCACACTTTCCCTGTCTCATTGTTCAGGGGCCTCTCCCGTGAGCCATGGGAGTGATCCGTAGGACTGACAGCACTTTGAGAAGCCCGTGGAGTACTTGGGAATTTGATAGACAGGAAAGTAGTCCTCGGCCTCATAGTACAGTGAATGCACTCCTAAAGACTGGGGCCTTGATGGCAGCCTTTACAGAATCTGCTTGGGGGCTTAGGGCTTTAAACTTATGGCACGAGTGATATAGATGAAGTGTTTTCTGCCTCGCCCATTAGCTCTCCTTCTGCTCAGCGCTGCAGCGAAATCACGGTTCGCACCATGGGAATCACGGAGAATGAATCTAGCACTCATGACTTCAATACATAATTGAGAAGAAAGCCCAGATGGACTTCAAGAGAGCAAGCAGTTGTTTAAGCTAGCTCATTTATCTGATAATTAATAAATATAACAGGGGAAGGGAACGACAAATGCAGGGGTGGTCAATCTCATTTTCAACTAAAATGCGGTATGAAAATTACCTTGTTTTTAAATGTCTTAAAACTCTCTGCACAACATTAAAAGAAAATCTGTATATTTGAGAAAGCTGGTGGCGACTCAGTGACAGTGTTCGGGTCAATGGGTTTACAGGCTCCACTTTGTGTCCAGTTGAACTTGCTAGTCAAGGCAGACCAGGGATTTCTATTTCCCGATCATGAACTAAGGGTCAGCCGCTGGGCTACGTCTTAGAAACCCCTTGAAAACTAAGCACGGTTCTTGTTTTCCAGGAGCCCCCAGGCTCCCAGAGGGATTCACACCTGTGAGTGGAAGCAGTGGGGAAGCTCAGCTTGTCCTCGTGGTCCGGAAGAAGACATGGGGTCAGGAACGGCTTAGCAGAGGCAAGGCCTAAACTGAGGTCTGGAAGGCTACAGGACAAAAGTAGCAAGAGCATTCCGGCAGGGCATAGAAGTGTGGGGCAGCATGGCTGGTCAGGGGTGAGCGTGCAGATAGCAGTACAGGATGCATATGGAGGAGAAACGACAGGCAGGCGTATAGGCTGTGAGAACATAGAAACATGGTAGAAGAGGAGTGAAGAGGATTAGTAACGGGCTTTGAAACACAGCCTGAGTCTTCCACTACTTACAGCCGAGTAAGCTTAGAGATGCCAGCCTCTGAGAGCCACAATGTTGCTGTTTACTAAATGGATGTAGCAATCCTTACTTTGCAGTTTTACCGTTAGTTCAGGGTTGATAAATGTGTGCTTCCTAGGATAATAAATTGTCAGTCCATGAAAGAGATGATTGTAATATCATTACTGATCGAAACACCCCACACACCCTCTGTTTTCTCTGCCTGCCATTCCTGCATTGCTGTTTGCCAAAGTAAGCTCAGAAAATTAAGCGGTTTTAAAAAGCCCTGCCAATAGTCGTCTCTCCAATAATTACTGCCATTGCCACATCGATCTCTATTTGAGATGCCATCAAAATGAAGTGCTCAAAGTTTATAACTTTTGTCTGTCAGACCGAAGGAAGGAGAGAGAAACGTTTGGACACTGTCAGAGCTGTTGGCTTACTAGCGGGGAGGAGGATAAGTTCTGGTGTCAGACACTCAAGTAGATATAAAGCCCGGAGAATTCCAACTGTGGGATAAGATACCAAGATACTGACTTCTTGTTTAGCTTTAGGGACAGTTACTTTATCATCTGTGTTTACCCAAGAAATGAGAAGGATGGTGCCTACCGAATTAATACCCATAAGCAGGCTGATACGTAAGAACGCTAAGGAATAAAACGACAACTTTCCGCTCCAAGAGAAGCACAGTCCCTGTATGCCAGCAGGTTTGTGCCGATGTCAAGACTCAACAAAATGGCCCAAGTGGGAATTATTCACGTAGTTCCGAGTTTGGTTAACGTCAGTTTCAGTTTCTCCAAATGTCTCCCTTACTTCCATGGTTTTGTTCTATATCTCGGTAGCTTTGTTTTTAAATTATGAACAGTCAAATCACCACAGAAGGTGGGAATTAACCCACAGCGGCTTCTTTTTCCACCCCCAGATAGATGCTGTATGATAAAAAAAAATACAATTTCAGGTCCAAACCAAGAAGAAATTGTCTGTAACCTAAAATGTAACCTGTTGCTTTATGTAAAAATGGATCGATCATGTTCTTTCTTGAGAGAAAGAGGCATTGTAAAAGAAATGCTGGGATTGAGGTTGGCCGCCGTCCAGGTCACCTCTTGTCTCCCCTGCTGCAGCTCCCTGTTTCTCATCAGGAGGCACGTTTAATTCTGTCTACTGTGTGAAGTCTTTAGAAAAAAATACCCCACACAACTGAACAGTTATGCAACCATTCTTGCCTGAGCTGAGGCAGTTTGGTGTTTGAGCTCTCTTTGACAAGTCTTGAACATCTCTGTGTGTTAGTGATTATTTTTTTTTTCTTTTTGGTTTTTCAAGACCGGGTTTCCCTGTATCTTTGGAGCCCGTCCTGGAACTAGCTCCTGTATACCAGGCTGGCCTTGAACTCACAGAGATCTGCCATCCTCTGCCTCCCGAGTGCTGGGATTAAAGGCAGGTGTGTGCTACCAACGCCAGGCCTGTTAGTGATTATCTTACAATGGGTTAAGCCTCTCTTTCCATTATATCACAGCGTACTGAGAACAACTACTTAATTTTTCTGTCTTAACCTGGTCCTCTGAAGAGACTTGTGTATTTTATTTTGCCTTAGGGCTTTCTAAACCAAGACGTACAGTGTAACCTAGACTTGATGTCTCCCAGATCACAGACCTTAGGCTTGGCTTCCGACACCCATGGCAGTGTGTTGGCAGCAAGTTGAGCCGTGGTCACTGATATGTGTTTATGATGCTTCTGAACATTCTTCTTGTGAAAAGCAGAGTTTCCTATTCATGTCCTGTGCCCATAAATCACCCTTATAGCTCCCTCCCCCAGTAGAGACAGAAGAACATCCCAGAAGACAAATAGGAAATGGAAATCTTGCCTCTAAAACTTGCAAATATAGATTATGTTCCATCCTAGATATTATGAGTTATTGGTGCTTTAAATTCATGGTGTAGGTTCTAGGTGAAGTAGGAAAAGAGTATCGTAGACATTGTTTCCATATTTGAGGAAATTCTTAATGAAGACAAATGATATGATTTATGGGTGTCCCCTAATCAAATGAATCGTTGTTCAAACTTACATATGACTTGTTAGTATCACCCTGAATTTTAAGTCTTGCATTGATAGCTCATCTGGAAAATAATATAAAACACAGTAATTGTCTGAACTCTGCTTGTTTGTGTAACTGAGAAGGAGTGACGTTCTCTTGGCCATTTCCTCAGCCACTTCTTTTGCTGGTCTTTCTTTCTCTTATACTAAATAGCAAATGTTGTCAGTCCTGTTTCAGGGTCATGGACAACCTACACTGGTCATTTAGGAACATCGTAGCCATGCAATCCTGCAAATACACGAGAGACTTTCCAGGACCCGGGTTTGATATTTGGGGAAGGTGTTCTTCATGTCACATTTATTTTCTGAGTTCAAGCATAAGTCTTTGAGCCATGCTCGTATTTGTGGGAAATTTCAGTGGTTTTGAGAGGTAAAGAGAGCAAACTGACAGAAGTTTAGACAATTGGTATTGACTTGCCCCAAGTGGGATCTTGTCTGTGACCTCATATTTCTCGGGGCCACTATTTCCCCATAGACTATTTAATAATTTTTATTAATACTGGGTGGTATGAATTTATTAAAATAATCAGAATCCAATGGAGGATTTTGAGCAGGAGAGTGACACGAACTTAACTTCACACAATAAAGAAAAGAGGAAGCTAAGGATGTCTGTGTGCAATGGTGTCAGGCTGCTCCTGGAGGGTCCGTGACAGAAGCAGATGCAACCTCAGTGGGGTAGTGGTCATGAAAGCAAGAAGGAACCGGAAGGTTTCAGAAGCTATGGGGTAGAGGGATAAGAATGGAGGATAATGAGCAGAGAGTCTCAAGGATAATGTTTAAGATTTAGGATGCAGGTACACCCTCCAAAACAGGATGCTTTCACTATGAGTTTGTTATTAAACAACACAAAGACAAAGCAGTTTTGATAAAGTTGGTGGAGATATTTGGGAGGCAGGTTGTTCGGTTCTGGAGGTCAGAAGAAAGGTCTGTTAGAGCGCTCAGAGCTGCCAGTAAGATGATGTGTCAATAGATTCCCTTATTCCCATGGAGGGCCTTTCTACAGGAAAGTCAACCATTCCTTTAGAAATATTTTTCTAGTTTATGTTGTAATTTGGTTGGTTTTTTTTATCTCAGTGAAAATTTACCAGCCATATCCCCACTGCTGTATTTGGTTCCCCAGAATTTCATTCCATACAATACTGTTTTAATGCCCCATTTATCTTTTGTTGGAATGAAACAAGATTATTAAGCAAAAATCTGCATTCAGATTTTTGCCACACCCTTACAGTTTTTAATGTAAGATATTGCTATGTTCTCAAAGCTGACTTATTTTCCATTTCCTTATTCTTGCAGATTCAGCTATATATTTTATTCCTAGCCATGTCAATGTGGCTCATGATACTGGTCGGCTTTCCCACCTCCTCTGCCATAACCAGCTCAGTGACCTTGAGGAAGCCACTGCCTTTATTGGTCTCCGGTTACTAATAGTACAATCTTCTAGAATCATTCCAGCCTTGAGATCTGTGAAGAGAAAACTTGAACAAACTTAGGGATAAGGATGAGAGAGGGCTGTTCAAAAGTTTTAGCTCTTAGGAGGAACTGGATCTCCTAAAATCATTGAGGATGTGATAAAGGGGACTTCATAAAATCTTTCATCTTTCTACTTACACTCAAAGCCCTAAATTGTAGCTAAACCGAAGACGGAGGTTAGTAACGTTCCCAGAAGCAATAAGTAGTGCTGAGTTCTACTGGAAAATTTTATCATTCTGTTTTAGAAAAGAGAGAGGTTTATATAAAAATGGAGAAAAAGGAAATTGCGTGTGCAGATGTAAAATGCCATCTGTGCTTCTGGATCCCCTCCATGCTCCACACCTTCAGTGAAAGAAACTGTTGATTGAAAGCTCAGATTTTGCTGGCTAGTGTGCTAAAGCTTCCTGCGCTGCTTATCGGGGATTTTAAAAATAGATGGCTCTGAGTGTGTGAGTTAATTTTAAGCCCCATTGTTCCAACCTCCTAACTCAGGAAGCGTGTCACTAGTGACCCCCCCCCCCCAAAAGTGATGAATAATACTGAGAACTTACAAGGTGCCCGCAGCAGACTGGACCCTCTGCCTTAACTCAGGATTCAGACTGTGAACAGCGTCCTTTTGCCTCCTAGTGCAGCATCTGCCTTTTTAATTCCTCGGACTGGAGTACAGCCCCGTGTGCTACTCCGAGTGACTCAACCATTGGCGGAACTGCAAACATGCAGCACCATGAAGTTGGAGACACGGGATCCGCTTTGCACTTCTTTTCTCTTTCTGATCCTAATGGTGTCGGTGCCACTCAGTGCCCAGGCCCAGGTCCCCTCTGTTTTCTGTTGCCCTCATGACAGAAGTAGAGCTACCTCCTGCCTTGACATAACTTTTCATCCTGATCTTATCTCTTAAAAATATTCTTGCTTTGACTTTGTACCTACTTTTCTATTTTGGTGTAAAATGGGCTTTGGTGTGTTCTCTAATCTTAAATGTTCTGAGTATTATATCTTTACATGTATCCAGTGAGCACTTTTCAATGGTATTCATTTACAGGGAAATTCCTGGAAGGAAAAACAGTGGGCCTTGCTGTAGCCATTGTAACTGGTTGATCGGAATACTCTTTGTCTCTCCCTCCCTCCCTCCCTCCCTCCCTCCCTCCCTCCCTCCCTCCCTCCCTTCTCCCCTCCTTCCCTCTCTCTCTGCAACTTCAAGTAGCCACTCCAGGCTGCTGAATGTATTCCTAAGGACGATGAAAGAGGTTGAGTGCAGCACATTATTAGAATTAATGTATCTAATACTGACAGGGTTTGTAAGTAGCTCGATTCTTAAATGTGTGGCTTAAACTGATTCTGCAATGTATTTCTTGGGGTTGGCAAGATGGCTCAGCACTTAAGAGAACATACTGCTCTTGCAGAGGACTCAAGTTAGTTTTCTAGTTGTGTGCTGGGCAGCACATAACTGCCTGTGATTCCACTTTGGGGGGATCTGAGTCCCTCTTCTGGTCTCTGCAGGCAACTGCACTCACATATACACACTCCATACAGACAGCCACACGGATAAATAAATAAATGTATGTGTGTGTGTTATAGTAAAATTTGTAATAAATCCAATAAAATAAGAAGTCTAGCTGAAGAGCTACTGGTAATAAATAGCTGGTAGGAGAGAGAGAGTCAGTTTTCTTTAGGTATAGATAAATCAGCTATACCCCAGTGGAAGACCACACATATAATTATATATATGGGCAGAACATATTGGACTTGATAGGCTTATAAACAAAACAAAATGAGAACACAAAAGTTGTATGGGTAGGGAAAGGGGGTGGTTCTGGGAAGAGTTTTGGGGGAGATGGATGAATATGTTGTACACTCCTCAGAGGTACAGAAACCCGTGAGCATTTCTCTGAGTGCTTCTTAGGCAATGCAGTTTTATTCTAGGATATGTCCTCATCACCTGGAATGGTCCCTGTTACCCCCTCACTGCTCTTCTCAGCTGACCTGACTGAGCCAATCTGTAAGATTGGTGCTCCTCGGACAATTCCTCCAGTGTTGGCTAAAAAGAACTTGAAGTATGGGGGTAGTGGTAGGTTGATGGCATCTACTACTCCTGTTTTACATACATACACTCACATAAATGCATAGATAGATAGATAGATAGATAGATAGATAGATAGATAGATAGATAGATAAGACTTCTCTGCTGAATGGGCAGATCCTGTTGCTTCACCCACAGACTCTTTTTTGGAGGGGCGTCTATTTCAAGTTTGACCAAATGGTGTTCTGAGTTTCCTATGCCCACATTTTCTTCCCCCGCCTAAGGAGGCTTTAATTGCATCAGCCTGCGTCTTGAAGGGCAAAAGAACACTCCCCCTCCCCCAGAACTTTTCTGGGCTGTCTCTTCCCTGAGTGTCTCCTCTCTCTGCATTGTGGAGCTCAGAACTACGGAGAGATAGGAGCAGGGAGAGGGAAACTGTTGCTTAAAGCTTCCTGTTCTTCCATCCTTGGGAAGTGTGAGGGAGAAGGAATATGGGTTTTAACAATCCCTCATTTGGGTGCCCCTCCACCTCCAATTCACATACAATGTGTGTGCTGTTAGGATAGTCTGATTACATTTGTATGTTAAGGGTTAAGAATGATTACTTGTCTCTGTTTGTGCAAAACGATTGTAGTTGAAACTTCCCGTTATCAATTCTACCTGATGCTTTCATGATGCAGATTAACTCACGTAAAGTCGTCCTGGGGTCACGCAAATGCCTTGAAGCCATCTAAGACTCAGGCTTTGAACAGACTCCCTTCACTGCCATTAGCATTTTTCATGAGCTTGTTTTCTCTTGGAAACTTTCATTCCACGCCTCTACAAATTCCAGACAGTTGTTTTCTCTTGTATTTTTTTTTCACTCATGTGACTTTTAAAAGAACTCATCAAATACTTTGCATTTTATTAACATCGATATGATTCTTGCTTTTCCTTCATCGGGTCTAAGACAGCTTCTGGGACACTTGTTCATATCTTCCTAAGAGGGGTGTCAGTAAGTGGACATTTTGTGAGGCTGTCAGGATTTAACTGTGAAGAAGGAAGTTAGGATGAGATGTTCTTTACACTGGGAGAGAAAAGGCTTAAGGAAGATAATTGTTCAAATAGTGAAAGACACATAATGAGGAAAAGATTTTAGCAATTTCTCCAGATTTCAAAGTCAGAATGCCAAACAGAAAGGACAGGGAAGTTGGTTTTGTTTCAATATAAAGAATTTAAAGACCAATTAGACCCATTAAGATGTAAGAGCTCTTTTCATTTTCTGGTAGGTTACGGCAGGTCAGGTTTTCTGTTGCAGTACCCAGAACAACAAAGAGAAATTAGCTCTAGTTCTGAGAGCCATGGGTACAGCAAAGACTAAGTGAATTAAACTCCCCCAAATGGAAACCTTCTGAGGCATGCTGCAGATTCCCCTCATGTTTTCCTGGGGGCATTTGTGGGTGTTTTGTGTGGGCCAAGGATCGGACTTGGCCTAGGCTGAATATATCTCCTGGGAGGCAGGAAAACCAGCAAAATTTATCATGATTGTTCAGGGTTAAGATGGCAAACCAGAGACCGGAGATTTGAGGGTTCTAACACATAACTAGCTTTCTCTACTGGGTGCCGATTGTGTTCTGAGGCTGCATAGGAAGGTACAGGCCTGGTTCAATGCTTCGGCAAAGCCATGTAAAAACGTCGGCAGAGTTTTGGTAGGAAACAAACTACAGGACTTGACAGCAGAGAAAAGCAAAAAGAAAACTCAAAGGCAAGCTGAACTGTCTCTAAGAGTTTATCAAACTTCTGTAGCTGGGAGAGAGATAGAGATAGAGATAGAGATAGAGATAGAGAGAGAGAGAGAGAGAGAGAGAGAGAGAGGAGAAGAGGAGAGAGAGAGAGGAGAGAGAGATCACCTTTCTTCTTTCCTCAGAACCCAGGAGATAAAGATGAACCAAGATTTCAATAAAGACTCCAGCATTATCATAGATTATAAATAGATGCAAACAAGGCTCAGAGGCCACCCTAAAAATGGAACTGGTCCTAGTCCTGCAGAGTCATTGGGCTCAACACAATGATCCTCTCCAGTGCCACACTGGCAGGAGAATCCTATTCTGTTGGGAGATCCTGTGCTGCTTCTGTGAAGTCTATTGTGTTATAAGAACCATTAGACAGACAAAAGGTAAAAGAAAGAGAATTAAGTAGGTGATACAGATATGAAAGTCAACTAGCAAGAATTTTAAAGTATCTGTGATGAATTAACATGTTCAAGGAAACAGAAAACTGGTCCTGAGTTTAGAAGCCATAAAAAAGTCAGTTTGGTAGTTCTTGACCTGAATTAAGTTAGCGATTTGACGAAGTGCAATGAGCTTGGACACAGCAGAACGTTGGGTTAGTGAACTGGAAATACTAAAATTAAAGCATGGGGGAACAAAACATGAGATGATGTATAAAAGACATTGGGCTATGCAAATAGTTTAAGAAGACATAAGAATAGAACTCCTCAAGAAGAGTCTAGAACACCTGATTTGAAGAGTTAAATACAGGTAATTTCCAGAAGTTTAGAAAGGCACCAGACACTTAAAACAGAGCAGGATAAATACAGTGTGAACATTTGAAAGTAGGTCAAAGATAAGGAGCTCTTAATGGTGATCAGGGAAATGTGGGCTCATTAACTTTCAAGAGCAGAAATCAAAACGAGAATTGATTTTTTCTTGGGATGCAAGATGATGAATCATATACTGAATGTTCAAAGCAACTAACTGATCACTCTACTATCATGTAACCAGTGAATTTTTAGTCTTCCAACATGTAGAAATGGAAGCCTGTGTGAGGGCTTATTCGCAGGTAGTGCTTACCATGTGAGCAGACAGACCCGAGTTCAGATCCTAGAACTCATGGAAAAGTTGGGCATAGTGTTGTACATCTATGGTCCCAGGGCTCCTGTGACAAGATGGAATGTGGGGAGAGGAAGAGCCCTGGAATGTCATGGGACAGCTAGCCTTAGACACATGGTAAATAGCAAAGAAATGACTCAGTCTCAAGGTGGTATAACATATACACCTGTGCCCACCCACGTGCATACACACATGTTGAAATTAGGAGCGGCAGGGCTGCGTCCCCGGCACCCGGCCTCCCGCATGGCTAGTTTATACCCAGAAATAATTACACGGAAACTGTATTCTTTCAAACACTGCCTGGCCCGGATAGTTCCAGTTCCTTATGGCTAGCTCTTACATATTGTTCTAACCCATTTCTAATATTCTGTGTAGCCCACGAGCTGGCTTACCAGGGAGGATCTTAACCTGCGTCTGTCTGGAGCGGGAGAACCATGGCGACTCCTCACACAGCTTCTTTTTCCCAGCATTCTCCTCTGTCTACTCCGCCTACCTAATTTTCTATCCAATAAAATGGGCCAAGGCAGTTTCTTTATTAATAAGAAATCACTCCCACATCATTTCCCCTTTTTCTGTTTAAACAAAAAAGAAAGGCTTTAACTTTAACATAGTAAAATTACATATAACAAAACAGTTATCAAGTAAGAATTACAGTTACAATATTTATATCTATTTTATCTCTTATCATAACTAAGGAAAACTATAACTAACCATTCTTCAACTCCATCAAAGACTCCAGAAGGATATAATATTACCTATCAAACAAGAAATAAGAAAACTCTAGAAATGACAGAGACATCTCGCTGCCTGGACAGTCACCCAAAGTTCCTCTGTACCGTTGGGGCATCCATCTTCGGCCTACAGGCCCATAGTATCCAGCAGACATTCTCATCAAGCAAGAAATTCCAAAGACAGTTCAGTCACTTTTTGCTGTGTCCTGCAGAATGTCTCACAGACTCTTTCATGAAGCAGGAACCCCAAAAGGTCATCTCACCTTTAGGCAAGTTCAGCAGTCCTCTCTCTGCGGGTTCTCTGTGTCCAGTTTATGCAACAGTCCAGGCAAGAGCAGTTTCTTGCCCAAATGGCTATCAAACTCCATAAGGATTCTCTTCGATGCCCATCTTCCTCTTGAAATAGATTGGTGCTGCCAGGAGCAAATGTGTCTCATTGTCATGAAAAACCCTAAGTTATTAAAATATCTTAAATGCCATATTCTGCAGCCTTTGAAAGATATGAAGAATGCCTATCTAACTAAAATATCTCTCTATATATCTAGAAAATCTAACTAACATGACTACAAGCTTAAGTATTAGCGATGATTATCCATTAACAACCTATATTTCCTAATTATACATTACATTTTTAAATGAACTACACAATCACAATACCTTAATCAAGATCAAAAATACATATACATATAACAAAATTGACCATAAAATCCATACCAATGCAAATTATTCATATCTATATCATATCCCCCTTTAAATGTAAAAGAACATTTATAAACAATATTTGGGAACATGGGCGTAGTTTTTTCTCTACAAACTGCTTCCTGCTGAATAGGGGCGTCGTTAATTAGGTTGTTCATGATATAACCTGTATGCTAGTTTCATCTCAGTTGGCAATTGAGCGAAGCAATTTTTTGAGGGTGTTCACAGCAACCTTTCAGGAGGGCGTGGTCTATCATACCAAATCGGAATAGATGCAATCCACAGGGTCTCATCCTCTGCAAAAACAAAAGAAGACCCTCTCCAAAGCATCATATCCTTAGACCCAAATTCTGAAATCATAATACCCTCATGAAATCCATTTTGGTTTAGCTTGGCAGCCCATATAATGAAATGTCTCTCTGTACTTAGCTCCTTCACAGTCAAAAATTTTAAAGAAAACACAATGTACATAATCCAGACTCTCTGTGAATTTTCCATTTTTACGTGGCTTATTTTTCTTTATTTCTCTTAATCTATAACTATCTGTACTTCTGTACTCTGTCTCTTTAAAGACTTTACCCTTTTTCTTTTTAAGACATTAACTTTATTCTTTATATTCTTTTTCTTCTCTTTCCCAAGCCTACGTACATTTATCCAACAGTGTCTGAATCTGTTTTATTGTGAATCTGTAATTTTTTTACTATCCAGGAGCACTTTGTTTTGCGCCTTTAAATCACTAAGCGCTTAAGAATCTAAGCTGTGACATTCCTAGGTCAAAAACAGGTACTGTATGCTGGCCCCGCCCAGTCCAACATGGCGGAGCCGCTCGTGCCTCTGATCCTTGCACATTGCACCATTAGCATGGCGGAGCTGCTTGTGCCTCTGAGCTGCGGCACACAATGTCCCCCTTTTAGGCACACAGCAGTCTAGTTGCCATCAAACAAATCGTAGCACTTTAATCCAAATGCTCCATTCATAAGCTCTGTCTCCCGCCGGAGCCAGACAGAGATCACAATGGCGGCACAGCCCAGAAAGCCGGCATTTTAAAACAGCCAGTTTTTTCCTGCTGCCGAGTCAGGACAATTTCTTTGCGGCACGCAACCCAGAAACAGCAAAAAGCTGTCTTAAATTCTCTCTCTCTCCTTTTTAAGCCCTCTCAGGTTTTTAAGTGGATTTAGCCCATCACGTCTGGGCGCCATCTGTTGAAATTAGGAGCGGCAGGGCTGCGTCCCCGGCACCCGGCCGCCCGCATGGCTAGTTTATACCCAGAAATAATTACACGGAAACTGTATTCTTTCAAACACTGCCTGGCCCGGCTAGTTCCAGTTTCTTATTGGTTAGCTCTTACATATTGTTCTAACCCATTTCTAATATTCTGCGTAGCCCACGAGCTGGCTTACCAGGGAGGATCTTAACCTGCATCTGTCTGGCGTGGGAGCATCATGGCGACTCTTCCTAAGCTTCCTTTTCCCAGAATTCTCTTCTGTCTACTCCGCCTACCTAATTTTCTGTCCTATGAGGGCCGAGGCAGTTTCTTTATTATTAAGAAATCACTCCCCCATCACACACACACACAATACACAACACATACATACATACACACACACCTCTCTCACAAACCAGTACATTTCAATCACACACGTGTACACACATGTGACATAGACACCCTACATACCACACACATGTAAACACGAAAGAGAAAAAATATTCATTTTAGAATAATCATAGAAGTGAAAGATTGTCATTTCACTTTTGAAAGCTACCTTAAGTATCATTTTAGTGCAGATCTCACAGAGATGAACGTTCCTTTGTAGGGTTGTGGAAATAGCCTAGTGGCAGAGCAAGTGAGCAGCATGCACAACGTCCTAGGTTCAGTTCCCAATACTTCAAATTTCTCTTTTCACTTTGGTTCCAGCATTTTGGGCACTTCGTTGGAGGGGGGGTCATAAAGTGTTTGTTTCTTCATTTTTATATTTGTGTGTGTATGATGTATGTGTGTCCAAATTAAAACTAAGGGTTTCAGTTCATCAACACACATCATTAAGACAACGCAAAGATATTCAGAATGGGAGAAGACATTCTATACACATATATCTGAAACATGACTCATATACAGATAATATAATGAAATCCTACAAATGAAGGTCTAGAATAACAACCCAGTGGAAAAAGAGTGAAACATTTTTCATAATAAAATATCTAATTTTTCAATACATATATATGAGTTCCCCAAGTTTCATTAGTTGCCATATTAACCAAAACCATAGTAAAATGTGATAATTATCTAGAATGGCTAAAATTAGGAAAGTAAAGTATGATAAAAATTTACAATCTTCTCAAAGAATAATACAGCGTATTTTTAAAAAGTATGCATTGGCTAAGGTTGAAGAGCGCATGTAATTCTTGTTATCTGGTAATAAGTTGCACATACTTCTTTGGCATTGTCATTGGAATATCTTTAGTAAACCTCCTCCAATAGTTGTCTGCAGGTGTACAGACAGGAGAAATGTGCTTATTTGCTGACCAAAAGACATAAGAGCATGTTTACCACAGCCTGATTTTTAATAGTGCAAGAGCCACATCCCTCTTACGGAACAAGAGATTAATAAGATACCGTATTTACACAGCAGAATATAGACTCTTTAAGTTTTGGAAGTGAGTGAATGTCAAATACATGTAACAATGTGAGGGACTCCGACAGATGTACTGTTGTGAGAAAGAGGCCAGACCCAACAGAGCATGTCCTGAAGGCTCATGTGCATGCACAGTTACAAAGCAAAGCGAACTGATACATTTAACGTCATCATGGTAGTTGTTCTGGGAATGGTCAGGGTGAGATTCTTGACCTTACATAGTTCAACTGATGGATCCTCTCCATCTTGACATGTGTTGCACTGAATGTATATCACCTACTTAAAAACCAAATTAAGTATAAAGAGCTAAATTTTGGGTCAACTGACTTATTTCCATAAATATTTGAGTATAGGAGTTGAACAATTACCCTATTTACGAACGTGTTGGGATTGGGGTAAAAGAAAGTACACTAGGTAGGTTCAAAATTTTTAATCTTGAGTTTCTCTGGCTTCTTATTTATCTGTGCTATACCTTGAAAAATATTGGTTAATGCATTTCTTTCTCTACTCCTTTGGTTTGAGGTCTTAAACTACTTTCCCCATTGCCAAGCTACTTTCTTTTTGTTCTACTTTACACTTTGAACATCTCCTGCCCATAGACTTCTCGCTGGACAAACCTGATAGGCCCCTTTGAGCTCCTGTTCTGCCTTTTGCAGCTGTGCTAAGAAATCAGTTTAAGAGTCTCCCCTGACTCCTGACTCGCCCTTTCTGTTCTACTTTGGAATTTTCCTCTTTGATCATTCCTGAGGTACAAGGCTCTTCACAGTTCTGTCCTTGGTCATCTCCCATGTTGTGGAATTCTTTCTGTGCTGTCAACTGCTCCTAAGACCGTTCTCACCATTCTGGTGACTTTAAATCTGTCTCTACACGGGAGTGTTCGTGGAGGTTCTAGATTACGTCCTCAGTAGCTTCACAGGCAGATCCACCTGCCAGTTTCTCCCCTGACTTCCCAATTTAACATGTGCCAGGCCAAATTCCTTACCAAAGTCCTTGGTTTTCCTTTATCCTAGAACTAGCGTGAGCTACCTACTCCATCAGTCTGCACCTGAGCACTAGTGATAACCAGTCTCTCTTTCATGATATAACATCTCTTTTCTTCTCTAGCTAATGTACTCTGCTTAAGTTTAATTAATTAAGCCTTCATTATTTCTTAGTTCCCCAAATTAATCCACCTTCCAATTTTCTAGTCATCCAATTCATTCGGCATATGGACGCCAATCCCAATCCCTCTTCTTAAGATATCCTTCCTTTGCCTGTTGACTTAGCAAAGTCCTGGTCATGTGAGACTTGGCCGATGTGTTTCTCTGTATAAAGCTAGGAATGAGCTATACCTGACCCACTCAGCAGAACTGACAGTCCCCCCCCCATTTGTGTTCCCACTACATGATGCGCTCACTTTTAGCCAAACTTTTCCAATGTTTTATCTTACGCACGTGTGGGGTGGAAGTTATGTCTTATTGTCTCGATATATGTGGTACACAGGTATGCCCAGCTTGAATGGATTAAAGCTTCAACTGTGTCTTTCTCTCTACCTCTTCCCCTCCCCCCACATCCCAAGTGTCTTCATTCAGACATGGATTAAACACAGTGGCATACGATCACCCACAGAAACAGAAATGTCACCCTGTTAAATCAAGGGACAAAGCTGCCTTTGAAGCATCACAGGAGGAAAAGCTCTAGCGTCCTCTCAGATCTGATGGCTTACAAGTTCACCTGGGAAGGAACTGATGAATTTGAAATAAAAGACATTTGGTATCTAAGATAAGTGTTTCTTGATAGGTAAAGATTGCTGTAGTTCTTGGTGTAGGTTTTAGAGAATGTCCATTTAGTATTGTACGTACATGCTTAATATAAGTGCATATGAAATATCTAAATATGTGCATATGCAAATATATTTAGACATCCCATTGAGATTTTTAAATTCAGAGCAATCGGAATTTCATGGGATAAATATGATCTCAAAAAAGACAAAAATTCTATTGCAATCCTTAAGAAAATAATTCTCATTCTTTAAACCTAAATACATGAATATAGCCTACATAATTTTGACACTGTAGTGAAAACTGCCTTCTACTCTTGCAGTGTGTACTTTGTTCCATCAGTCACAAGCCAGACTTCTGCTCTGTCTGCATCTGTTCTTGGACTGGCATCAGCTCTTCGTGATATTAATTTGTCTGTATGCACCACTTTTCTGATTACAGAGTGTTGAGAATTCTTGCTTATGACACTAATATTTGGGCAACTTTTAATTGTAACAATAAGTGAGGGATAAGTCAAATCATATAACACATCACAGATGTCTTAAAACCCATGAGGCAATATTTAGGAAAGTTAAAGTTTAGAAAGGAAATTCCCAGGAGGCAATGTATTTTTCCCATACAATGACAGAATTAAAAGTTCAGATTTACCTGTATGATAGAGAACTTTTGCTGACATCGTGGTAAATCTCTGTGCCATGACCTAGTTAAATGGAGCCTCTTTGTTCTGTGTCCCTCTGTGGGTTTGGATGTAACTTTACTTCCTGTGTGCCTCCTGTCTGCCTCCAGCCTTTACTTGTATGTGCATTAGATTAGATTTCGGTTTGTGTCACTCACGTATTTTTCTATCTACAAAAACCTGCCTTTGGAGCTTCCAGTTAACATCTTTACTTCTCACTTGAAATTACAGGTAGGTGGTTAAATATTGTAATATTTATTTATATTACTTCTACTTGATGGTAAACTAGAGAAGATTTATAATGTTTATTATTTTAATTCTGACACGAAAGATTTTCAAAGTGAAGAAAAAAGAATAGGAGTTAGATTGATTAATATTTTATATGTTTGAAAAACATAGTTGATGATTTTATTAGCAATTAAGGTTTTTAGGAGACCTGTAAAGGTTATGAATATAGATTTGATATTGAACTTCACAGTGAATGAAGTGTTTCATATTTAGCTGAACTTATATATATATATGTGTGTGTGTGTGTGTGTGTGTGTGTGTGTGTGTATGTGTGTGTACCCATGCATGCATGTCTGAGAACTGAATCAGATTGTTCATCATTTCTGGGATGACTGAGAGAGCACACAGTCTTCTACAAACACTGAAGAATCTTATAGATCATCACACATATGAAATAAAAATAATTAGTAATAACATTTTATCAAAACATGGTAATTATAGTTGATATTGACATTGTGATGGTATTATTTTTTGAGTGGCAGTCTGTTTCCAGGGGTAATTTCTTTGGACACTTAAGTATTTTCTATTCCTATTTTGGTTAGGGCACTACTACATTATATAAAAGACAAAGCCCAGATTTCATCGGCTAAATGTAAGTTGCTCAGGATCTCATTTCTATAGCATTCTAATGATCCAGTATTAGCCTCTGTGATCACCAAGAGGTTTTCTAATTGGCCTTGTGTGGATATACTTCCTTATAACTGTGGTTCAGCTTTCTTCTAGAATACTGATTGCTGCATTTAGCTCATGCATTGCAGAAATATTTTGGAGAATCTCCTCAGGCAGATGTCAGACCTGCGGCTAGAAATACCAAATATCATGTCTCTCATGTTAGAGTGTAGGCAAATGGCCATTTGTAACAGAAAAGAGACTAGACAAGCAGGCCTTCCATGGGCCCAGAAAGATAATGAACAACTTTGCTGAATAGCTAGCTAGCCCTTCAGTGTTTATTTCCTTTTAATCTGCCATAAGGTTGAAATAATCCATACCCTTACATAAATCATTGAGAAAAGAATGTATGGTTTTATTGATTATACAACTTTATTGATTATAAAGCCATCTCATTTTTTTTCTGTTTTGGTTTTTCAAGACAGGTTTTCTCTGTGGCTTTGGAGTCTGTCCTGGAACTTGCTCTGTATGTAGACCAGGTTGGCCTCAAACTCACAGAGATCTCCCTATCTCTGCATCCCGAGTGCTGGGATTAAAGGTGTGTACCACCACTGCCCGACTAAGTCATCTCATTCATAAGATACTATCTTGTTTCTATCACAACCTTAAGCAGGCAGGAATTGCTAACCCCGAGTATTAGAAGATGTCTCAGAGACTCGTGTGAGTCACCAAGGCTCAAGAATGGTATGTAGTTAACCTAGGGTTAGACACACGGCTCCCGGGACTCATCTGGTCCCCATGCTTCTCTGGTTGACAAGAGGGTGTAGTGATGCATCTTTCTGCGTGGAACGATGGGGTCACAGCCACTGCTGTGCCTAGTGGAGGTAACTCTTCCCCAACAGGCTAGATTGAAAAGCCTTTACCAGCAGGGATGAGGACTTCCCTGTAGCTGCCATGGATGAAGAGCTCCCCAGCTTCCCTCTCTAGTCTTCTCCTAACCTCTCCCCCAGACCACATATGGAGTTGCCAGGTCGTAAGGGGCAGCTGCATACTCAAAGCTTATATCACCCCTTTGTGGAGGGGTGGGCATAAGCCTCCAACAATCTTAGTTGGGGTTATCTTCCACGAGGGGGCACAGCTGAACTCTCCAAGAAGGTGGTGCTTGGCTCAGATGACAGTCACCCCAGACACCCAAACCTTCAGAAATGCATGCCCTCTGCCTTGTGGGGATAACCTTACTGACATAATTTCTTATGGACAGAAATTAAAAGCCAAACTGCTGACTAAGGGGACCAAGTCAAAATTGCTTCATTCTAATTAGGGATATTATATAGAGAATTACTATCAGAAAAGCTCATGCGTATAATTGTACACAAAATGCTGACTAATGCTTGGAGACAGGGAAATGATGTAAAAGTCAATGTGAATGTAAATGTCCTCCAAGTCTTTACAAACAATTAATTCTGGATCTCATAAATTCATAAAATTTCCTTAGGCTCTGACAATTTCACTTATGTTTTACTAGTAATGAATATGCTCTGTGTGCCTTTTTTTGGCAGCTAAAGGGAAGAATAGCTGTAGAAAATTCGAACTAATGTGTTTAATGCGTTAATATGTAGTGTGGCTTTGAACACAAAGCAGACATAGTACCGCACTCTTTAGAGGACACAGGGCCAATCTGATTGAAACAATTGAAACACATGAAATTCTGATGTTGCAGATGTCAGGATGCAAAAACATAAAGGAGATGTAATTGTCCTACCCACAGAGGGAAGTGCTAACAGGCTAAAATGATAAGCCAATGACGAAAAGAGACTATTAAATGGAAAGCTGAAAACTCATGCATTTCTCATCTTCCCAGAGTCTACCCCAGGGTTCATCCAGCTGTCTATGTCATTTGGGGGTTTTAATGTATATGTGTGCAGAGTAAAAAAATTATATACAATATATTATCAGATCAGTTTCCTTTAGAGGAGCTCAGGATTTTAGAATGATAGTGTAGTCTTTCTAGAATTTTCCATTTTAAAGATGCTTGGTGGGATTAAAAAACATTACAGATTGCTGAGGCCAGAGGAGTAGAAGGTGACAACTGAAATTCAAGGTGTGTCAGCCAACCAGGAGGAAACTCCCTGATGGGTGAATTTTGGTTTGGAAGGGCTCCCTGAGACCACAGACCCTGAAGTGTCTTTTGCTTTGGCTGCATTTTTGCCTGTTGGCTGCTGCTGTCTTTCTCTGGTATCTGACATGGTGTGTGGGAAGATCCCCGCTGCCTGGAATGTAGTGTGTTTATATCATGGAAAGATTCTGTTCTACCAGGCAATTTTACCTGTGGATTATTACGAAAATGATTTTTTTCTTATGCTTTACTGTCTAATTGATAATAATAATGTTAGTTTAAATCGAGTTTTGATGATTAAACATTATAAACAAAAGGAAGTGTCATACAGCTAGAACACATGAGTTGCTACTGAGGAGCCATATAGACTGTGGCTTAGGTTAATAATTAAAAAACAAAACAAAACACAAATGGTTGGGTCCCAGTAGCCTGACTAGCTTGCATTCTTTTAACCTTAATGTTGGGAAACGTCTTAACAGATTTCAGAGTGAATCACAGATGAAACAAAGCTTTGAAAATAACTTAAAGTTAGACTAAGATGTTTTTGCCATATAGCTTAGAGGTTAAAAAGCCAAAGAAGAAAATCTAAAGTTTTAGAAAGACACATAATTGAGTGAGGAATTCGTTAAGGTCAGGGAACAAGAACAAAACAGCCCAATTATCACGAGCTGACCCACTTGCTGTGATTGGTCGATGACCAAAGGTGATGATTAATTCCTTGAACCCATTTCTGGCCTCAAACTCCTGATATATTGATGAGTGATTTGTACCCTAAAGATTTAAAGTAGAGCTGGCTGATTTTCTTTTCCATACATAAAAGTTTAGGTTTGTGATTCTCTTAAGATTTCTTTTCTTTACAGAAGCTTCTCGGTTTCAAGAGGTCCCATTTATTTATTGTCGCGCTTAGTGTCTGTGCTACTGGGGTTATATTTAAGAAGTGGTCTCCTGTGCCAATGCGTTCAAGCATACTTCCCATTTTCTCTTCTGTGAGGTTCATTGTGGCTGGATTTATATTGAGGACTTTGATCCATTTGGATTTGAGTTTTGTGCATGGCGATAGATATGGATCTATTTGCATAAGGTAAAGGACACAGCCAAAATATCTTCCCCAACCACACATCAGACCAAGGACTCATCTCCAAAATATATAAAGAACTCAAGAAAGTAAACATCAAAATATCAAATAATCCAATTAAAAAATGGGGTACAGAACTAAACAGAGAATTCTCAACAGAAGAATCTCAAATGGCTGAAAGACACTTAAGGAAATGTTCGACTTCCTTAGCCATCAGAGAAATGCAAATCAAAAATGACTCTGAGATATCATCTTATGCCAGTAAGAATGGCTAAGATCAAAACCACCAATGATTGCTTATTCTGGAGAGGATGTGGAGTAAGGAGAATACTCCTCCATTGCTGGTGGGAATGCAAACTTGTACAACCACTTTGGAAATCAGTATGGCAATTTTTCAGAAAATTGAAAATTAAGACCCAGCAATACTACTCTTGGGCATATACCCAAAGGATGCACACTCATACCACAAGGACATTTGCTTAACTGTGTTCATAGCAGCATTATTTATGATAGCTAGAACCTGGAAACACCTAGATGCCCCCCAACTTAAGAATGGATAAAGAAAATGTGCTACATTTACACAATGGAGTACTACTCAGCTGTAACAAAGAATGACATCTTGAAATTTGCATGCAAATGGGTGGAACTAGAAAACTCCATCCGGAGTGAGGTAATCCAGACCCAGAAAGATGAGCATAGTATATACTCACTCATAAGTGGGGGTGTTAACCATAAAGCAAAAAATAATTAACCTATAGTCCACAATGCCAAAGAAGTTAGGTAACAAGGAGAACCCTAAGAGAAACATACATAGATCCCCCTGTGAAGGGGAAATAGACAAGGTATCCTGAGAAAATTGGGAGTGTGGGTGGAGAAGGGAGGGCAGAAGGAGAGGAGGAAGGAAGAAGTGGGGGAGAAGAACTTGAAGGAATGGGATGCCCAAGATAGAGGAAGGACAGAGAGGAAGAACAAGGAAAGAGATACCTTGATCGAGGGAGTCATTGTGGGGCTATCAAGAAACCTGGCATTAGAGAAATTCCCAGGAATTCACAAGGATGACCCCCAGCCATGACCCTAAGCAACTGTGGAGAGGGTTCCTGAACTAGCCATGCTCTGTAGTCAGATGACTATCTTAAATGTCTCCATAGAACCTTTGTCCAGCAACTGATGGAAACAGATGCAGAGATCCACAGCAGAGCACTGGATTGAGCTCCCAAAGTCCAGTCAAAGAGAGGGAGGAGTGAGAATATGAGCAAAGGGGTCATGGTGGGGACACCCACTGAAACAGCTTACTTACCTGAGCTAATGAGAGCCTACCGACTCTAGCCTGACAATGGGGGAATAAACATAGGACCAAACTAGGCTCTCTAAATGTGGGGCAGACAGTGGGGTTACTGTCAGTGAGACCAGGATTTATCCCTACTGCTTGTACTGGCTTTTTGGTACCCATTCTCTTTGGAGGGATACTTTGCTCATCCTAGATATAGTGGGGAGGGTCTTATTCCTGCCTCAAAGAACTGTGCTAGACTTTGGTGACTCCCCATGGACCTTACCCTCTGTGAGGAGTGGATGGGAGGTAGAGAAGGGAAGGTAGAGGGAATGGGAGGAGGGGAGAGTGGAACCTGGGATTGGTATGTAAAATGAAAAAATATTTTTTTTAAAAAATAAGTAAATTTTAAAAAGATTCCTTAGAAGTAATAAAGTAGTTGCCCCTTTCTTTATAACTGCAAAATGCAGCCTGTCAGTAAAAGACCTGACTAAGAAGAATACCTTGCTTGCCTACACCATTAATCTATAACGAGTTGCTTGGGTATGAATATATGTGGGCTCTTGGGACAACTTGCTTTTCACCTGTAATATGCAAAATGTTTAATCATGTAAGGAATATGGAAACCATGCTAGGTTTTTTTTTTTTGCTATTTGTTTTGTAGTCATAATCATTCACTTGGAGATCAGAATGTAACCACAATGTAATTGTGTATTGCCTGAAAGATTTTGCTGGCGTATATAACCTGTAAGGGAAAACATAGAGATAGAGTTAGAGTTAAAATGGGCTAGAAGGAAAACAACAGGAATGAGGGAGTTAGAAGGAAAGCATCAAGAATGAGAGAATCAGAAGGTAAGCATAAAAAATAAAGGAGTTAGAAAGAAAACATCAAGAATAGGAAAATGAGGAAGAAAAAATATAGAGTTAGAAGGAAAATGTCAAGAGAGACAGAAGGGACATTTCTGGATAAATATAAGAAGAGAGACCATGGAACATTAAAAGAAGGATAGAGAATAAAGAAGGAAACTCTTAAGACCGAATGTGAGTGTCTTTTACCCTTACCCCATCATGGCTTCCCTTTGAGCCCTGTGCTGCTGGGGGCTGGTTCCCTAGGCAGTGTTAAGGCCTAAACAATTCTTGATGGAATTTCTAGTGACACTGCCTGAATAAGATTTGACACAGCTGTATTCTGTACAAGTTAGATGCCTGAATATTCTTGAGAAATTACTGGTCAGGGTGGAGTTGTATACATTAGTGAAATCTCAAGGATGTGTACACTAGTCAGCCCCATCCCTGGCGACACTTTATGTGTCCCTAGAAGCAAAGCCTTCTTCTGAGCCTAGCAGTTCTTCTGTCACTTCCTGGTTCCTATCAGCTGTGAGGATTTCAGGATGGCTCCTTTTGTAGAACCCAGAATAGCTTTTTCTTTTCTTTTTTTTTTAATTTTTTTTTCTTTTTTAGCTTTTTCTTGATTAGCTCTAATTCCTTGAGATTACAACTTTCCACGCCAAGACATTTATCGTCTTCTGCTTTCTTTCACTGGACTCTCAGTTTCCCCTCGCTCAGGCTGTTGTTCAGTCACATCATGCCATGACTGGGGAGAAAGGTTCTTTAGAGAGATCAGACGCGCGGTTTCACACCTGCTCTTCAAAGCACTTTCTACTGCGCAGTGCTGCAAGTCTGAAGTCCGGCACTGGTGTTCTAGTTTTCTAACTACCGTCTGTGTAAATCTGTGTCCTTGTAAGTCTTCTTGATGGCCCATTGATTGACACTTATTGGGCAAACTGCAGTGACCATGGTTCCATTAGATAAATAGGAGCCGCTTTTAATATTTCAAGGCAGAAGTAATTAACTTCAGGAAATGAGGTGCTTGTGGAACACTGGCAAGTTTAGACTGCGATCGGGAAAATCCCATCAACGCCCGGAAGATGAGAGGCTGCAAAAACTGCGAGCAACTGCAGCTGATCTAAGTTAAACATTGGCATGAAGTTGGTCATTTTCAGAAAGCCTGAAGCCTGTGTGAATAGTGGACGCCCACATATCAGCTATTGTTAGGAAGAAAAATGGTCTTTTCTCTGTCTTCTCCTCTTTCCAAACCTCCTGCCAATGCTTCTCATTCCAACAAAGCAAGCCTGGTTTTTGCCAGTGAGGATTTCTCGGGGGTGCAGCTTCCATGCAGTTTACAGGAAGGTATTATAGAGGAGTGGGGTAACTTTAAACTGATAATGTTACTTCAGGATGGTGAAATTCTATGACACTCATCTGAACACTGCTTCCCCCCCTTGTTTAGTGCTGAAGTCCTATATTTGCAAACCTCTTTGCAAATAGAGAGGCTGGCCAATAAGAGAACAGTAAGAAGTGGCCACTCATTCCCCAAAGTTCTGCTGTATATTTCCCATGCTAGGGCATGAGTTATTCTGTCATTGATATTTAGTGTCACCAATCTGATTTATTGCTTTGAGGTATAGCAGCACTAGAATGTTACACCAAATCTTCAATAAGTTATAATTTTTTCTTGCAAGAGTTGATTTGCTATCAGTTATATAAAAAGTAAATAATACTTTTACTGCCTGAGTGACTTTATGTTGCTTAATCTCTCTAGACTTTAACTTCTTTATCTATAGAATGAGACGAGTAGCCCCCCCCCCCATCTCACACATTTCATGCAATCAGATGAGATAATGCATGTCAGGGTTGCCTATTAGTACAGTGTCCTCTTCCCTTAGTATCTGTTCTCCGCTGTTCTTTCTAAGGGTTGGATATGGTTTGAAGGAAGGGGAAAACTGTGTGGGTTGGTACTTCCTTTGATTACATTTGTTCAGAACAGTGTGTATCCGTCCCTGTATTTTCTAGCTTCTGGCACCAATTCCTTAAAATATTGCATGCATCTCAACGTTATTGAATGATGGACGGCAAGTCATCTTCTATAACCTCACGCACATAGCTGTTCCTTCCCTCTCACGCACATAGCTGTCAATGAAAAATTTGTTTTGTGTCCTTTCTAATTAAAGGCTGGGCAAGCATGCACAAAAATGCACAGACCACACAACTCTTTTTTTTTTCAGACCACACAACTCTTGAGGTATTATTTCTCCCTCACCAGCACTGTCAGGGTGACCAAATGTGAAGGCAGGCAGGTAACAGAAAACTAGTTTTTATGGAAAGCTCCTGTGTTTTTGAAACATTGACACAGCTTAAAAACCAGGTTGTTGTTTTGGTATAAGGCCTTTGTTTTCTTCTGTTTCGATAGCAAAGCTAAGGGACTATAGATGTAGAATCTCTCTACATATATTTAGAAAAGAAATATCAAAGGCGGAATAGCTCGATGGGACCCAGAGTAAAGGAGCTTTGATATCACATGCAAGCGTGAGCTTGCTGATGAGAGTCACGTTTCCTGTTTTCTAAGTAGTGCTGTATAGGGAACACTGGTGCAGCCATGTGTAGCTGATTTCATTGCATTGCTTAGCAGAGCCAAGGAAGGATGGCGACCTATCATTTAGAAGGCCTAAAGATAAAAGGCTTCCATTCAGCTCTGCTTCTTTGAGTCTCCGAGATTAATAAGCCATGTACCCCGGAGGAGACAAGGTGATAACTCTCCCAAAGCTCTCTTATTCTTCACTCTCCAGCTTCTCCCCCAAACCATGAGCTTCTTGGCTTGGGTTTAATAGGATTCATAAGTTTTTGTTTCAGGTCAACCCAAATAAAATTTCAGGGGCTCACTAAGATTCCGATAAGCCTGGGAGGTTGTTTTGATAGTCATTTCAGGGTGTCCCTTTCTTCATTTACGTGACCTTAGCTTACTCCACCAGTAAGCTAACTATAGTGTTAATAATTAGTAGTAGGTTATAAATATATTCTAAACACTTACTGTTACACATACTTTCAGGGAAGTGTAGCTCTCATCTCTTGTCCAAGTTTGGTTTTGAATTAAATGGAGGTCACTACAGAGATCTGAGACTAGGTAAAATTATCCCTTGCCTTTTTTTTTTTTTGCAATTAAACAACATTCCTCAATTCTTCAAATATTCCTAAAGCATTCTGATGTCTCTTTACTGAAACAGAAGTCACTGCCATTTTCCAAAGCTCCCTCCCTCCCGCCCCCGCTATTTGACGACTCACTTTATTTAGGTCATTCATCAAGATTCCATATTCTTGTAAAGTGGTGAACTTCTTCATTAATCTTACACCAGTTACAATGTAAGCTACTTGAGGGCAGAGAGCATTTCTTCCCATCATTTTGAAAAGTACATGTTCTGTTACCTTGCCAGGAGCATACTTAACTTAGATTGAACGGAGACCACAATCGTTATGACTGAAAGATTAGATTCTCAAGACTGAGTGGGCTCATTTGCATATGCTGATGATGTCTATCAATCCTCCGCGAGAAGGTTCCCTTTCTGAGCTGGCAGCATTAATGGAATTAAAAGACCAAAGGAGGAAGAACAAACATTTCAATCATGATGAAAATAATCCCTCCCTTGTATCATGGTTTATAGCTTCAGACAGCCTTAGGTGCAGCCCCAGAAGCAAGGCAGCCATTGCAGCGTTACCTATTTCCCACTCACAGAAACTGAGAGCTCATTGTTTGTAGCCTAGAATTCAGGTATTCTGGTTCGTAGACACTAACAAAGAAAACATGGCCCGAGCGGTCCTAACTCCACAGGTACACAGTCACTGATCTTTGCTAAATGGTGTGGGGGGAACCAAAATATTTGTACTACTTGGACAAATATTGCGAGCACTCTTTGTATCTGCATGTATTCAGCATGCATCCTAAACTTGTGATAAGACACAGGGAATGGTTTGGGTAGCTGGCAGGGTAAAGAAATGGAAAATATACTGTGTAGAGGGTTTATAATTCTGAGAATACATGTACTAATCATTTGATTGTGCATATAGTAGGGATGGGGCCAAGTGTAATTTTTTTAAAACCAAACTCTAAACACAACCTTTTCCAGTGAAAATGATGTAATGAATATGGACGCATGAATCAGCCAGATGGACCAGCAGGTGAAGGTGATCACCACAGAAGCCTTGCTTACGGTTTGATTTGGCTCCCAGAGCCCACAAGGTCAAAAAGAGAACCAACTCTGAACTTGAGACATACTTCCCCATCATGGACACACACAATATTAAAAATAAAAGAACATGAGCTCTACACAAACCCAGAACACTCCTCCGAGGTCTTGGGATGATTCATTAGCCAGGGTAACTGGAAATATGATCCCACAGTGATTTCCTAGGATCTTACAAAGCTGTCATTATAGGCATGAAATATGATACTGGATGGGATGCAACAGTCAAGCACTGTGGTCTGGTAAGAAAAACGTCACTGGAAGATTATGGCAAGGTTGTTAGATAGTCTATAGTTGCCTAGGTTGATGGAAAATACAAGGGCCTTTGGGTAATCCATTATCTTTCCTATGAATTTTCTTTAATTTGACAGAAAGTGCTGGGGAAACTCCTTCACACAATGAGATGCTGGACAAGGTTGGGTATGGCCTTGGGTCCTCGAAATGTGTGTGCTCATGTAATTGCAATCTCTCGCTTGGCTGTTGGGTTTGGTTTCTGTTATCTGCTTGTTCAGAAGACTATGACCTGTGAGTCCAACTTTAAGTAAAGAACCCTTTATCACACTCAATTCTGAGCTAGTGGGGGACTATTTTATAGTGTCCTTCTACAAGAAAGTGATTTCTTTGATATGAGCATTTCCTTCTTTTAAATGCTCTGGTAAGAACTGCTTGTGGATAGGGTTGAATGCCCACACAATGTTTAATGTCTTCAGAGGATGACCAAAGAGGCAGAAACAACATGAGAGAATTACTATCCAAAAGAATGAAATACCCAAAGAGTAGGATGATCCTCTAAGGAGAAACTTGGTGTGGTGTTTGTGGTAGATTTGGTCAGAACAGGGACAAGGACAAGGACCTAGCAACAACACTTTACTGAGGGCCATCTTGAAGCAAGCCCCTCGTGTTACTTCGATCTTCTCTGTTTGGAAAATGAAGGCGATTCTGTCCTTTGTGACAACACAGCTGGGTTTAGAGGGTGATATGCAATGTACAAAAAGCTAAACAGAGAATGGAGACTTCTGTACCATCGCACTTAGATATAGAACCGTGGGAAGGGGAAATGATATTGTCAGAGGTGTCGGTGAGGAAAATAGGGAGATGCTGGTCAAAGGGAATGATCTTGCATTTATAGGATGGGTAAGTTCTGGAGACAATCTATGACATCATGACTATTGCTAGCAACTATGAAAAGTATACTTGCAATATAGGAGCAGACCTTACATATTCTCACCACAGTTTCACAAAAGTCCATAAGTAGTAAACACGTAAGAGATTGTGTGCGGTTGTGGATGTGCCTTTAGCTTGATTGTGGAAGCCATTCCACAGCTCACATGCACATCAAAGCATCACATTGTATACCCTGAATATACTGAATTCTTATTTGTCACTAGAGATGAAGAAAATGATTCTTTGCTTTGGGAAGATAGTGTTTAGACCAGCTAACTTTTCTAACTAGTTATTAGAGTGGCGAAGCAGCCAATCCAAGAGGAGGCAGCACTGCAAATGCAGGGCTTGGTGACTGTGACTAATTAGGGAACTTAATTAAGCTGTCAAGAGAGAATAAAGATAATCTCTCCATCAGCTCCCACTCTTTTGTACCCAGGAAAATTAAAAAAACTTGTCTTCTCTCGGGTCATCACCTGCTCCTTGCTTCTGGTTGATGTTGGTGTAACCTCATGTGCACCTTCCCAAAATGATGCAGGTTCTACAAGTATGTGACAGCTTTGTCTCTTGTTTCTTTCTGCTGCGCCAGTTCTGTTCCCATCACACGCATGTCAGATGCAATTTTAGAATTTTTCTACTTTTATCATAATACCTTCCCAGCCATTATTTTTGTTATTAATGCTCACACTTGTTTCATAATAGCAGAGCTATTAACACTGACATTCACTGGGGTAACCGCACTGTAATCTGGATTGTGATAAGCATTTATAATTGGAATAAAACAGTAATGTCGGTTATCATTTATTACAATGACCATACATATAATCTTATGTTCGACCCTACCACTGCTTGGTGATCTAAGCCAAGATAGAAAAGCCAAAGGCAGAAAGACTTTGAGTAAGTTTAGGATGCCATATAGCTGAAAGGAGTGGGTATGGATTGTGGGTCTACTGTTCTTTAGTTTCTTTTTGCCAAGGTTTGTAATTACTAGTTACTTAGTCAGGATTTAGCTAATTGGTAGGTTATTTAGCTTGGTATCAGTGTGTCAGAATCTTTGTGCGTGCTTCACTTCAAATGGCAGTAACTTTGCTTGTTGGAGGGGAAGTGGTTTCATAAACATAAAGACAAGGAAAACTTGTGACATGTTAACAGCAAGCAATTGCACAGTGGGAATATGTGGTTTACACATACTGTCTCCATAGTTTCAAGGCAAATTTGGTGAAGGAGAACACAGAGCAGCTCTTTGAAGCATTCTTGGCTGGCAGAACTGTTCTAGGTTAAACTGTCAAGGCATCTTTTAACATCCAATGAATAAACACATTGGGGTTGTTTCATGGCTCTGTATAATCTGGCCTGGTGACTGACTGACTGTACAGAAGAAGTCTGGATCTTTTGAATTCTTAGACTTTATAAATAAATTATGAACAGACTTCTATCGTCCAACTATATAGAACTTATAAAGGTGAAACTTATTGTTCATTGTTTGCTTATTTACTAGTGTGCTTAGGTAGAGTTTTTACTGAAAATTAATTTACATTATGCTGTGGATAGGAGACTTTCAATATTTATTTCTTCTGTCCTTGCTTTGTAATACCTTTATTGTCATTGTGATAATATGAATGCTTCATGGAATTTGTGAATATCTTTTCATGCCATTCAACCCTTAGTTACAAAGCTGTTTAGGAAATAGTCTTCATAGACACAGATCAGGGGTGAATCTTGGTTACCTGCACCCCAAAACTTATACAGTAATCTTCACTCAAAACTAGAATACAAAATTGCAACCACAAAATTAGGAACAAAGGTGGGTGGCCACCACATCCCTGTAACGTAGAAGTAACCGTAGATTGTAGAAATTTGGCCTCATACATGGATTAAAAGGATTCCAACATATTCCTTTTAACCACATCCCAGTGAATCTGCAGGCACTCCATTCTTCAGCTGGAAGATCTGTATTAACTGTATTTTGTGACCATCATTGAGGTTCAGCTACTCAACTCTCATGTGATAGCAGCTCCACTCACAGGATACAGCACACATTCTAGGCTATAGAGAGGGCTTTTATTTCACTATCTTCTCAACAACATAATGAATTGTGTTTATGTGTGTGTGTGCGCACTTGAACACAAAATACAAGGGTGCTAGTATACTAATGAGAAAACACATAAATAGGCTTAAAATATAGAATTTTTTTAAAGACCAGAATCCCCGTCAATAATTGTCTACACTCACACAATGCTGGTTTACCATCAGGGACAAGGGAGTTGTTTAGGCTATTTATTCTACCCCTGATAGCTTTAACTTGGAGAAGTTTAAGAATCTGAATGTTATGTCTTTCATCTTTCATTCTCTGCCACTCTGTGATCTCAAATTCCCATGCCCCATTTCCCACAAAATTCCCATGATTCTTCCAAAGAACAAAGCCCATGGTGATACCAGACATGTATTCTCTGAAGCAATGTTTACCTCGGCGGAAATATGGAGTCAATTATATTTTGTGTTCAATTTTTGTCACCTCAGAAATGTCCTAGGCCACGCTGTGTGTTTTCAGCATTGTCTTCTTTCCTATCTACCTTTGTCATCTTAGCCAAAACAGTGTCTCTCATGTTTTCTTAATGGTTCACGGGAGCTGTGGATGGTTCTATCATGCATCTCTGTCCTTCCATGCTTCCGTCTCTGTAGTTCAAGTGTTCCCCTTTAACTCTCATCTCCTGAACTTCATATTTTATTATATTTATTAAATAAAGAACATTTTCAGGAAACCATGTCTCTAACACCTGTGCTAACAATGTCTCCTGTGGAAGATGAAAACTACTTTAAGAAACTACCTTGCTTTCCCCACGGAAATACACGTGTGCTATATTTTATGTGGAAGTTTGATACATCAAGAAGCAATTCAAGTATCATACACAAGTAGAAAATGGTGAAACTGAGATTTAGACCCAGGACTTTCTGCTTCCAAGGGACGCTTTCTTTTTATTTTCACTGCTTCTGTTTGATGAGATAAAAATGCAATGTTCTTCGGAAACGTCACTTTTCTCAGTAAGGACTTTGGAGATGAGTTGCAAGCTCAGGCACTCCACACAGGCACCAGATTTAGTGTTGTAGTGATGGAGACATGCCACATTCCCCATAGGTCCTATAATGCCAGAACACAACCACTTGAGAAAACAGAGTTTTCCCAAGCAGTGGTGACCTCCCAACTCCTCAAATACAGTTATAATGAATAGTTCTGGTGACTTGTTGGAAATACTAGAGCCCTTCTCAAAGTTATTCAGAGTTGCAACTAGTACTTTGGCTGCATGTGAAATGGCTAAGTGGCACCACACATCACTCCTTACCCATCTCTCCACTGCATCATCACTTCTCTCTCCCCAAGCCTCTGAGAATGTGTTGGGTTGCCGTAGAATGAATCCCACAGGCACTGCCCTCCTTTGTTAGGCAATCTCTAAGAGATTAGTAAAGGTATCTCACTGTCCAAAATCACAGTCGTTAAACTTGTTAGTATACTGGGAGGGGGCGGTCATATTGTGATGATACAGAAGTCAGCCAGTGAAGAGCAGCTCAGACTGGCTTGCTGGATCTATGCTGAGAAGCTGTTGTCCCCATCTGTCACTTAGTTTTGCATAATCAAGTTTATAGCCAGAGGAACCTCTGCTTTTCTTAAATTTCAACATAGTTTAAAGTATTTACTTTTTTGACACAGGCTTTCTATTCCAGTTGGACTCGAACTCCTTATATAATCTAGGAATACTACGATCTTCCTGTCTCCATCTGAAGGTTGGGATTGTAGGTCTGTACTTGAAGGACCCTTTATACACTGCTGGCTAGGGATCAAGTCCAGGGCTTTGTGAGCACTAAACAGACACTCTACAAAATGAACTACACCCCCAGTCCATCTTAACATCGTTAGCATATGTATTCCTTTCTGGTGTCACAGATACATTTTATAACTTAATTCTGGTGAATTTGTATTATGACATGTATTCTGTTCATTTATGCAATTTTTGTGATTATCACCAGGCATGGAATGATCATAACCTATTTTCTGAACTACCAGTAACTCATTCTTTGAAGTGCATAGAGTCACACAGGGGTCATGTGTACTAACCTGACTGAAACTATTAAGCACCTGGAATCTGAAGAGGAACGAAATGAACGGAACTGGTTACTGACAAAGATGTGTTTATGGTTTGATGTTTCTAAGGAAGGGTACCTGAGTTCTTGTTGGCTATTTCAAAGATAACCAGGAATGTATAACCCTTTCTATCACAAAACCTCATGTTCATTTACAGATGTGGCCTCCAGATTTTGTCCTGGCTTCAAAGTATCAGTCTTTCCTGGAGAATGAGTCAGCTTCATCATGTGGCTCTTTGCCAACCCTTTGTCCACAACCCTCCTCCACATGCATATCCCTTCTTCTTGTTTCCCCTTTATTTTGCTCTTAGGAAATTAGCAATTAGTTCTTCAGAGATTCATATTGGCAGCATCTCCAGGGAACTTACAGCATAGAAGGGAGCCCTCAAAGAGAGAGGAATCCTTCAGATGCAAACAAATGAACCGTGTCGTTTAGAAAACGAGTGAGGGAATATTCTTAGTAATAGTTTCAGTTCAAGCTCATTCCCAGTGATGTGAATCTATGCAGGCAACCACTGCCAGCCTGCTAATTCTACCCTCAAATTCTCGCCTTTGCCTTTGAACACATTATAATAATGTTCTCCAAGCTCACTAGACGATAATTACTGGAGATACTTCTTAAAATAAAATCCGGATCCCTTGTACTTTATCCCAGATTGTCGGAACCTGATTTTCCTAGAGATTATATTGTGAATTTGGACAAGGTTTTCATTGTTGTCTTATTTAAAGAACACTGCAGCCTGTTATTTGTGTTCTCCCTCATTTCCTATTTATGCTACTACCTATATTGTGTGAAGTTGGACCAGTTTAATATGTTAAGAGCTTAGTTCCCCTAAAACAGGGCATCCTGAGGAAGTAAGTGTATTTTTTACTAGATCCTCCATGCTTTACAGGGTGGCATAGCCTTAGCATGTTGTGTTCGTTTTATAGTAATGTTCTAGACCTGCGTTTGAGTACACGAGTGGGGTGTGTGTGCAGGTGTGTGTGTGTGTGTGCAGGTGTGCGTGTGCAGGTGTGTTTTATTTGTAGTGTGTGTAAGTCTGTATGTAGGTGAGTCCTATTTGCACATGTACAGGTCAGAGGTTGACATTGTCTTGTATTGCTTAATTTTTGTTTTTCGTTTTGGAGCTTGCTTCTCAGTCTACACTTCGTGATCAGCAAACCTCAACGATCCCTCTGTCTTTGACTTGTCGTTGCTGGGGTTACAGAAGCCCGTTATTGTGCCCAGGTTTTACATGGATGCTAGGCATCTAAAGTCAGATCCTTGTGGCTTTCACAGAAGCACCTGAGCCCCTGAGCCATCTCCCAGCCTTTTGTATTTGCCCTGAAATGATCATTTTCTTCACAACTTAAACACACAGTCAATTTAAGCATACAAAGTTTAAGTATAGTGTTCTTGAAGTGAATGGCCTGCCATTTTAAGTGTGCCAAGGAGTATTATTATTGCTTTGATTGTATTATATTTACAATTCAGGAGCCTTCCACTTAAGGCCATTAGAAACATTTTATAAACCAGCAAGAGCAAAGTGTGAGAAAGGACTTGCAAATTATGGTTTTTATTTTTTTTTCCAGTAATGCCAGGGTAGTAAGGAGTTAGGGAGCTGGGGAAGGAGGCTGCTTTTCAATCACTGGCCTTCTAGCAAGTGCTGGGTGAATTCTCTAGTGGCTTGTCACTGACTGCAGAGCTATGGGTGAACTGTGAACAGTGACATCTGTTAGTCATCTCTTCCTCCCATGCTAGAAGAGATAGAACAGTTATGTACAAGTATACAATGCATTTAATTATTCCCTTCACATCCAGCCTGTGATGGTTTGAATGGGATGACCTCCACAGGCTCGTACGTTTGAAAACTTAGTCTTCTTCCATCTTCTCTTGGTGAGACTATTTGGGAAGGGCTAGAGGTGTGGCCTTGTTGGAGGAGGTGTGTCCCTGGGGGCACACTTGTGTCTGTCCCATTGACTTTCTTTTTCTCAGTCTCCTGCTTAGGTATCAAATGTGAGCTCTCAGCCACTGCTCCAGTACCATAGCTACCTGCCTACTGTCATGCTCCCTGCCTTGATGGTCACAGTCTCTAGCTCCCTCAAATAAGTCCCAAATAAACTCTTCCTTCTACAAGTTGATTTGGTCATGGTGTTTTCCCACAGCAGTAGAAAATAACTAAGACACAGCCCATTCAGATAGAGCATGGTTTTTATCCCCAGAAGATGCACATCACGCTGGGGATTACAATGAGCTTTCCTTTGTCTGCCCTCTTCTTTTGTTAAACAGCATCTTCTGCAGATGGCAGGAGGACTAGACTCAGGAACTCACAGGAGTCATGCTCACCGGCATACTATCAGTTGGCCAAATTTTCAGTGTGGATGGGGGAGGAGCCCATGATACCCTACTCCTAGCTGACTCTTGGCAGCTAATAGCTTCTGGGGGTTGAGAGAGACAGTGTCACTCAGAGTTGTGGCCCCTGCTATTTTGCCCATGCCCCAGTAGATGGCCCCACAGCCATGTGCATATAGGAGCTTTCCCTGGACTCTGGGTTAAAACAAATGTCATATAGTTGGGTGAGGATGTCGTAGGAAGGGTTTGAGAAGAAGGAGAGTAGGGTATGCATATGATAAAATACAGCATTATAAAATTCTCAAAGAACAAATATATATAACTATGTATATATATCTTTTAAAAAGCTGTTTAGTTTTCCTTTGTTTCCATTTTGTTCTTTGCTTGAAAAAAAAAAAAAACAGCTTCTATTTAACCAAGGACCTGGTGTTTCCAGTCTACTGGAAAAGATTATGAAACTTTTAGTCTGGTGAGCAGCAGCATCATGTGAAAATTGAAAAGACTGTCAGCTAAATTTAAGCCCGAGCTCTGTTATCATAGTAATTTGAACAGGGATTGATGAAAAATGTTTAATAATGTGTATTGTCCTAAAGCCAAATTGCTAATATCTAGAAAAACATGTTTTTAAAGTAGCAGACCAGAAGAGATAATTAACTTTAATTTCATGTAATTTAAGATATTTATGGAAGAGTAGCTTTTAGTTACAGGTGATAACAAAGCTGTGCATACGTGTGGGGAGACTGTACCGGGATCTGTGAAATGCAGATGCAGTTCACACTGATGCTTAAATGGATCATTTGCTGGTCAGCACAACTTCTCTGCTCCGTTCCTTCCTCCCAGGTCCCTTAGATGGGAGGCCCTTAGCACAACTCAGACCCATACTGGAGTGGCCTGGCTAGTGGAGGAGTAATGGGGTCCATAATTATGGTCTTCGTGATGCCCTGGTACCCCTTGCTGTGACATTTATAGTGTAAGAGCTTAGGGGGAGACTATGTGGTCTAGAGTCATTTCTACCACGGAAACGTGTGGTTCCAGGACCAGGAAGAAGGGTCAGCTGGTGGAGTCCAGGGCACATGACACCAGGTGTTGGCTGCTTTAAATTTTTTGACAGAGAATGTGAGAATGAAGAGTTAGGCTGCGTTAGTCCAACTTGGAAGCAGGAGTGAGGGACTGGCAGACAAATCTTCTCAGGATGTCTAAGTGTTGGTAATTTGGCTGAAGTGTCTCTGAGTATGTGCCGAGAACTCAGATGTCATATGAGCTGCCTGATGTCACCTGAGCTGCATGGATGAGGTGCATGACATCACCTCAGCTGTATGATGTCACCTGAACTGTATGGATTTATAAAAAAGCATCATGCCAGGGAGTATTTTCTAACTGTGAGCTTTTTATATGTCTCAAAATTAGACTCATAATGTTTTTTTCCCAAGTGAAATTACTGCCCATGTCCCATGGGAGAGAAGGCTACAGAGGAGACTGAGCAAGTCCATACATCTATCCAAGTCACCATCAACATGTGCACCCTAAAGGCAGCCCCTTTGACCCCCCTGTACCTTCCAATGTTCCCATACCCACCCCTGCATAAGGAACAAGGATGCCACTAAGAGTTGCCATGGGAATCAGGTTACATACCCAAGGGATAAGTTTACACCTTCAGCCAAGTGTTCCCAGATTACAGTTTGAAGCTTGACTCACAGATACTATGGAGAAAATAAACAGCATGGCTTAAATTTGAAAGAAAAAAAAAAGATTTTTTTTTGTTTAGGTAGACACAGCTCATACAACTTCATTCTATTTGTAAAGATATGGTAAAAAAAATCAATTGTGCGGCATTACTTGCTCTATGAACTTTTAAAACGCCTAGCAGAAAACAGATATGTTGAAATTCTTTTGGTGACCAGCGCCTCTCCTTTCTCTTGACTGTCACAAGAAGCCTTGCAGTAAATGCCTGAAAGTATTTAAAGGTAATGCAACCACCGAAATATTGTTTCCATGGGTGTTAGACTGGGAGAAAGATTACACATCACTGAGTGCAATCTCTGATTTTACTGAGACTGGAAACTAGAGGAATAAGCCAGGCAGCAGCGAGCTCTCACTCCTGAGTGTGTCTCTACGGGGATTCTGGCTTCCCGGCATTGCATAGATCATTCTTTTCTTTTATTTTTTTAATCTAGTAATTTGTTTCTATAAATATTTTATCTTCTTGTGTTGTGAGGCTCTTGAAAACAGAAATTGTCTTGTAGCTCTTAATAACTGTTTCAAATGTTCAATAAATAAATGTTTTTAATGGTGAGGTTGATTTGTGAGAAAGACTTCTCACCTCCACAAATAATGCAATCTGTGCTGTCCCGCAGTAAGTAAGGGACAGTCGGGGGTGGGCACCTAAGTATCTGCACAAAGCTCTGCATCTACATTTTAAGATGCTAAAATATCACAATAGATGGAATAAAAGCCCAGCATCAATCAAAACCTTCATTTTAATAAGCTAGGAATCTAAATGGATAATTTGTTGCAACGGGTTACTTTTGCTTTCAGCCTGAGAGGCAGTCGATAAATTCTTTCTGCTGTTACTCACAAGAGTAGTTTAAATTCTGTTCAGGACACCAGTCTGAGGAACCACATCAGCTTTAGAGTACCGAAGAGCCCAAAGAAACAGCAGAAAAATGTGTCCCCGCTCAAGCTGCGGAACGAAGGTAGTCCTGTGCTTCTCTGTAGGAACTGACAGAACCTCGTTCTCTGCCCCTGATCTTGGTGTTTAAGCTTCCTGTCTGTTCTGCGATGGCAATCGCTGGTCTGCTGTTTCCCTTTCTCCAATAAGCTTCAGTCATTTAGAGAAATCCAATACTCGTAACTCAGATTGCATTCACATAGCTAAGGATGTATTTTTATTGTTACAAATGTAGCTGCAGTAATAAAATCAATCCAATATTTTAAAAACCGGGAGTAGGGTGGCAAGGAGGAGGCTTGGGATATGTAAAAGCACTTGACATCTGACAAACCCCTTACTGTGTTGGTTTAATATGCAAATTAAGGGCACTGCTTCTCACTTATCTGCATTGCAGATTCTTCCAGGCATGCTCAGCATGCATTGTGCATGCAGTCCATGCAACAGAGCATCATAGTCTAGCCAAGGAAACCCGGGAATGGAAACTAGGGAGGAAATGTGTATTGATTTTATACCTTTAGAGTTATGTGCGATCTGTGCTGCCTAGTCACTGGCAGTGAGCTATTGATACCAGCGTCTAACTGATGAATGGCTATTGCATCAAATGATGAATTTATGGATAAGGTATGAGTGATGCATCTCTTAATTCTGAACACATTAGGGAATCTCTAAATACAAAATAGCTTATGCTAAGAGTAATGTTTAGCTTATCACACACCAATGCAAAAGCTATCAGGTATACAACATGCGAGTTAGCATGCATGTGTCCACACTTAATGTTTGGTCTTTCCAGCGAAGTACTAATGAACACAGGCACTTGCACATGGCCAGCGAAGCTATCACTGTCCTGGGTCCCCACTCCTGTGCTCCGCATACCTTCTGTTATGTACTGTTTACAGTCTGCACCCTGAGATTTGCTCCACAGACGGACACCGAATCTGAAGCTTTCTGTGTGGAATCACTGGATCTCATTAGGAACCGTTCCTACCTCAAAACTCTATCGCTGAAAATTCCTGTGGTGGTCTTTAAAATAGTAATTTTCAATTACGTGTGTGTGTGTATACGCATGTGTGCGTTCACGAGAACAGACACATGCAATCCAGAAAAAGACATTGGATTCCCTGGTACCGGAGTCACAGGTGGCTATGATTGCCTGATACTGACACTGGGAACTGAACCCAGGTCCCACGCTGGAGCAGTACGTGTCCTTAACCGCCGAACCACCTCTCCAGCGTCTGTTTATTGGTTTGAGTGTTGGTTAAGTTTAGCATTTGCTTTACTTTCTCTCATAAGTGAAAGCCAAAGGAAGCCAGCAAAACAGATTCTTTAATCTGCCCTCATCCTCTGTGGAATTAATAATTAGTAAGTTAATTGAAATTTCATAGTAGGAAGCAAACACATGCTTATGTATATGCTCTGTGATTGTGTGTGGCTCATAGAGTCACTTTGTGTTATGTTGCTTGTATATAAATAACTGTCAGGTAGTGGTACTTTAGGTTTACGATGTTTTCTCTGTCACTGGAGTTGAGACATCAATCATTAACATTCCCCGAGTTGTCTGAGCCTCCTATTACTTCATTAGGTCCAGTACATGATCCATGGACATAAGTGACCTCTGCTTCATGCTTCTGACTCTTGTTTCACACTCTGTTGCTAACATTTTCCTTGTTTTCTTTTCCGACATTAATTTACCTAAGATAACTATTCTAATATCACCCTGTGTAGGGTGGTTACTGATCCTGATCAATAGACTCCACACCATGAATGCCATTTTATGCTTTTTAAGATAAGAGTAGTACAGAAAAGTCTCATTATGAATATATTTTTAAAACAAAATGTTTAACCTTTATGAAAAGGAAGTAAGAAGGTATACCCTAGTCACATTACTAGATATTAGCAGTGTAAGAAAGGAGAAAACAGAAGAGTTTGAGAAGAAAAACGGGGGCTCTTTGTGACTATTGAACTTACAGGGTGCTACCATTCTTGGGATTGATATTGTTAATTATTGTCATTTTGTCTTTTCTCCTGTCTGCCACAATTTGTTCATTTTGTCAGATGACTTGCAATCCTTGTCATATGCACTGGGATTTTCAAGAGAATGAATGCTACTCCTCTGGGAATGTTGTGATCATTTGTATTTAAGGCATTTCCCCTCTTGATTAGAGACTTGCTATTTATTGGGGAGTTATGCAATTTCTTCTTGAGAGTCTCAGTTTTCAAAATTCTGACTTTGTCTTTTCAGTGAATAAAAACCTTTATGTTGAGCAGCTTGCAGAAAGTCTATTGACGTACTTGTTTTGTGTCTCCCAGACAGGGTATTACTATTTATTAAAGCCATGAAAAAAAATCCATACTGACTTTAGATGAATCATTTGATTCCTAATTTATATAAATGTTATTCCATGAATGCCATCTTCATGGACAATACTATTATTTTGTTGTTTGTTCCCCTTGAAAATGGCAGGGGGTGGAAAAAAGAAGACAATGAGAGGAAGTTGTTTATCTTTAAACTAGTAACTTTTGATTTTCATCCCAAATTAGTCTGACTGAATCAAGAGATAGATGAGATAGAGAAGACGTGCCTAACATACCAAACTGTTGGTATTTTTATTCCATGAAAGAGCATATACCCTCCATGTCTTGACTGGAAATGCCAGTCAACAGCACTTCCCCATCACTAACAGCTCACCAGATGATACAAGATTCTCTTTTTTATAATTAGAATGGTTAAGACCACATTTTACAAGCATAACATTGAAATAAATATGAGAAGATTGGTTTGAACTTTTTTTTTTTTAGATTTTCACAGTTCTGGGAGGATGTAATTAACACGTGTTGGCAAGCCCCCTACCATGGCGTCATAGTCCTAACTCTCTAAACATTTATTGAGGAAAATACATTATAATGGAGAGAAGAAATAAGGAGAAAGTCACCTTTGAAAGCCATGGAACGAAACATGAATCAAACAGAATAGCTTTTAGCCTAATGAGCTATGGGTTGGAAAGCTCACGGGCATTTATCCCACAAACCTTTGCAAGATGTTGGTGGCAACTTGGAGAATGCTGGGTATCTTGTGTTGTCATGGATGAAAGGAAGAGGGAGAGACACAAGGACCGAATTCCAAGTCAAGTAGCCAGAAGTGTTACCTGCATCTTTCTGGAGCCAACAAGACACACGGAGAGCACAGTTACACCTTTGTTTTCCTCAGACACAGGAATCCTTTCCAGATTGCACATCTGCCACTTCCTTCATGTGCCTCTTTCACCATAAGTATCTCCTTATTTGTGTCCATTGATTTATATTTGTTCTCACAATCTAATAAAGGAGTCATCACCTCCCCCTAGGGAGACAGGAGGTCCCTGCAGGGAGAGGGACAGATATTTCCTTCCTTCGTGGGCCCATGTCTTTTAGCGTGAACTTTCTGAGTTAACAGCTTACACATCTAGAGCCTGTGCCACTCGAGAGACTATGAAATATTTGAAGACAGTTTCAGGAGTAGCGGGTGGAAACCTGGGACTGGAGACTCTGTGCACAGGGATGAATGCAATAGACACAGTATCTGAGCCTTTGCCTCCAGTGTCCTTTGTCTAAACTCCATCTTTACTAGGTAAGCAGAGCAAACAATCGCTTCCAGACACGGATTCTGGGTCCTAATCTATGCTCACAGATGAGATGAGTCTTTGTGATGTCTTAACTGGCAATACTTTCTTTCATGCACACACCCTGTCTTTCTCAAGTTGTTAATTAAAAGGAAAAAAAATGCCCAAATTGTCTTTTCTTCTTATCTGTTCACTCAAGGAGGCTCACTAAAAGTTCTCACATGATGGCTAGCTAACACATACTTAGCAGTTAGTGAGGGCCAGATGTTATGCTCTGTGTCTTAAATATAGTCATTCCTCATTCTGATCCTCATAGTTAGAACAACTACTTTGCCCATTGTACGTCTTAGAAACCTGAGAACTTTATGCTGGAATAGCCTGGTTTTGAAAGCCTGGGTATTTGAGTTTGGCACTCTAATATGAATCCCTTCCAATTCTAACATGCAAGCATCAGCAGGCTTGACTTGTCCCAATCCAAGGCCCAGGCCCACTTCTGTGCACCGTGTTTGGATCTCTGTTGTCATGTATCCCTTTCATCTTTATCAACCCAGTTTGGAGTATCTATGCAGCTCCATTCTTTTGATACTTCCTCTGGGTATCTTGCATCATTCTTGCTTTGGATTTTCTTTATCTTCTCTTTGCAAACATCTCTTTGTTCCACTACTGACACCCTGGGTCATGCACTAGGATAGAATCTCCTGGTTGGATCTGAGTCCCGGCTTCTGTCTGTTTAGAGTTAGGGGCTGAGTGCAGGGTAATGAAAACAAAACATCAACGTGTATTCCCATTTCCATCTGCGTGGCTTAATTTTAGCACAAAGCTTCCAAGTATTCCTGTTGAAATTTTATTTTTGGTGTCTTATTATCATGATGGAGATAATAGACAATAAATTGTCAGTAATAGATACTGATAGTGAAAGATACTGGGCAGTGGATTGAAAGACAGGCATGTTCTCTGCCATTCAGGATCTCCCTTGTGCCCAGGAAGAGACTACAATGACGGGCACAGTCTAGTAACCTCAAGTTTCTTGAAGGCAGGGTAGATTAGAAGGCCTCTGTACTGGGAATCCCTGGTTGACTTATTCTGGCTGAAGTAACTAAATGATCAAAAGATATTTTCTTCGCCTTTTTCTCATTTATTCTTGTGGGTTGAAACTGCAAACTTACATTATTAGATTTATGGTGGGGACAGAGCTGTCCAGTGAGGTCTTTAGGAAGTATTGGGAAATTGAGGAAAAGTAGGCACTGTAGGCTGGGATGATGAGACGGGGTCTCTGCATCAGAGTTCCTTAGCTGCTTTCCAGATCTCTATGCCTACATGAAATGGGAGCTACAGTTATGTGGCAAACAGAAACTGAGGTACATATCCTGAGATTGGCCACCTGGATATTTAAGCATAGCTAGGGTTTTAGTTAGGGTTCTGTTGTTGCTATGAGACACCATGACCAAAAAGCAAGTTGGGGAGGAAAGCATTTATTTGGCTCATACTTCCACACTGCAGTCTGCTACTGAAGGAAGCCAACACAGGAACTCAAAATAGGGCAGGAACTGACACAGAGGGCATGCTTACTGGCTTACTCTGCATGACTTAGTCAGTCTGCTTCCTTATAGAACCTAGGACCACCTACCCAGCGTGGTCCTACCCACAATATGCTGGGCCCTCCCACATCAATCACTAATTGAGAAAATGCTCTACAGGCCTGCCTAAAGCCCAATCTTATGAAGGCATTTTCTCACTAGAGTCTCTATCCTGTCCTCCTGAGTGACACTAGGTTGTATCAAGTTGACATAAAACTAGCCAGCACAGTCAGTGTCTTGCATAACTTATTCTAAATTTTGTTCCTTTTCTTCTCTGTTTCATTTTAGAAAACGATACACTCCCATTACAGACACTGAATGGACATAACATTTCAGCATGTGGTTAGAGGAGAGAAAAAAATCCAACCTCCTCAGAAATTTCTGTGCATTTTCTTTCCCAGTTAAATCTTTATACAGCATAAGATTTGAGACAAACAGATTCAAGTTGGAGTTTAGGAGCCAGGAAGGCATCCCTGGGGTTTTTACCACCACTGTAGTGTAAGTCAGTGGAACTTCTCTTCTGCAGAAAGGAAGGCACCTGTTGTCCTGTAGCACACCTGAAATCTCTAGCCTCCTCCAGATCTTAACGGCAGATTACAAACTACCTGGGACCAGGGAAGGTTTCTTAACTATGTTTAAGCCTTACTGTCACCAGGTGGTTGGTCAATACATCTTGCTATGGGGGTTTCAAACATTTGAATGCTGCCCTGTTGCCAAACCCAGGCCTCTCCACTACAAAGGTGTTCAAAGAACAGACTAAGAAGCAATACCACAGCAAGCTGCAGAGCAAGAAAGAACAAGAAGCTGTAACCGCAGGCAGCGAACATTTTACCAAGCTTTGGAGGCTCAATTCAGTGTGGGCGTGGCCAGTGGAAGCCAGTTAGGCCCTTCCAGGACTTCCCAATTCACTGAATAGATAAGCCAGGAGTGGATCAGGATGGCGGATGACTTTAGCAAGTCCTCAGGGAGCTAGGGATGTGGAGAACTGGTAGATATGCTAACCTTTGCCATCACACATGTCTATAAAAGGCAGCGGAGTCTTCCCCTTCTGTTCCTTCGCCGCTCCCATTCTATACCACCCATAGTTACAAGAGAGAGGCTGCTGGTTCATACTTAAAACACAAGCATAAAAATCACTACTGCAACGATGCCAGTGTCAGAAAGGAAAGCATCTGCGTTTTCAGAAAGGGCTATTTAATATTTTCTATGTTCAGGATTATTTACCATCATATGTATGGCCATTTTATTAAGTTATCAGGTCTTTGTTTTCTGAAAACTATACATTTGTTACGAGCTATTCATATTTAATTTTCAGAGTTTTCTAGTGAGTTATGTCCAGTTATGCTTGTCTGTACAATAAGGAAGTAAAGGCTCTGGGAAATTAAGGAACTTTCCTGAGGGTGTGAAATTAGAGTCAGGGAGGGAGGCAGGGGGAATTGCTGAGATTAGAACACATTCTTTTTTGGTTCTTAGGACGGTGAACTTCCCATGGCACTCTGCTGAATCATGCTTTTTACTGAGCAAAATATCTATGCTACTTCACAGTCTTTGTTACTTTATCCTCACACAATCCCCATGAGCTCTTAAAAATCAGTACAAGTCATTAAAGGCAGAAATTGTCATGGCTCACACACTCATTTCACAAAGTTGCTGTTATATAAGCCATGTCAGCCATGAAGGAGATGAAGCCTGACTCTGTGCCAGAGAGACAGCTCTCCTTTCTCATGGGTGCACATGAGATAAATTTAGTGGGGAATTTGGGAAACTTTCCAGACAGTAATGAACTTGATATTTCAAACATTGCATTTTATGCTTAGATAGTCCAATTTCATTCTCTTTGCTTTATTATTATTTTTATACAATATATTCTGATCATGGCTTCCCTTCCCCCAACTCCTCCCAGATCCTCCCCACATCCCCACTCTCCCAACTGCATGCCCCTTTCTTTCTTTTTAGAAAACAAAAACTAACCATAATAAAATAAAAAAAGAAAAAACACAAGAAATATGCACACACAAACACACACAACCTCAAATCCATAAAAACACAAAAATGGGAACTATAATATATAAGTGAAAGGCCAACAAGACAAAAATGCTCAAACAAAGCAATATAAAACAAAAACCAGCAAAAATACTATGGAGTTCATTTTGTGTTAGCCATCTACTGGTTTGCCAATGGGGCCTAGTCTTGCGTGCAGGTGTTGAATTTTAGTTATCAATAGGTGTGCTGCAATCTGTATACCTAAAGAGGTTAGGCATTGAGTAAGGGACTAGGGGGCACAGGAGAATCTTGCAAGGAAGGAAGAGAATATTTAGTTATTGAGAGGCAGGAGGAGATTGGTTTGGGATGCAAGGGGAAAGGAAGAAAGGAGTAAAGGAAGAGAGATGGGGAAGGACAGTTAGCTCTATTTGTTTTCCTAAAAATCAAGTTTTTATTAAATTTGACATTAGTTCCAACACCACAGAGCTTGGTCATTTTAAATCTCTATACTAAACATTGGTCAAATGTTTTCAAAATCATTTCCTCTCATTAAATTGTAACAAAACCACATGTATTAGACTGGAACCAAGTGGATCCCAGTCTTCTTGTGAATGAGCTTTGCTGCAAAGGAAATTTGTAGTCAGTTTAGCTCCAGAAGGAGATTAGCCAAAGGCCTAAGTCCTCTGATCATAGAATGCCCCTCCCATATAAAAAAATCACAATTTTCATCAGTCAAAGAAGAGTAGTGTTTCTTTTTGATAAACTACTCCAGGGGAAAAAAAAGAGATTGGTTTACAGTTAAAACTCAGAATCTAGTTATTTCTCAAATGAAATTTTTTCCATATGAAAATTTACCCCATTTCCAAATGTCTGCAAAACAGAATGTTGGGTCTCATAGAGGTCAGCTGCAAAGGTGATTTGGCACACACCAACCCCGTCATATTGACTGGAGACTGATAGAAAGAAAAAAACTCAGACACAAACGATGAATACAAAGACTTGGAGAGACGGATGAAGACTCCGAGAAAGGTACAGAAATGAAGGGTAGAAATGGCTGCAAGAATCATTCGTCATTTTCAAAGCCACTGTCAGTGATCTGGAGACTGAATCAAGGAGGTTGCCATGCATCTGGGGAAAGGTATTAGAACATCAAGTCAGGCAGGGAAATCCTCATAAAGGTGGTTAAATTCTGTGTAAGGAAAGGAAACAAAGGAGCTAATGTTCTTCCATTTTAAAGGAAACACTGCTCCTTCAGGATAAGTTCCTCTTAGGTCTCTTTTCTTGGTAGGTTGTGCACAATGTCCTAGTGGCAAGCTTTGAGTGCTTGCGCTGTCCACTATTGCTGCTGTGGCTCTGTGCTCATCTAGCAACTGCGCACAGGAAAGATCCCAGTGACCAGAGACTATAGGGGTCATGCCGACCCTTGTGTCGTTTTCCTAACAGCCACCATCTGTGAGTTATTGCCGGATTTAAGGTTGTTGGCGTACTTCCAGTATCTGGAATATAGGAAGAACGATTGCAGCAGGCATTAATCTTCTTTCTCAAAAAAGAAAAATACAAAAAAAAAAAAAAAAAAAAGAGCTTGCATTGCAATCACCCGAACTGTTAGGCTCTGTTTCCAGTCATCATTCTGGGAGGGGTCCTAGATGTATGTTTTCATTTTATTCAGCTACTTTGCAGAAGAGCCGTTAACATTCAAATCTTGTCTGTGAATCTGACTCAACTCTCTGGTCTATTCCCCTTCATTTTTCTTTCCTTTGTTCAAGCAATGAAATCTTCAGTCCCTGTCTTTCAGACTTTCCCTGAGCCTATTGAGCTTTTCCCCTCTACTTCCCCATGTCTTCTTTCCCTCCTCCTGGCTTTTAAAAGTAGTAAATATACCTGCACTCACTACTCACATAGGCATAAAGACATGCACACATGAACACACACACACACACACATCTATTTTTAAAAACAAAAAGAAACCACCATTTTTTTAAAACAGCACTTTTTCTTTTAAGACAGTATCTCACTTTGTAGGCCTGGGTAGCCTAGAACTCTTGTGTAGACAAGGCTAACCTATAACTCAAACAAATCTACCTGCTTCTGCCTCCTGAGTGATGAGATTAAAGCGTGTGTCACCACACTCACTTTAAACAGGACTTTTGAATGATAGGACATATACTCACTTAGCTGAAACTGTTTCAGATCAATTTAAATACCCGCTATGTCAATACAGGTGTCTAGAACCTTAAAGAAAACCACTCTATCACAAAGTGTATCCCTGGTCAGGGGTGCTCATTCCTCAGGAATGTTACTGTGTCCTCTGTATCCTGGTCCAGCGCTGGGCTAGTGGCCCTCCACGCCAAGTCATCATTTTTATAAGTGGTGCCACGTGTTCCACACACGATAGTGTTCATTACAGCAACAGCACCGTTAGTCCCACTCTGTGTGAGAACTGGGACTGTCAAATGCAGGGAGACAAGCTCTCATGGTGTCCTTTCACGTCCCGAGGACACGCGTGTTCACCGTGAACTTGACATTTTCTTGATCCACATCTGTTCCTAAGGATTCCAGATAAGAGGCTTTAATGTGCCGAAGTCCAGATAAACAGCACGGCATTGTGGAACGCAAACACCATCATTGGTAACTGGGTAAATGCTGCGCTGGCTCCCCAGCTGATAATGGGAGCCACTGCAAAAATGTCAAGCATTTTGGATGCAAGGTGTCCCTACTCATCATCACAGATTTGATGTGAGAGGGCTACGGAAATGAAGAGGCTTTATGCTGCTTCTGTCGCTCGGTGACATTTGTTTCCTCTCGCCCCCGTCTACCTTGGTTTTTATGGGTTCTTCTGAAAATATCAGATGGAGATTTCCCAGACAGAATAAAGAAGTTATGTGTCTATAATTTTAAACAATACACACAACAGTGGCAGTTTTAAGACCTGACAACCATGTTAGCCATGTCAATTTAGAGCCCAGAGAACTTCTTGTAGTCTCAGCGATACAGGAGTTAACTGAGACAGTAAGAAAAAATGCATCTCAGAATGTCACTGTAAAGCGGAATTCTTTTCTCCTGCACAATGTAAAGGAATTTTCAAATAATAAAATTATTTTGGAAAAATTATATATGTCAGGTCAACCTGAAAGTATTCACTAAACAACTGCAACACACACAGAGAGAAGAGATGAGAAAATCTAGTCACTTTATGTTTTTAGTTTTAGAAGTACTGCATAAGGATCTAGAGATATGGCTCAACAGCTAAGAGTGTTTATTTCTTTTGGAGAGAGTCTTGGTTCACCGCATCACTTTGCTTTCAACTGCCTATAACTTCAGGTGCAGGAGATCCAATGCCCTTTGGCATCTATGGGTACATATATGGGAAATAGGGATTTTAGCAAAAAAAAAAAAAAAAAAAAAAACCCTGAGTATGCTCTGTCAGAGCAAACAGACATAGGAATGAGAATCAAACTGATTAGAAAAGATGGCCTGAGATATGCTAAGCTATTGCTTGGAAGCGAATGTGTAGTGAGTTTACAGAGAGGTAAGACTCCCAGGTTGCACAAGGTATCTGTTTTTTATAGATATAGCACACTACTTAGTATGTATTCAAAGCTATCCAAATACTCAATGGCATTTATTATATGTTTATTTTACATATGCAAAAGGGTACTGGAAAATTAGTTGGCATCAGTTCCTGTATTCTTCAAGCTTTTTGCTACTCCCCTGTTTATTCATGAAATAATTTCCTAACACAGTTTGGAAAATGAGGGCAGGGATTTAATGACTCATAAATGCTATGGAAATCAAACGCCAGCTGTATTGCCATCCTCAGACTCACATTTTGGGCTAAGATCTCTGTTATTAAAATTTTGCATTCATTCAATAATATTTTCATTCCATTGAAAAAAATCTTGAATAATTTTATTCTAGATCTCGATGCCTTATGGGAAAAACAAGATCTAGCTTGCCCTTCTGGAAACTTAGAATCTAATAAGGAGAGAAAGACAACTTGAGAATCTCAACACAGGGGATGGCATTGTAATATTTTCTACCCAGTGGGTGATGAGAAATTTAGACTTTGAAACATAAACATGGACAAACTACTACATGAAAACAAGAAAGAAAGCTAGAACTAAAATTCTAAAATATGTTTCAGTAACAGACCAAGAGCAAACCTGGGCACTCAGTGACTAGTCAGAGTTGCTCGGGCTAGTATAGATGAGAAGGGGTGAATGCTCGATCCAAGTCTGCATAAATGGACAGGAATGACCTTAGTGGAAAGGATGAATGAAATCACCAGCCAGACCTGCACTATGAACACAAATGTGAAGTGAATCCCAAGGTTCTGGTGGGAATCAGCAATTGGATGATACTGTCACTGGAAAACAAATGCATTTCAGTTTTCCACATACAGAGATTTAGTTAGCAGCGCAGGAAAGAGCTTCAGAGGCACGGGTGTAAAAGAAGGCATGACTAAAGAAATACAGTGGGCTGAATCATTTCAGTCAGACATAGAAGGCAAGACAGGGGCAGTGCCTCAGAGGCTAGAAGAGAACATTGAACCCTGGAGCTAGAGAGAACTGCCAAATGTGGTTATGGTGAACTGAACTCCCGTCCTCAACAAGAACAGAAAATGCTAACTGCTGAGCCATCTCTTCAGTGGTTTCTGAAACTGTCTCCTGACCAACACTTGTCTGTTTAGATTTTGTAGGTCCACATGTGGATGGATTTTCTCTTCTGATTTTATTACTGTTTCCATTGCTAACAATATTATAGGATAATTTTAAAAAGTTGTTCCCTGACTGTTTTCATTTCCAACATGTTAGTGATCAGTTGCTTTCCCTCTAGTAATCATATATCTGGTAGGCTTTTAAAAACATAAAAATTTAGCTGGGTGGTGGAGGTGCATGCCTTTAATCCCAGCACAGGTAGACAGATGTCTGTGAGTTTGAGGCCAGCCTGGTGTACAAGACCTGTAGTTTCAGGACAGACTACAAGGCTACAGTGAAACCATGTCTTGAAAAACAAAAACCAAACAAAAACCAAAAAATAAAATAAAATAAATAAAAAATTAAGTATTAAAGGTTTTCTACCTATTAATGTCAGTAAGGCATCACCACTTGGTGAATGAACAACATCCAAGTTAGATATTAGGTATCTAGATTAATCAATACCAAACAGTTGAGTTAAAAGTCTGAACTGTTATAAGCCCCTATAAGGAAAGGATTTTCTAATGTAAAGTTCTATCCGTTATACAGTGAAATGTTTACTTTTAGGAAACATTCGTTGAATGAGTAACCTGTTTTGGCATTTATGCTAACTGGAAATATAATTTTATAAAGCATTCTGGGTTTCTAACAGTTGTTGTACCTGATATACCCTCTAATTTTTCTCTACTTACAATTTGCAAAGCTGTAATTTTGGTTATAATGTTAAACGTGCTAATAGTGCAGCTTATGATTTCATGATAATCTCAGAGTGAGCCATTTTTTTCATGTGTTATTATAGAACACATGACAGGTTGAAACTTTGTGAAAGTAAAGGGGCACTTATCTGCTCACATAACATCCTCTTAAAGCCTTTCTTTCCAGCATGTTCTATGCGTTGGATCCCAATTCTTTGCTATATCTAAAAATTAATATCTCATTATACATTGTGATGATTAAACTTGTCAGCTCCACACCTAGGAGAGAGTCCCAGGGAATATCCGTGAAGACCTGTCTCCACTGAGGTTAGCCTCTGAAAATGTCTGTGAAGCTTTGTCTTGCGTAAATTCACTGATGTGGAAGACCCAGCTTCATGTGGGTGGGAGCCTTGCCTGAGCAGTGGATTCTGCTGTATGAAATGGAGAGGGCAAACTGAACGCAAGAATCCACACATTAATTCCTTATTAGCTGCTCTTGACAGTGGATGTATACAGTTGACCAGTTTTTTTCCAGCTTCCTCTGCTGTGATTTCCCTGTCATGACAGATTATAACTGGGACTGTGAGCCAAGTCATCTTAAGTTGATTTTGTCACAGTGTTTTACCATAGCAACAGGACAATAAACCAATATGCCTTAAAATAATATATCATATTTAAGTTATCAGAGCTTTTCAGTTAATTTGTTCCTCTCTGCTATATGTGTTCATATACATATATATAGTCATATAATAAGTATATATACTAAATAGTAGATGGACACATATATTGATATTTTACACATTTACCTTTAAGGACCTTTGATGTGGGATGTTCTTCTGTATATATGTTGCTTTTATTGGTTAATAAATAAAGATGCTTTGGTCTATGGCAGGATAAAATATAGCCACACTGGAAGAGATATAGAGAGTAGGCAGAGTCAAGACAGATGCCATGTAGCTGCCAAGGGAGAGAGATGCTCTGGAACCTTACCAGTAGACTAAAAAGGAAAGTAGCTAAGAGCATGCCTGCTGCTCAGCACCCCTGCCTGGGCGAGCAGCTGGATCAAGTCACTAAGCATGCAAAAGCAGAAAAGCAGGGCATATTCCCACCACCATGCATGGAAACATTTCCAGGCCACAAAGCACTCTGCATGGCAGATTTAGCTTTTACTCAGACAAAAAGGGTTAACGTACTGCACAGTGCTTTCTAGATTTGAGGTGGTGAGCATGGTTCCTACCCTGCAGTTCCTGAGCTGGCAGTAAATGAACCTCCACCAAATTGAAAGGCCAAGAGAGGTGGAGCCAGCATCCAGGAATGCTGCAACCACACTGCTTACCATTTTAAAATGCTCCTTGTCAGACAAGGATTTCAGATATACAATAGGACAGATTCAGACATAAAAGATCTCTAAACTAGACACAGAGTGTTTAAAAATGTACATAGACTTGGGAGAGAGAGGAAAAGAGTATAGACGGATATAAAAAAAGTCTTTAAAGAAACAGTAAGAGTAATATGAAAGAATACAGACACTCATAGATTTAAAGAGTATAGAAAAATAAGCCACGTAAAGATGGAAAATACAAACAGAGTCTGAATTAAACATATTATTATGTTTTCTTTGAATTTTTTGACTGCAGAGAGACATTTGATTCTGGGGGCTGCTAAACTAACCATCATTAAGGTATCTTGACTTCAAAATTTGGGTCTAAGGATATGTTGCTTTGGAAAAGAGGTTCTTCTTTTGTTTCCACAGAGGATGGGAACCTGACGATTTCTTCCAGGCTAATGTGGCTTTATGGAACAAGACCCCACAAAAGGTCTCCATGAACCCTAAAAATACTTCACCTAACAAACAACAGGAAGCAGTTTGTAGAAAACTACACCCAAATTCCAAAAATGATTGTTTATAAATGTTCGTTTTCATTTAAAGGGAGATATGTTAAAGATATGAATATGTTACATTGGTATGGACTTTGAACTATTGATACAAATTTAAGGTCAGTTTGCTACACTGTATGTATATATATACATATATATGTATATATATATGTATTTCTGCTCTTGTTTAAGGTATTATGTTTATATTGCTTATTTAAAATATAATATATAATTCAAATTACAGATTAATAATTTTAATATTTGTAATAGTCAAACTTGTAATCATATTAGTTAGGTTTCCTAGATATACAGAAATATATTTTAGTTAGATAATCTTCAACACTTCAAACACTATGGAATATGACATTTAAAATGTTTTAAGAACTTGGACTTTCCTGACAATGAGACACATCTGCTCCTGGCAGCACCAATCTAATTCAAGAAGATGATGCACATTGAAGAGGCTCCTTATAGAGTTTGTTAGCCATTTGGGAAAGAAACTACTCTTACCTGAACTGCTTGATGATATGTTCTATAAACTGGACATGTAGGACCCACAGAAAAATTCTGCTGAACTTGCCTACAGGTGAGAAAGTCTTTCAGAATTCCTGCATCATAAAAGAGTCTGCAAGCTATTTTGCAGGACACAGAAGAAAGCAATTGATGAACTTTGCCATTATAAAGCAGAACAGATCTTCAGATTTCCTGCTTCATGGAAAAGTCTGCTGGGTACTATGGGCTTGCAGGCTGAAGATGGATACCCCAATGTTACAGAAGAACTTTTGGTGACTGTCCAGGCAGCAAGGTGTCTGTCAATTCTAGAACTTTGAAAAATGCTTAGAATGCACTTCTTGTTTATTTAGGTAATATTATATTCTTCTGGGGTCTCTGAAAAGTTGAAGACTAGATATTTATAGTTTTCCTTAGTTATGATAAAAGATAAATTAGGTATAATTATTTTAACTATAATTCTTGCTTGACACCTGTTTTTTTATATATAATATTACTATGTTAAAGTTAAAACCTTCCTTTTTAATTAGACAGAAAGGGGGAGATTATGTGGGATGTCCTTCTTTATATGTGTTGCTTTTATTGGTTAATGAATAAAGCTGCTTTGGCCTATGGCAGGGCAGAGTATAGCCAGGCTGGACAGATTTATATCGAGAGTAGTTGGAGTCAAGACAGATGTCATGTAGCTGTTGAAGCAGAGAAATGCACCAGAACCTTACCAGTAGGCCACAGCCTTGTGATACAGGTTAATAGAAATGGGTAAATTTAAGATGTAAGAGTTAGTTAATAAGATGCCTGAGCTAATAGACCAAACAGTGTTGTAATTAACATAGTTTCTGTGTGATTATTCAGGTCTAGGTGTCTGGGAAACAAAAGAATAGTCTCCTTCTATAGACTTTAAAAGTATTAAAATACATATAGAAATGCATCTAAAATTATATTAAAATCTCAGTTCTGCCAATTATTTGATTAATGATTTTAAGCAATTGCTGTTGTAAATATTTGGTATCTTCGAAAGCAATAGCAAAAATGTGTATTTTTTGTTTTCAAGGCTTCTCCAAAAGTGCTGATATCAAAATACTATTTATACAAATTATAGGCTTTCCAAAGCATTGGGTTTGTGTTAATTTTGCAGTCCACTTAAATAGTGATGATATCAGAATATATATTAACCTGATTTTCATAAGTGAGTTGAGCTTTTCAGAGGTTACACACTGTCCTGGGATTTTTTTCCAATTGTTAGACACATGTTTTTATCTTTTTTTGGCAGCACATACGTATATCTAACACAGAAGCTACTTCTTTCCCGAGGAAATGATATTGATATGTAATTACTTGTTTTTGTTAACTAAAATACTACAGCATGCTGAAATGATTATGTTTGAGGCAGTGAAGGAAGTAATTTAATAATTTAGTCTCACCTCAAGAGGATTTTTTTCAGATGGCTAATCAACAGTAAAATATATGCATATAATATATTTCAAAGGCAAGCGTGTTGTTCAACCTCATCTCAAATAAGCTTTATACATTTGGTAGTTTTCTATAAAAGCTATGCTGGCTATTTTTATGTTATCTTGTCACAAGCTAGAGTCATCAGAGAGTAGGGAGCCTCTAGTTGAGAAAATGCCTCCATAAGACTGGGCTGTAGGCAAACCTGTAGGGTATTTTCTTAGTGATTATTGTGAGAGGGACTGGCCAATGGTGGGTGGGGCCCCAGGGGCCCCACCCCCTGGCTGATAGTCCTGGGTTCTATAATAAAGCAGGCTAAGCAAGTCACGGAGAGCAAGCTAGTATGTGGCACCCTCCATGGCTTCTGTACCAACTCTGTTTGATTTTCTGCCCTGATTTTTTTCAGTGATGAGTGGTGATGTGGGAGTGTAAGATAAATCAACCCTCTTCTCTCCAACTTGTTTTTGATCATAGTGTTTCTTCACAGCAATAGAAAGCCTAACTAAGTCAAAAATTATTCTGAAATATTTCCTATTAACAATGTTATCAAAAGTCAGCAGTCACTACCATAGCAGAATAACACAAACAATCTCTCCTTTTATGGCTTCCATGAAACCTTCCCCCCATCCTATTTAGGCATTTGAATTCCTTTTAGGAGGGATTGTTGCTCTGTCTCTGCTTAAGGGTTGGAATTTGGGGGATGCTGTCACTTGATCTTCGCAATCTGACATCCCCACCCCGGATCTCAGCAGCACAAACTGCTGCCTAATTGTAGTTTACCAGTGTGTGTGTGAGTTGTCCTGAGCTGAACTCACTAACTATAACCACCATCCCTGTAGTTGTTCAAGTCAGCAAACGAGGAGTTATTTCTGATTCCTTCCCCCTTATGCCACCCACACCTATTTAGTCATAAAAAGTCCTGTCAATACTCCACTCTAAAAATGGATTCCTGCTTTCCACTCAGCTCCCAACCCTGCGTGGAGTGTCTTGGCTCCCATGCTTTCCACAGCTTCCTAGTCCATCTTCCTGCCCCAGTCAAGTTTCATTCAAATCTCTTCTGCACATGGCTCTAAGATACAGGTCTGATTGTCATGCCCCACCTATCCAGGTGGTTTCTCTAACCTAGATGATAAAGATTTATTCAACACAAACCCCTCCTTCCACATTTAAAATACATTGATTTGAGGCTACAGGTTGTTTCGTATTCTTTAAAAATAATTTTATTTTACCTTACATAGTTGTTACTTTGTAGTATGCCAATATATTTTTGATAAATTAAGGAAAAATATGAACATACAGTTTTAAAGTGACATTTTTTGCTAATACCCACAGATAAATTATTTATAAATAAACAAAACTTACAAACAACTGATTATTGTTAGTTGAGGTATGTTTTAAAGAAAAATAAAATATATTTTTATTTTTAATTATGTGTGTGTTGTTATGTGTAAATGAGTATGAAATGAGTATGAGCACCCACAGAGGCCATAGAAAGTATCAGATCTCCTGAAACTGGAGGTAGAGGTAATTGTGCAGCCTCTGATGTGGGTTTTGTGAACTGAACATGGGTCCTCTGCAAGATTAGCAAGGACTCTTAAATGCTGAGCCGTATCTCCAGCACTAATATGCAGTTTTCCATTGTTTGAGTCTTGATCTTGTTAAGTAGTACTAGACTGGCCTTGAACTTCCCAGTGTTGGGAATGCAGGCCTGAGCCACCGTACCTGACTCTTATCAGTATCAGTAGCAAGATGCAAACACACACACACAAACACACACACACTACTTATATAGTGTACATATATACATACAGACACATACACATACACCCATATATACACCCATACACAACTTACATAATGTACACATATATACATTACACACAATACTTACATGATGTACACATATATACATACAGACATATACACAATACATACATACACAATACTTACATAATGTACACATATATACATATAGACACACACACCCCACAACACATTTAAATTCTCAGATCCCTGCAGGAGACTTCCTAAACATTTAATTGTCACACCAGATTGCTAGGCTATCACATGAGTTTGCTACAGATTGGTGGTTTAACGGCATACACATGCCATAGGTTTGAAGATAGGAATTCCAATTTCAAAGTATGACTGCATGAGACCTGACCCACAGCAATGATTCCCTTTCTGAGCTCCTGATGGCCACCTGTGTGTTGAGTCCTCAAGTGATAAAGAGACATTTAGTGTCTCTCCTTTCTCTTGAAAAGGGCCCTTAGCCCATAAAAATTAGTCTGGCTTTTATAACCTCATTTAAGTTTCATCACCACTTCATAGATCCTACGTCCTAATGCAGTTATGTGGCATTTATGATTTAAAGGTAACAACGGAGGATGTCAGACTTTAGCATAACACCATGGTATTGTACACTATTATGTCATTTATCAACACTTTTCCTAAATAAGAACAATCTGCTGCTTCCAGACATTCCATCACATAATTCTGTATTTTCCTTGACCTATAGTAAAACCACCTTCGCACTGATTAGTTAGCAAGATAATGTGACCCAAATGAAACTACTGTTTTTTTTTTTTTCTTTGCTGGTTGAGTCAATTCCAGTCCTTCCCGGAGCTTCTGAGATCTTCTACCTAGTCGACCCTCTCCTTCCCACTTTGCTTCTCTCCGGCTGTCTGGTCTCATGGTGCTCATGTCCTAGTAGCCTTTGTATTCCACAACCTGATTAATGCACTCTCTCCTCTCAGATGGCTGAGTCACTTGCTTCTGTCCTTTGATCAGGTTTCATGTCCTATTTAAAGCCGCAAACCTCTCCTTGTTCAGTTCTACTTTATTATATTTTTTCTCATGAAAAATTCCCGTTGAACATTTTGTGTGTGTTGTTTGGATCCTGCTTAATACTTGTTTTTCACAGCTAAAATTAGGGTCACAAAGGTAGAAATTTTGTCCTTTTGCTCTCTCAGGTGCTCTGGACTCTAAAAGAGGCAACAGGTGCTTGTTCAGGGAAGGGGGGAATGGACTAGTGTGTCCTCCATATTTGTTCTTCAAATAGTGTGCTCTTAGAAATATAACTCCCAAAGTGTGCAGGACCATTTACAGTGAAGAAAGTATCTAATAAGGTTAATAAAATGGAGGTAACGTCTTGCCTAAAGATGAGGAAGCGAGGAGAGTCCCACTGCTGAAATAACTGGTTTGCTGTCACGGTTTTCTTCCTGCTTCCTTGTCATCAGAGAGGAAAAGTGAGAGGAACCACACAATTCCAATTTTCAGAGCCAGAAATTGAGAACAAAGTTTTAAATAAAATCTTGATGCTAGAAGTTATATATTGAAATTAACATAGTTTCTTTGCACTGTGCAGGCTCATGCTACAACTGGATTTCTTAAAAGCTGATTCTGACAAAAGCTTAAAAGATAGCATTTAGGCTTGACTCAGTGGAAGGGCTCTGCGATACACTCCGTGGATGCAGCTTGAATCCTCAGCTGGATCTGATCAGAAGGCTGAATTGTGAGCCCTGAAAAGTGAACTGCTAGTGTGTCTCTTCATCCTTTTTGGGTTCTCTTCTTTTTTTTTGCTAACACCTCTGGTAGTTCACACTAGAAACTGGGTACAACTCCTCCTCCCTCCTGTGTTCTTTAATATCAACCTGATGCCACTTCCAAATTTAAGAAAGACATATTATAAAATGCCAACACTGGCAATAGCGAAATAGACTCAAAAGTAACACTACCTTAAATCAAACAAGTGACTAGACATATGCATGTAGATATGGGTGTATATAATAACTTCAACATGTGTGTAAGCATGTAAGCATATCTTCACATATGTGTGTGTATGTAAACATATCAGCTATACATAAACTTTAACATGCATATATATACATATATATATAAACACACTCAGATTTTAACACATGGGTATAGGCATATATATGTGTGCATATATGTAAACATAGATATAACAAAATTAACTTGTTTTTTCCATATAAAATATTCTTTATATGCTCTTTTTTGTAAGAGCAAATATGATAATGTAACACTTGTGTATTTTTTTAATCTAAATGCAGCTTGATGATTTTCCTTTACTTTTGCTCTCACAATTTTACTTATTGAGACACTGTTTAATAGATCCTCAATGATCAGGGCATTGTGCTTATGCACATCTACAAATATTTGGTTAAGGTAATTGCACTCCCCATGAACACGATGTGTAAGAGGGGTAACTCAATGCACATAACAGCAGAAGGGAAGGACAGGAGCCATCTGCATTCGGAAGCTAGACTACATCTCGTTTATGGGGTCAATATCAGCTTTCTGGAAGTAGGTAACATCGGAACTGGGCTTTCCAAATTCTCTTCCTACAGATAGAAGCAGGAGTACGGTAGGTAGTTAGTAAGTCAGGGGGAAGGTCAGGACCAAGAAAACGTTAATCTGGTGAACCATAAATTGCTATTTTTAATAGTCCAGAGCCAATGGGAAACAAATAAGACAAGGCTGATCTGATCCACGAGAGCCAGATTCAGTAAGTATCCAGTATCACATAAAGGAGTATTAAATTTATATTACAGTCATTGGAGAGTCTGGCTTTTGATTGTTTTGTCTGGCAAGGGAAGATGGTGATAGAGTTAAATAGGTACTTTCAAAGAAAGATTGGGTATATGGAAATCAAAACAAATGACCCAAAGAAGAACAAAGAAAGAGGATAGCCTAGGTGTGGGTTAAAGATAAAATACCCAATCATGTATGATAATGTTAGATGAGTTGAAAAGATAAATATGACATATGAAAGAAGGATACCTAATTAAAATGATTCAGGGATCAGAAAGGGAGGGCTCGGACACTGGAGGGCAGGAGCATGTGACACTATGCACTGATATAAAAGATTGTCAGTCTACGGTAAGGACATCTTGTTTAGGAGGTTGCACCTTTATCACTGAGTATGAGGCACAGAACAGGCACGGGATTTGTTGTTCAATGACCAAGCAACTGCCTGCTTGGCAAGTGCTTATGTAGTAAGTTCAGTGTAGATGAAGAGAGTGATCTTAGTTTTCTTTTGAGTTAACTTTACTAGTAAAGAATATATCCATTGACATACATTAAATACTGAAATTGCTGTATGGCTTCAGGCCTGATAAGTATTTGGTAGTTTACTTCTGTTCTTATGGTACAGTGTTGTGGTATAGAATAAAAGTTAACTGTGCATTTTCTAGGCAGATACTTCTTGGATTTTAGTCTTACCTACGATTTTGGGCAAGTCTATTAACCTGTCTGTGTCTTGATTTTCTTATATTCAAAATATAGATAATAGTGGTAACTATTTGATAAGTCTGTTTAAAAAAATTACTATGTCTAGTTAGAATGTATCTAACATAATAGGGATTATATGTAATGTAAGTATTGGAAGTGGACACTGTCATGTGTTGGTATAGTGTATATTTGGGTTTCCTAAGGCTTGTTTCTCACCAAGGATGGATGAGCAGATGATAATTTGATATGTGCAATCCCTAAAAAAGCCTTTCACGAGCCAGGTATTGGGAAGAACACCAATGGCGTAGGAAGTTTAAGAATTGTAGCCACTCTGGAGTACAGAGTGGGGTTCAGCCAGCCAGAGCTGCACAGCAAGGCCCTACCTAAAACACTAAAAAACAAAAATAAAACAAAACAACAACAAAAATCCAACCAAACAGCAACAAAAATAAACAAACAAACAAAAAACCCCAAATCCCCAAAAACATTGTTAGTAGAATAATATTATTAAGATTTGTGTTACCAAAAATCAAAGGGGCACAACCGCTTAATTTATTTTTTCACAATTTTTAAAAGATATTTTTAATTTAAATAGAATTACAACCAACTTATTTGAAAGCTGAAATACTGAAAATGCAAGAGAAATGTAGGCTAACACTTCAAGTTATAAACTTGGAAAAGAACTTTCTGAACAGGATCTGATGATACTGGATGCAGTTCAAGAGGTCTGGCAAGATGGTTCAGTGGGTAAAGTTTTTACTGTACAGTCTTGACTGCCTGAGTTCAATCCCTTCAACCCATGCCACGAGTACATGAACATACACACAGAGCGGCAGCCATGTTTCAGACAGGGATGTCCAGAATATGTAAAAATGGTCATAATTAAAAACTACCAATCAATATGTGGGCTAATGAAATCAAGGATTCTCAGCATAAGAAACAGAAACTGACAAAGTAACTTTAAAAGTCCTCAGCAGCTTCAGTCGTCAGGGAAAGGCAAAGCGAACCACTCTGAGAGTCACCCTGGTCAGAAGAGCCGAAATGAAGACAATAAACAACAAATACTAGCAAGTGTGGACAGAGAGGGATCTGTATTTGCTGGTCACGGGGGTGTAAACTAGTATGACCATACGGAAATCACCCTAGATGTTTCTCAAAGCATTCAATATGAAACTGCCATATGACCCAGCTATCCCACACCTGGGCATGTATCCCAGGGACTCTATATTCTATCGTAGGGATAGGAACACCCAAACGTCTATTTTATTACTTCAGCACTCACAATAGCAGGCATATGCAACCAGCCTAGATGTCCATCCATCGATGAGTGGGTGACAGAAATATAGCTCATAAACACAGTGGGATTTCACTCAGTTGCAAAGGAAAATGAACTACTGGCAGGGACATGGAACCATCTGGGGAGGACTAAGTAAGGTGTGGTGGTGAGTGTCATCACCTGTCCGGACCCAGACTTCTTAGGTGGGAGACAAGCCTGTGGAGGTGCCTGTGACAGTGACAAATATTAGGCTAATCGAGGTGGACCCTGCTGCCAGCACCATCCCATGGGCTGTGTGTGTGGTGCCTAAAATAGAGAAAGGGAGCTGAGTACTAACATTCGCCTCCCTAGCCTTCTTAGTGTGGATGCCACGTGACCAGCTCGCTCCAACTCCTGCTGCCGTGGCTTCACAGACAAGATGGACTGTCAGCCATTTTGTTAGCATTCCCCCAAATGAGTATCTAATACACTGAGGCGACTCAGACTCAGGAAGCAAAACTGCACATTCTCTCTGCTACACAGATCCTAACTTTCAATATTAGCTGGTGTAAGTGCCGAGGTCTGAGAGGGCAACAGACTTTGAAACTCTGTAGGAGACAAGGAGGAGAGAAGGAGGTGCTGAGGAAGAAAGGGGGAGGAGAGGGCAGAAGGGTAAATGAAAGCAGAAAGGGAGCTACTGGGGAGGGTGGAGCGGTACAAGGGGCAGCGCAATGGAGAGGGAGAAGGGAGTGAGAGGGCAAAACAAAAACAAGTTTGCTTGAAAATGCATAACTCTACACTAATTGGAGTAGGTTTAAAAGGCTTGTGTTCCATAAAGATGAGAAAAGCCACAATGATGGAAAATTTGCACATCTGTAAATGGGGCTAGGTCCTAAAGTTGTGTGTTTCTGAACCCTAGGATACACCTTCAAATAAAATACTTGGAATTCTTCAGAGTAAAACCATAGGGCTCAGTTTCCAAAGTAGCTAAAATGTCAGGAGGACTCCCGGCAGGTATCTTTAAAAGAAATGACCTCTAAAATTCAAATCAGGCATTCTTCTTCTTCTTAAGGCACTCTTAAAGACGGTGACTTTATGGAAGTCTGGGAAAAACAGCTGTAGCTTTGGCGACTCTGTTTACAGATGGAAATACTGCAGAAAGACCCAGGTCCAGAGAGCGAAGGTGCTTCTGCTCCAAGGGATTTCAGAGCCAGGCTCTCTGACTCATTTAGAATTCTGCCACAGGCTAAAAAATCAAATTGAAAATGTCACTCTTTAATGCCAAAGCCTTAGTTGTAATAAACAACTGAAAAGCTTATATGATAGCGGGTGCTTAGCATTTTGCGTGCTCGAGTGGGTGAGCTAATAGAGAATCATAAAAGAAACGAAGTAGGCCACTTTTGCTGGCTCTACACATCTAAGACTTTTTATTCATGGCTTCTTTCATGTAGCCATCCACACATTAGATATATCACGTCCCCCTTCTTTGAAATTCTGTAGGAGTTTTTATCAAGAACTCCATCACACATGACCTAATAATTAAATGCTGACATGAACTTTAAAGAAAGTAGGAAAATTTCTGTGGTATTTAAGAATAGTTTCTAGGAAACAACTGCCTTGATGTAGGTCGTACCACCATCTGCAAAATAATAAAAACAATAAAAGCAACGTAGCACAGCGAGTAACAGCATCAGTTCTGGGGTTAGAGTAACAGGATTTAGATCTTGGCTGGTGACCACTTCCTGGCTATGTGGATGTGGTCAAACTGTGCATCCTCTGTAGGATCCAGTTTCTTCTTATGTAAAATGGAGACAAACTCCGGAGGGGGAAAGGATGAGAATTGTCTGAGACATATACAACTTGCTCAATTTGTGTGCCGTGTGTGTGTGTGTGTGTGTGTGTGTGTGTGTGTGTGTGTAGAATTTAAGCAGGTTATTGGAACCCAGAGGCCTCATTATAACTTGGCAGCATAGAAATCTGTGGTTATAAAGGAATGGCTACCAACAGGAAGCACCACCATTGGGATAGCATTGTTACACAGAGATGAGTGTGAACAAGCACTTGTTTAGTGTGTTTTGTGGCTCGTAGAGAAGACCTCCCAAAATGAACTTGTAACCTTGTGGTAGGATTGCCAGAATTGTGGCTCACACACTTGCCTTAGCTTCACCCTGCTGTTCCTTCCTCACTTTCTCCTTCCCTTTCTCTCCTTCCAAAACTTGTAGTAGCGGATTAATTTTTACTTTTTAAACTCGGTTGCAGTCTGTCTAGGGATTTCCCGTTTTTAAATGTGACTTGTGCCAGCTCAGGAGAATGTCCGTAAGCATCAGACTTACTTCCTTTGCTTGCTTCTGTTTTCTAAATACCTTTCTGAGCATTCAGGGACAAGACACTTTCACAAGGACAAGCAGCTCATTGTGTTGCCTTTGACTTGTTTCTTGTGCTGCCAAACCCCATCTGATTGTATATGCTGCTTCGAAAAACCCCATCTCATCAAGAGAGTGTCTGTATAATTTCATAGGCTTCTTGATCTTAAGTGTTTCTTCTGGCTCCCCAGAGGCCATCTACTTCCTAGATTTTTTTTTTTAAATTTTAGCCAAGTTGAGAAATATTTTTGAAAGGAAGTCATACTAGCGACAAGTGATACTTATTTCCATATATATTTTCAAGCTTACGTGTCAATATCATTGCCATAAGGACCAAGTTAAGTTTCTCTGCCTTGTGACAATACACTTAATTGACAAAGTAATTGCACAACAAGAACCACATGATGGAAGCAATGGATTAAATAAGTTGAATGGGTAGGTGGCTTAGTCAGTAGAGTGCTGGCTAGTCTGAAACTTGTGGATTCCAGCATTGTATAAAGTTAGGCATGGTGGGCACTCCTGTAATTCCAACACTCTAGAGGTAGAGGTAGTAGGACCAATAACTCAAGGTAATCTATTACTTATTGAGGTTGAGGTCAACATGAGCTACAGGAAACCCTGATTTAAAAAAGTAGGATACTATATCCTGAGTTGGAAGCTCGAGTGAGAAGATTATTTCCATATGAAGTTGTCTGATAGGAATTAGATGGGGAGCTGTTCAGTCCTGCCTGTGGGAGAGCTCAGCAGCCGGGTATATCTTGGATAGCTCCCTCTGGACTTCGGATTTCTCTTCTATACAGTGCAATTGTGGGGCCTAACTCCCAGTGACCTGTGCAAATACCAAGTGGTATCACCTTCCTGGCATTTGTTCCAGCCCCTTTTCAGAAGCAAAAGGCAAACGACCAGTGTGGATTTTAAGGTTTGAAAGAAAAGCATGTAATCTTTATACATAACTCTGATGGATGTGTTGTTTCCTGTGAAAACAGAAGAACCTCTGGATGCCTATATGAAGATCTGTAGAAGAGAGCAAAGTCACTTGTCTTAACAGACATGTCAGTCTTTGGTATTTTCTAAATGAGTCATTAAAATAATCCGGGAACCAATTTCACATTAATGCCAGCTGAATGTCAGATGGGAACTTTCAGTAACTCCCAGGGAGGAATCAGAAGATGCAGATGACTCACTGGACGTGCTTTCTCTCTCCTAGCCCCTTCACGCTCCATTCCAGTGCTCCTCTCTCTGAGACTTCCCCTGTCTCCTTTGCTATGCCTTTCTTTTCTCTTCCTTCTTTTGTTTTCTCACCCCCTTTCCTTCATCCGTCATTTCTTCTCATCTTGTTTAAGTGCCATTTCACCAGCAGATTTCGAGAAGTGACCTAAAGTTTAGAGACAGTGTGGAAGACCCTATCTGTGCTCTTAGGGAGTATTCTATTCAGCCGGAGTTCATTGAAGGTGTGTGTGATTTAGGTAAGAAGTGATGTTTGATCATCATTTATTTCCTTTTAACCCAGGATTAACTCTATCCTGTATGGTGCAACAGAGAAGGCAAGGGACTATTCCAAAAAGCTTCTATCCTAAAGGGTTCTTAAACTTATCTCCTCTCTGAGTAAAGGAGATAGATGAAGAAAAGAAGCTTTATAGATTTTATATCACCAGACTCTTTCCATTAAAACACAACTGAAGTCCTGGATCCCTCCTTAGATGTCTGACAAGGCTTTGAACCCCTATGGACCCAGCAAAGCAGGCGGTGAATGAAAATTAATGATGGGCTTTAACACACAACTTCTTTACAGCTCAGTTTGTTCAATGTGAAAGAAACCTTACAGCATTGGTTTTCTTTCAAGCAGGGAACTTATTTCCTTGAGGAATGAATATTCAGAATGCTACTCTTTCTTGAGAGCTGATTTTGACTGACATTTAAGGAGCTAGGAGAAGGCCCCTTCTCTGTATGTCTCCACTTCAGTTAGGGTATGACCTTATCTTCCTCTGAAGTTCCTTGTATGATACTTCTGTTTTCTCTCCTGACCAGTGTTGTTCTTTAATTATTCATGTTTATGTTAAAAATTTGTAAATGAAAGTCATTGGATTTTTGTTGATACTTAGGAAAATTTATGAGTACTGACTAACTTATCTTCATAAAAATTTTCTTGGATCTGGATGGCCAGATGGTCATTGGCATTTGAGTGAAAACGAGGAACATTTGTTAACCGGCGTGATAACGTGTTTGAATTTTCAAAATGTAGGTAACAATAGCTTGTTGCCCTTCTAGGATCTAGTACCTCCTAGTATTGAAAATTTCAGTGTGTGCTTAAAATAATTCTTCTGATCAGATTAAAAACCAGAATTAGAAACTGAACAAGTCTCTCCATGTGACAAACAAGCAGACGTAGCAGACTTATGTCTTTCCAATAAACCATGCATATAGTATCACATGGGAAGTCTGTATGTTTTGTAGTATGAGTCTTGTTCCCTAAGAGTCGCCATTTTCAGAGAACAATTGTGTGAAAAAAGTAAATATGGGGAGGTTAAAGGTTTAATATGGCATGGCTTTATAAAGCATTTTATTTTTGGTTATGGAGAGATTTTTTTTAGCCTGTGTTAATAAAATCTCTTTATAACTTAATCAAACATGGGCATATGAGGTGCGTTACAGAACCAATTTTGTTCTAGAACATGCTATAATGAACTTTCAGACCCCATGATGTCATCATCACTCGCATGATGGAACCTCCGTGTTGCTGACTACCTTCCATGGAAACTGATGGGTGACACCAATTAAATATGTCTGTGATTTGCTGCTTTGTTTTGCCACACTGTGAAACTCTTCTCTTCACTAATAACTTCTGAGTAAAAATATTTAAAGCAACATGGATAACATTCACAGGAATGTAAAATAATCTCTGAAGATCCTTTTATATAAGTAATTTACCTTTGAGCAACAGGGACAATCAATGAAACAATATTTTGCAAAGTAATTTCTTTGCTAGTTATAATCCATTGAATATATGGCTTATTGGTTATTTTTTAATTAGGAAGATCATTTTATAGCAACAAATCATAACCACATGACTTTGAAGGATACGCTATTGTAATGTGGGGATACATTGGTATAGCTCTCAAAGATGTTGTTAGCTTTGTCAACTTGACACAACCTACCTAGATCACCTGGGATAAAACAGAAAAATTGGGGCCAGAGAGATGTCTCAGAAGCAAAAAGCACTTACACTCAAGCCTGAGGATCTGAGTTCAATCCTCAGAACCCACATCGTGGAAGGTGAAAACTTACTATGGTGGGTTTTACTCAGATCTTTGTGTGCATGCACATACACACAGAGAAATGATTAATTAAAAATATTTTAAAATGTTACAAAATTGACTACATACTTGTTGAATTGGTTGAATCCAATAAACTCAGTGTGTTTTTTAATTGAGGGGAAAAAGATACAGGGGCCTGTGAAAACAAAGATATTGTACCTACATCCTAATAGTCGAGTTGTAGCAATATCCTTCGCACCAGTAATTCATAAGAGCTATAAAACAGTAGAGACTCATTGTTAGGAGTGGATATAAATACAAAGAAATCTGAGTGCTCTGAATGTGTTTAAACACTTGAGCTTTTTCTCTTATTTGCTGGGTTGTCTTAGAGGTTGTCTTAGACTGGGATGTCATAGCCATTTAATTTCACTCTGTTACTAGTATGTAAAGTCCCGAGGGACTGTCCATCCACTGTTTCTGGCAGCACGTTCTATCATCGGATGATCTGGGAGTGACTAGCAGGAGCGGGAGACCTTGACAGAATCTAAAGCACTATGCTTGTTGGTGTAAAACAGTGCTATTGGTATTAACATAATTATGTTATTAAATGCATCAAAGGTAAAGTATTTAAAGCGAATTAAACAAGTGATGTTCATATTCCATAAACCACATTTAATCTCACGCTCGACTGTTTTTATGAGAGAGCTATAGCGATGGAGAAAATGAGGCTGAGTGGAAGAGTGGTGGTTTGTTTCCTACACAGGTGCTTAGAGTTTAGCCTGAAATAGAGTTAGGGACATCCAAAGTCAGAGAGGACAAACTGGGAGAGATGGCTCTGATGGAGACACAGGATTGGCTGAGATTATTTTTAGGGCTTCTTGAAGTGGATAATGACACTAGGGAGGTGAAGTCACAGAGAATCTTGAGTTTGAGTCCCAGCCACAACTGCTGATGGTTCACTGTGTAACCTAGGACCAATTGCTTAACCACTTTGTACTCTCTACCTATAAGCTAGATATCATTCAATATCCTATACAGAAGATCAACATAGAGAAGAGAGACTATTCCTTAAATGTGACGCAATCTGTGTTTATAGCATAGCGCTGATGGCTTGGTGTAGAAGCCTCACCATCTTACTGTGTTTGAACTTACTTTATTCATTTACTTAGAAAATATTTAGTGACTGCAGGCAGTGTGCATTATGTATGTGCAGAGAACGAAACACATCTGAGTCCTCTTCTGAGGATATTTATGATCTAATACCGGCCACTAACGGATAAGCAAATACTGAAATAACAGCTCCTTTTAGAAGGCCTAAATTTATCCCGCTTGCCAGATGAGCTAACATTATATATTCTATTTGCAAAACACATTGAGGGACATTTCTTGGATACTGAATTTGTCTTGCTAGTAAGAATATATAATGCACATCTATCTGAGTGAGCACATTCTGTGGTCTTTTCTTAAGTGCTTTGCATAAGTATGTTGAAAGGGGCCGCTTGTTGGTTCTTGGCTGCTCAGCCACAAAATAATCACACAGAAACTGTATTATTTAAAACACTGCTTGGCCCATTAGCTCTAGCTTCTTATTGGCTAACACTTATATTTTAATTTAACCATTTTAATTAATCTGTGTATCTCCATGTGGCTGTGGCTTATTGGGTAAAGTTCCAGCATCTGTCTCTGGTAGGGCTACATGGCTTCTCCCTGACTCCGCCTTCTTCCTACCAGCATTCAGTTTAGTTTTCTCTGCCTACCTAAGTTCTGCTCTATCAACAGGCCATGGCAGTTTCTTTATTAACCAATGGTATTCACAACATACAGAGGGGAATCCCACATCATAAATATGGCCCTTCCTCAGTACAGTGAGACCTTAATATGTACACTGTTCTCATTTTGCAAATGAAGAAGTGGTGCAAAGACATTATAAGAAGAAGGGAACCATGTAAAGTTAAAAAATAATTAGCCAGATAACAGAGATGTGTTCAAATTGTGGGCAGGGAACTCATGTCCTTTTAACCATGTACTTGTATATTTATGTGTGTTTTATGTTATATGCATGGTTTTGGATCAATAAACCACCTTGTTGAAAAAAAAAATAGCAAATAGATGGCTTGGGACTTCTGTCCAGACAATTTGATTTTACAGTTCATGCAATAGGGTCTGTCTATCTCTTCTCTCAAAGTTGAGTTGAATATTTATCTAAACTTTAGTTCTGACCAAACGTATTTATCACAACTGAATTAGTATTGATTATCTTCTTTCACCAAGTGTCATATTATCAAATAAGAATGCAAATTGAGGATGAGATTGTATAGTTTTGTGCAGGATATTGAACAAATATGTTGATAAGATTAAGCAGCTGCCTAAAGGATATGGATGAATCATTAAATCTCAATAATATGGTAACCTAACCAGATGAACCTAAAAGACAATGCTAGTTGACAAGCCTATGTGTGTGTCAAAAATTCTGTGAGACCCCACTACTAGATGAAGAGTTATGGGCAGTCAATCGTTGCTTTGGGAGGAAGAATCCATTTTCATAAGAAATGAGCCCCATCTAGTTATCCAGTCCCCAGTAGTCAGTCCTAAGCATATGTATATATGAGCAATAGTAAATGTGCTGGTGTGTGTATGTGTGTGTGTATGCAAAACGATTATTACAGAAGGGAGGTCATAATTTTGAGGGTAGACAGGAGCTGAAGGTGGGGAAAAGGGAAGGGCAGAAATGATGTAAATATTGCAGGTATGTATGAAATTCTCAAAAATAATTATAAAATACTTTGGGCTGAAAAAAGTATCTGTGTTAAAAAAATAAAAACCAAGAATGAATGGAAAGAGTAATGTTAGGAAGATATTAATGCTTACTGCAGCTGGTTCATGTGCATATATGAGTTTATTATACCTAAAATAAATGAAAGTGGGAAAGGACAAAAATTACATCTTCCCAATAAGTGTACCATTACTAGAATAAAAGCCTTGGCCATACATGATGAATCTGAAAAAATCTATTTATTTTATGTTTAAATACATAGGATAAATATACTCAGATAATCTTTGTGGTATCAGGTCTGGCCCGACCTTTTGACTGACCTACTAACTAGGTTTTAAGAAAGAAATACTTTCAATTGCTTCCATTTGCAAACATTCAAGCTATGGCTATGCCTTAGACCCATCAGGAGCAAATCACAGCACTTTCTGTGGACGAGGGCATAGCCTGTGGAGGAAAATCTGTGAGTCACTGTCCCTGTGATGAATCACGGGTCCCAGGGTGAGATATGGAAGAGAGACTGTGGATCCCAGTGTGGTCCATAGAACATGATTTAGAGCTCACAGGATAGGTTTCTTTGTTCTGACTGATCAGCACAGGTTTTCCTTCCAGAGCAGCATTGCAGGGTGGGAAAGAATCATGGGTTCTAGCTAAACTGTTATCTCCATGCATTTATGTGCCCTTTGGCCCCTAACCAGATATCTTTCAGTCTAGGTTCTTTGAAGTGTGCCATGTGATGATGGTTGTCAGAGGTAACAGTACTGAGCTGCATCTTTTATACAAACATTATTCTCTAGTCATGGTAACACAGGTAGCTTCTCAAAGGAGAAAGTATATGAAGTTGGTGCCACACCATCATAGGAAAGATTACTGGGCTCTGCATCCTTCTTTCTTTCTTTCTTTCTTTCTTTCTTTCTTTCTTTCTTTCTTTCTTTCTTTCCTTCCTTCCTTCCTTCCTTCCTTCCTTCTTTCTTTCTTTCTTTCTTTCTCTTTTCTTATCTTTTCTTTTTTTTTTTTGAGACAGGGTTTCTTTGTGGCTTTGGAGCCTGTCCTGGAACTAGCTCTGTAGACCAGGCTGGTCTCAAACTCACAGAGATCCGCCTGCCTCTGCCTCCCGAGTGCTGGGATTAAAGGCATGCGCCACCATCGCCCGGCCTCTGCATCCTTCTTAAAGTGGCCTGAGGGAGGTGCTCTTAACATTAAGGAAAGAGGAGGTCTGGGAAAAGGGCATTTAAGTGCATAGACATAGAAGTTCCCATCTTCCCAGCACACTGCCAGCCATCTCCTCCTCCTTCCTTTGGTCCATTGGTACCTCATAAAATGATGAGTAATGCGCTGGGGAAGTGGCTCAGCAGTTAAAATGCACATTGAACAGGTATGATGACCTATGTTTGGATCCCCTAAACACACATAAAAGCTGGGCACACTGGTGTGTACCTATAACCTCAGCTCTGGGGGAGGTGTGGAAGGGGTACAGACTGCACCGTAGCCTGTACATATAGTCTATGCAGAAAACAATAACCTCCGGCTTTGGTGAGAGATCTTGTGAAAAGGGAAGGCAGAGGGCAATCGAGGAAAACACCTGAAACTGACCTCTGGTGTTCACGCATATGCCCAGGAGAACACGCCCTCACCATACACAGAGAGAGAGAGAGAGAGAGAGAGAGAGAGAGAGAGAGAGAGAGAGAGAGGAGAGAGAGAGAAGAGAAAGAGGGGGGTATAGTCAACCCTCTCACATATAGAATGGTAAAGGTTATCAAACAAAAATCTTTTTAAAAATGCTAGGCATTTATGAAAAGACTTTAGAGGAAAGGCAGAGTTCAGAGAAGACAATTCCAATAAAAGCAGATGAAAATACAGAGCAGGAATGTTCAGAGGAGAAATGAAAATGGAAATAAAGAAAATGTAAAAGGTGAAATATATACTGAAAGTCATGCAGATACAATAACCTTGACCAAAAGTTGTTGCATGGTTTGAGTAAAATCAGACAGGTGACATGAACAATGTATTTTATGGTGATATATATAGGAAGACAGTGAGGCAGAGATGGCATGTGTATAGTTGATGTTTTAGAGAACAAAGAACTGAAAAAAATCATTAAAATACTAATAAAGTAAAATTTGAGTTGAATTTTTAAATTGAAGGTTATAGTACATCCTAGGAAAAGTTATATAAAACTCTAAACACAAAGAGATATTTAATTTCACTACTGCTTCATGAACTCAAAGAAAAAAGGCAGACTTGATCATGTGACCATATAAAAGGAAAGTAAAGGCTGCCTTCCATTTTTATTTTCTATACAATGTCAGAAGCCAGAGAAGCAAGTTGTATGCAGTTCTGAAAGAAGAGATATTGGACTTAAGTTTTATTTTATGTTCAAGATAATATCAACTGGGAGACATTGAAACAATGATCTAAGTAATATACAAACCTGGAGATCTACACAGAAACATAGATATCCACATGGATACACAGACACAAATATACATGAACACACATACATACAATATATCCATACATGCATGCACACATATACAGTTTATACATACATGCATGTACATGCACATACATGTACATACATGAGTATACAAGTACCCATGCATGCATACAAGCACACACATTCACACAACCAAGTATACACATACTGACTCAATATTGGTAACTTAAGAATAGAGAAACTGATAACTAGCTAGTTTGTGAACATTAAATATATTTAATCATAGGTAAAAGCTATAGATATTATAGTCACATAAGAGTGTAATTAGGGGACTGGAGAGATGGCTCAGAAGTTAAGAGCATTGACTGCTCTTCCAGAGGTCCTGAGCTCAATTCCCAACAACCATATAGTGGCTCACAACCATCTGTAGTAAGATCTGGTACCCTCTTCTGGCATGTGGGCATACATGCAGACAGAATACTATGTTCTTAATAAATGAATAAATCTTTAAAAAAAAGAGTGTAATTATAAACTGTCCTAATGCACACAAATTAATGACATTGATTGAGAACAACAGAAGGCAATATTGAACAAGTTAAGTTTCTTTTATTTAGCAAGTGGGGCTTATTTTCACTACAAAAGAGTAGGAAGTATTAAAACCATGTGTGAATTTTGAGTAGTCATTGTGAGCCTGAGTCTGTGACACCTCTAGAAGTCACATAGAGTAGCAGTTCTTACCTGGAAAGTGCTAGTTCAGCATGTCATACTAAAGTTGCTCTGCTTATGTAAGGCCTGGGTTATCTAAAATCAAGCTTCCTGTTATATTTTTCTGGCTATATTTGGTGGTTTTTTTTTTTAGAAAGAACACATATAATCTCAGTGACCATAGTCATTGCGTTCTCAGATTACACTCAATATCACAACATCTGTTTCAGAAATGTCTTATTGTTCATTACAGTAAGTCTTGGAACCAAGATCAAAAATTAAAAACTGATAAAAGAGTAAAGCTTCCCTAATAATTTTAATCAACAGCTAATTTTACTTAGAAAAGAACATTTTAAGAGAGTGTCTATAGTAAGCAGACAACATCTAGGGTTAACAGATAAAGATATTTTAAGCTTATATGTCCCATAACTCCACAAGTTATACAATTAAGAAGCAAGGGGTAGCTTATTAAAGTTATAAATAGAAGCTAGGCTTCCCTTCAACAAAGCAGCATGACATAAATTATAATTCCCCTGGAAACCTTTTTCCACTCCTCCATCAAGTTTCTAAGGGATGTGCCTAGTGGGTCATAGATGTAACGAACTCACCAGCGCATCTGCAAACACCAGCCCTTGTCTGGTGCCAAGTGGTCCGAAAAGAGACCCATAGAGTAGTGGGTGGCGCAATGATGCGGATTGACTTCTTCCAAGTAGTACAGATAAGAAATGACTGCCTAGATTCTTTATATTATATGGGAAAAGAGCACTTTTATATATTCATGTTCCCTCTATCCTTGAACTCTTGGTTTTCAAGTCAAGGCTTCTGAGTCGCAACAACGCAGCTCCCCTAAGAAAGCCACACGAAGCAGTTTCTTTCATCCATGCCCAGATTTCCTTCCACATCTCAAGTGTATGAAGGGAGAGGAAAATCCTCCCTCCATACCGCTGCCAGCCTGAGCCTGTACCTTGTGTTCATTTGCAGAGAACGACTCTAGACCCATCTAGACTAGTTCATGCTTGGAAGGTGCTGTTTCAGGATGTCACTCTGGGGATACTTTCAAGCCCCGGAGAGTTTATTCTCTGTGCTGCATCGGCAGCTCTAACATGGAACCATGTTATTCATCTGTGACCATGGTACGATCCCACAAGTGAACATACTCCTCACAGTTAACATATTGTTTTAATACTTTCTGCTCTTCTGTAGTGAAAATAAAAGAAATCTGTTTCACTTACAGTCTTGGACTAGTCTAACTGCCTGTGGGAAGATGTGTGCCACTGGGCACATGGCTCACGCTTGTAATCCCAGCAGCTGGGGAGGCAGAGGCAGAAGAATTGTCATGAATTTGAGGCCAATGTGGGTTGCATAACGAGTTTCAGGACAATCTGCATTACAGTATGAGATCATGTCTCAAGAAGCAAATACCAGACAGAGAGAAAAGAAAGTGTGTGTGTGTGTGTGTGTGTGTGTGTGTGTGTGTGTGTGTGTGTGTGTGTGTGGTATACGATAGAGTATTTTAACGTGAGTTTTGCATAGCTGGGAAACAGACTTTAAAGTGGCACTGGATGCCTGGCGACGTGGCTTTGCTTATTGGCAATGACACTGATTGTTTAAATCTTTGGAAAACAATTTGAGCATTAACAAGATCTCATTAAAAGAACAAATCTATGGAAAGGCTAATGAAGGAACTACTTTATTGAAGTAAAGCTGATGCTGCAGACATACATCTTCAATTCGGGGCCAAGAACATGTTGAGCCAATGAAGGCTCCCTGGGGTGGTGCTGAAGACGCCAGGAGTGGATGGCAGGTCTGAGCTTGAGTTCTGCCACCTCTTGTCCTGACGTTGGTGTTTCCAAAGAACCTCTCTGAACTTCCCTGATCTCGAAAGTGTTGGATAATGTGATTTCTATTTTGTTGAGGATCGATGTGAAATAATACACAGTCATAGTGTCCATTAGAGAATATTTCCCAGTGGGCATTATGATGCAGAAGAACCTTGAGTTGGAAAATGAAAACGTAAGGTTGTCATTTTTCATCATGATGGGTGAGGTCAGGAATGACTGCCGATCGACATTTGTTTCTCCTGTACAGGGCTGTGATGCACATTTTTCTAACCCGGAGAGTAAGTTCTTATAAGCTCTAGCTGCATTTTGTTAAAGATCATTCTGATTGGAGTTTAACAAACACGTGGCAGCTCCCAAACAACCAACAATCTCAATTATTTCTTAGAAACATCTTTACAAAACTAACCTGAGAGAAGAAAGTGAATACATTTGTCCAAGGCCAAAGACAGTCAAGAAAAAGAGATACGCGGTGGCTAGGGTTCTTGGGGATGCCGTATGGCCATGGGAAAACTGTTAAAATTTCTGTCTTCCTGCTGTTCCTAAGAGAAACACAATGCATGTTATGTTTTGCTGTAGGCCCCTCTGGCAAGTGGAGTCTATATTTTCTAAGATGACAAACAGAGGTAATCCTTTTGAAATGAAGCTTTAGGTAAACAAAAGCTATGGATTACTTAAGGTTTTCATTGCTTTAAAATGACAAAAGTGGACATTTACAATTTTTTCCAAACTATCGCCTGTAACATTTCACGCGACACCAAAGCAGTTTTAAATGACAAGTTAGCATGAAGAGAAAAGGGGAAGGGACATTTATGAGAAGATGGGATCACAGGAAGGGAGAGGAGACCTGAGTGATGTGGTGGGATTTCTGCTTTTTTTTTTTTTTTTTTTTTTTTTTGGTGCTCAGATCTCTACCTCTGAAACATGTAGGTACAGCTGGACAGTCTTGTTCAGTTCTGAAATTCTGTGATCGTGAGAGTCTTCATTCACTGTGACACAGGAAGTGTCTCACTCACGGGGAACTGTTCTTATCAGTGCAGCTCACTGGACACTTTATAAAGTATGTAAGTGTCACTCACAATCCTGGTTTGTGTTATATGTGGCATTTATTAGTTTTATAACCAATTCATAATGATTGTGCATTACAATTTCTGGGTACCATATTCTGTGTTGATGCACACATCATGTAATAACAAAATGATGACAATGAACACATTTATCACCTTAGGCATTTATCATGTATTTCTATTGAGAGTATTTAAACTATTTCTTATACCTATTTTATAATATGTAATTTATTATTGATGGTATTCATCTTACTTTGCTACTGGCCACCAGCAATTGCATTACTAAAGCTATATCCAAGGAAAAGCCACCAGCATGCTGAAGAGATAGCTCCATTCTTGAATGCAATGCTGACCAAAATATGGATTTAACTTATGTATCCATTCATGGATGGATTGATGGATGAATGGATGGATGGAAAGAAAATAGCATATATTTTCAACAGAATACCTTCAGTTATGAGAAGAATGAAGTTCTATCATTTGAAGCAAGATGGAGGAAACTGAAGACATTGTGTTGAAAGCTCAAGGCCAGGTATGGAAAGACTAATCCCACATGTTCATCTTGATATGTGGAAGATTATAAAAAGTCAATATCATATAACTAGAGGTTATAAAAACTGAGAAGAACGTGGAAGAGTTAGGGATGGAGAGAGGATGTTGTTAAGTACAGGAATGTACTTAAATAGAAGGATATCATTTAATGTCCTTTATTACAGTAATTTGGCTTTAGTTAACAATTATTTGCATATTTCAAAATAAATAAAGGGAGATTTTGAATGGTCCTATGACAAAAGAAAGAATAAATGCTTAAAGTGCTTGCCCCAGTATTATCATGATAGCATTGTATGTAGGTATTGAGATATTACATCATAGATCATTATTTTTTTTTGTTTTTTCGAGACAGGGTTTCTCTGTGGCTTTGGAGCCTGTCCTGGAACTAGCTCTGTAGACCAGGCTGGTCTCGAACTCACAGAGATCCGCCTGCCTCTGCCTCCCGAGTGCTGGGATTAAAGGCGTGCGCCACCATCACCCGACACATCATAGATCATTAATACAGTTATTGTATGCCAGTCAAAATAAAATTTAAAAGTAATGCAGATTTCAGAGTAGGATGAAGTTGTGTTTGAATGATATTTTTGTTTTTTTTTTTGTTTTTGTTTTTTCCTTTTTTTTTCTTTTTCCTTCTTTTAAATATAAGGCAACTTGCCAACACATAATTTAAAAGCTGAGCTTCGGTCACATTGCTTCAGATCACTACAGAATTTCTGGCTAAGGAACAGTGAGAATGAACCCAAGGCCTTCAGCTCACATTCCCCAAAGACAAGGGCTTGTTGTTATTTTTAAAGCCCACTGTGCAACAGAAGACAGGTGCAAAACTTTTACAACAAAACAAGCTAAAGTTACAGAGAAGTGGTGAATTTCTAGACAGCTAATTGTCACTTGGGAATGAGACACACTGGTCCTGGAACAGGTGGGAGCTGCTCTAAGAACGGGCAAGGGGCAAGAGGGGCTGTTTCCAATGTAAGCCCCTCTGCAGCGCTCAGAACCATGCTCATTTGGTAGAGGAAGAATTCAACGAGCTTAAGGCTTTGTGTTTTTTTGTTCTTCATTAAACTGAAGGGCTGCAAAATGTAAGGGTGGGTGTACCTGTGGGGCCACGCATACAAAATGCTCCTCAAACCACATTCATACAGAAACATGACATTTAAAACTTACAGTGTGGACCATAATTCTTAGCCAGTGTAGAGAACCACATGCAGTTTAACTTCTTTTTTAAATATATTTTTTTTTGGTGATTTTAATTCCAAACTCTAATGTGATCATCCTTTACCTATATCTAATTCTTCAAGTAAGGTAGTTTTTGTTTTGCTTTTTTTTTCCCTTAAGGGGGAAGGGAGGCAGGGATGAGGACAGTAGTTGAGTTTGGAGAGAGCGACAGGTCACAGGTCGTCTTGGGAATGCCAGGTGGCCACTGCATTTCTCTGGAAAGGAAGTCAAAAATTAAGATGCCAACGCCAAGGTTTTCTGAGTCTCAAGGCTTCAGCAAGGCCAAGTACAGTGACTTGGGAGCAGCGTAAATGCAGAACCAAGCCTCGAGGAATGGGAGCAGCTGGGGAAGATGGAAGCTGGGTGTATTTTCATTTGACATCTTTATGGGAGTAAATAATTAGATTCCAGAGCACTCAGAATGTCTGGCTTCTTAGTCCTAGACAGAGAAGCCTAACTTAAGGCTCTAGGCCACTTTCCTCAGCCATACCTCATTCTCAGCAAAAGATGGCAAGAGCAACAAGTGGTCAAGGTGGAGACTGATTGACAGGCAGGTGCTGAGACAGAGTTAGCTTCTAAAGAAAACCAGGAGTAGTAGCTCGTGGGAGGAGAAAGGACCTTCTTCTGCCCCCAAAGGGACCCTGCCAAGTTCCCTTCCTTAGATACCTAAGGATGATCACACTGGAGCAGTGAAACTTTGAAACTATCCAGTTACTTCAAAGTAAGACTAAGCCTAGAAGGGTGCTGTATGGCGTGTTGCCTGAGGAGGGATCACGGCTCCCTATCTATACCCTGGGTGCTGAATATGAAGACTTCGACTATCTGTGGGATCGGGGGCTCGGGTGCCATGGGCTCGGTGGGCCTTGCTCAACATGGCCAGGCTCTGTTCTCGGAAGCAGGCCTGCTGTAAATCCCCACTCAGGTAATCCACCGTTTGCATCAAGCTGTTCTGGCTTGCCACTGGCCCACCCCCAGTTCCCGCTCGGTAGTGGGCCCCAGGAGCTGCTGCACAGTCGAGGGGTGCACCTGTGGGCTGCCCAGCATGGAACGGCATGGCGAGGTCCTGAGACCCCGAGCTGTCGCTATTGGGAGTTGGTAGGATGTTGTTCCACAGGGGTTGGAAGTAGTGACCATTGGGATAGGCCAGTGGGGCCGGTAGGCCGTTGACAGGTGGGGATGGGGTCGGCTTCTCCAGGGAAGGCTTCAGATGGAAGGACTGCGCCAGGCAGAGCTCCTGCGGGTAGGCAGGGGCCTTGCCCACAAAACCTGGCCCTGCCAACTCGCGTCCTGCTGTATGTTTGCCTGTCAGGCCAGGGGCTGGTGTCCCACCAGCCTCGCTGCACATTTGCTGTAGATGGGCCAGCTGGTGCTGGTTCCAGGTAACTGGCTTGAGGTCGCTAGTGTAGCCAGTAGGGGCTCGAGAGATGCCTGTGGGCAGGTTGACAGGACCTGCAGCAGGCAGCGCGGCTGTGGCCGCGTGGGTGTGCTCCATGGGATTGACCACACATGAAGGCATTGGTGTGGGGACGCTGTGGGTCGACACCCGGGTGCTTGCATTGATGAGCAGACTGCGACTAATGGGGCTGGGGTTGGCGATCTGGCCCTCACACACTGAGGTAGTGCTGATGCCTGCCCTCGTCTGGCAAAACTGGTTGATCTGGTGCACGATGCTGCTCAGGTCCGGGGGCTGGCTGTGTTGCAGGGTGGCCGCCATTGAAAGGGGGATAGTTGAGGTAGACATGGTCACATTTGGGGGTGCATCTGAGTCTGGCATCTTCCGGTCTCCATGCAGCAAGGGATTAGGGGGATGCTGGAGACCCTGGTGAGTCAGGGCCTGCGGGTGGACCAAGCCCTGGGTTTGGGCTATTGGCTGAGGGTGGCCCAGGCCCTGAGGCTGCTGGAGGCTCTGAGGGTGAGACAGTGCCTGTGGTGGTGGTATACCCTGAGGGTGTTGCAGTGTCTGGGGAGGGGCATGGGCCAGGGTCTGTGCATGCTGCAGGGCCTGCTGGCGGGCCAGAGCCTGGGCCTGGGGGTGGGCTAAAGTGCTGGGTGCCACAGTAGCATAGGGTGCCACTGGGGGGTTCATGATGGCCTCAGGGAGGAACCGGGCTCGGGTGCCGTCAAAGTCCTTGAGTATGCTTTTGGCTGGCACTTTGACAATGGCAAGCAGGCCTGCCTTGGTGGCAGCCTGAGTCGGGTAGGGGCTGTAGCGCTGGGCTGATGTGTCGAGGCCGTTCACAGTACAACGAACATGTTTCCGCTGAGGAACCTTCACACTTGCGCCCTGGGCAGGAGGAGAGGTTGGCTCTGCAGCGCTCAGTGGGGCTCCGGGCTCCGCCCCACCGGCCTGGGACAGTGCAGCCCTGCTCGCCTTGGTCCAGGAAGGACAGAAGAGAGGTGGCTTCTAGCGGCTCTGGCAGGGGGAGGGGGAGACGGCTACTCCAGGTGCCAGGCTCACCGAGAGCGCTGCACTCCGCGGTGCGCCGACACCCCCTCCCCCAGCCGGCTCCGGCTCGCTCCCCTCCCTGAATGATATTTTTGATTAGGCTTCTTTATGTTTTCTTGTGTACTTGATAGTTCAGAAAATAATTGTGTACATATTAGAAGTATTGAAATAATGAAAGGATTATTTTTGTAAAAACAAGGCATTAGTATTACTGATGGGCTTCAGGAAAGAGTCCATGCTCTGTGGCCAGATAACCTCAGACTGACCTACAGCCCTTCCTTGCTATCTACCCAGACCAATTCAAGCATTACATCAGGCAATGATAATACTTACCTCCTAGGACTGCTATGAGGATTATATGGGTCCAGATATGAAATATTCCTACAAAATAGTCTGGTTGGGCATGATGGCTTATGTCTGTAATCTGGACCCTGAACACGGAGGCAGGAAGGTCAAGAGTTCAAGGTCATCCCCAGCTATGTAGATTTTTCAAGGCATAAAACAAAAAAGAATAGAAATCAAAAGGGAAACCACCTGGAATATGTATGCCCTCTGTGTGTTTATCATCAACATCCTCATCTTCACACCCACAAAGCTTAGGATGAATTTGGCACATCATCCTTAAGTTTTTTTTTTTTTTGACTGGCATATTTAAGAACAGCTACTGGCTCATCTTACATGCACCATAACAGCATCAGGGAATAGGATGCAGGTTCTGTATACATTGACTAGGGATCCTCACCACTAGTGGAGAGCTTACTAACAGTAATATTTGCGGGTAGAGGCAGGGACAGTTTTCCTTAAAGGTGCTGTCTGGTGGGTCATCCATGCTTTAGGGTACGTCTCCACAGCCTTGTGTATATAGATAGGCTGCACCAACTGGACTAAGTAGGTTATCCAAAAAGGACATGAAGTTGAGGGGTGTTGAGGATGAGGGTGAGGGCAGGCTATGGATGTGGACAAGTGAGGGGGAGGAGTGGGGATGAATATGATCAAGACACGTTGTACACATGTATGCAATTCTCAAAGACTTAATAAAATACTACATTAGAAAAGACAAGAGAGACAGATTAGGATAACATTTCCAATTAGCTCAAAGAAATTCTAAGTTATGATAGAGGCAATATATAAGAGCAAAGTCAAGTAAATGAATAAACCTAAAAATCCCTGTAGGAATCAAAGTAGACAATCAAAAACAAAGAAATGAAATGGTGCATACATACCCGTACAAACATGTACAAACACATGAAAATATTTAAAAAAATCATATAAAATGAACTATAAAGAAATGATGGATATGGAAATAAGAAAGAGAATACAAAAGCCTATAATTATATGAGTGAATTTAACTTTGGTCTGTATTTATTGTATGAGAGGAGAATCTATTTTCAATTAACAAAAGGAGAGAGGAAGAAAATAGAAGAGAAGCAAATTTCCAAACTAAATGTTTAACTCGGGTTTTAAGGGCAGTGTATCATGACAAGGTTGATAAACTTTAATGATAATGACAAATCAATGTTTATGTCCTAGCGTGAATACCACCTCACATGTCGGGGGAGGATGAGAGTAATCTCCTAAAGGTTCATTAAATGGCAGAGCCTACAGCATGATCTAAAACTTCTGAGGACAGTTATCTATAACCCATAGTTATGTAGTCACCTAAGTGTGTCTTTACTTGTAAATCCAAATGTGTGTTCTTAAGCTGCTAATTCAAGTGAACTAGGATAAAACCTCATTAAAGGGAACTTTCAAAGAAAGGGAACAAGTAGCCACAATCAGGGAATCAAAGTCTTGCAGAGTACTTGTGCAGGGAGTCAGTCTCTGCCCCTCCATGCCCTATTCAACCTCTGGATTCTCCCAGAGCGTAGGCTGGCTTCAAACTCTATCCTCCTGTCTCACAAGTGCTGGGGCTTCAGGGAAGAGCCTCCATACTTGACTGTTTTTCTTTTTAGAATCCTTAGATGGGTATAGAGCTTTGGATTACCTTTTCATCTCCTCAGAAAATGTAGTCACCATCTTAGTAGGACTATGATGTTTGATGAGTCTTTGTGAGGGTTGATGTCACCCCCGCACAGTGTGTGAGTTGACATGACATTGACTTGTTAACATCATAATTTATTAAACCTGCCATGGTATACAATGTCCTTAAAACCAGATGTCAGCTTTGATTTCAGGAATTCATTTTTCTTGTGCTTTTCATTTAGGCATTATGTCTATATTTTTATCTGTTCTCGTTCTTTTCCTTCAACTTCTATCATTTTCATATTTTAGTGCCTCAGTTTTTCTTTTGAATCCTTCACGAGGAAATATGCCTGAGCTGAGAGGCAGCAGGTAAAAATGTGCGTGCTGCCTTTCAGAACCTGAGATACAAACAATCCTGTCTTGTAGTAACCTGCCACAAAAAAAAAAAAAAAAAAAAAAAAAAAAGCTGTCAGATAACTGCGGTCACCTGCCAGCTTGATCCACGTGAGAAGAAATGCCCAGCTGACCAACAGAAACCCTAGAAAATATTTTCCTATACTTTTAAGAAAAGTTTCATCCAAACCCAAACGGGAAAGTCCCTCTGCTGTTTCATAATGAAATATGGCAAAGCTGCAATAATATCCAGTCTTCCAAAAGGTGAATCGAGACACGGGATTCGAGAGGGAATCCAGCTGAAAACATGCAGAGACGTCTTTAGCCACTTTAAATTCAGAGCTCCAGATGAAGAGCATAGCAGTTATTGAGTAAAAGAGAGACGGCGCATGCAATGATAGCAGTGCCGTAACCAAGAGGATCCGGTGGGAGGAGAGAAGAAAGCCCTCGACAGCGTCCCTTCCTCTGATGTTGTAGCAACGTTCGCATCTTTTCTACCTAAAGAACTCGGGAGTTTTAAACATTTCCAAACAAGTACCAAGATGCATGCCTGTGCCAGTGAGGCTGGGTAGGAGGGTCACTTGAATTTAAGAGTTCAAGTCCAGCTTGGGCAACATAGCCTTTACCTCAAAAGGAAACAAATAAAAAAAAAAAAAGAAATTTTGATCTCAGTTTCGTAACTGTGTTAACTTCATTTAAATTTCTAGAATTTAGCGCATTCAAACACGGCTAGGTTCAGTATAGTAAATATATTTAATACAACAGGCAGCACAGGGCCACATCCATGGTGCGGCGTTTCAGTAACGATTCACCTCTTGGCTGTTCTTTCTTCCCATTCTTCTATGTTTATTTGAATGAAAATATCTCAACTCGTGTACACTTTAGGGAAAATTGATGCTATTTTTTATAATCTCTGAATAACTTATAAACTTTTGAATTGAATATCTATTAAAACAATTCAAATTCCTAGTTTTTGCAAATCCAGTACCAAGGAAAACCCCTACCCGACTTCCCTGTAACAAAGGATAATTTCTAAGTGATGAGGGATGGCAGTGGAACTCTAAAGAATTGCCATATTTTTTACAAGGAACCATTGCTGTGATTTTAAGCACAGGCCTTTGATTCAAGTTTTCTCTCCCACTGCATAGACCTTCAGGAGTTTGGACTGTGAGTTTAACTCATTAAAGTGTCAGCAGGTTTTACACTGTGTCAAGTGTGAAGGTCTTGCTTGTTAAATGTTTTAGTTTATGTTGGAGCTAGGACTAACAATAGGTTAGTCAAAGAGAAGAAACAACCAAGAAATTGAAGTTAGTCACTGTAATCTCAACTCTAAAATGGGGGGAATAGAAAATTCCGAGTCTTCTGTTCTAAGTTCAGGTCTGGGTTGAACATGGAAAACGCGCCCTGAGGGAATTGTGGGTGCTGCCTGGTTTAGGAGCCACATAGGCCAAATGAACAGCAATGTGATCTCACAGCAAGAAAGCAGTAAGCAAATGAGTTTGCAGATGATATACCTGAAGAAATAAAGCTACAATAGAGTATATGCATAACATCTTAAACCAAACAAACAAATAAACAAACAACTGTTTTTAAAAAGGAGTTCATTTTTTTCTTACTTTTGGAAAGTATGTTATGAAGTCAGTAAGATAGAAAAAGGAGCTGTTAACCACAAAGAACTCTCATACACGTTTGGATTGTATGTTGCTTTACAATTATCAGCCATGGGGAAGCCACAGCCGGGACTCCAGCTCAGGGGTGACACAGATCATACGGCACAGCTCATAAATCTAAAACTGGCCTCTGCCTTTCTCCATGACCTTAGGCCTTTACCTCCCTGACCTTTGTTTCTTTGTGTTCAAGGGATGTTTATATTGAGAGATGACTGTAAGCTGTTCTTAAAGCACCTGCTGGCATGGTTCAGCCAGTAGCAGACAGTGATCGAATAAGGGAAAACACTACATGATTTAGATTAGATGTAGCTGTGACCAGAAGAAATGATGAGCAAAATAAAGTACTGCCTTTTCTTTTTCCCGGTGCCTTCAGAGGTTCATTACTGTCTGAAACCCCACAGGGATGCCTTCCCTACTCTACCGTGTCTCCATCCTTCATTTTTTCTTCTCTGTTCACTCCTTATTTTAGCAGTAACACTTGGTACCCACCCGATTGCCAGAGTTCTCCTCCCACATAGCACCTGTGGCCTTTGGAGAGAAAGACGCAATGAATGGGCAAAGAAATAGCTCATTTAAAATTGAAAAATACTCGGAGGGAAATAAACTCGGGGGTGGAGAGGAACATCTCTTGGAAAGGGTGACTTAAATGGAAGCATATTTAGGTCAAGTATCTTTCATTCTTGAATTGAATTGTGTTACTTCTGAATCAATTAAAAGATTATTAAAGAGCTGGGTGGTGGTGGCTCATGCCTTTCAATCCAGTACTGGGGAGGCAGAGGAAGGCAGATCTCTGTGAATTTGAGGCCAGCCTGGTCTACAAGAGCTAGTGCCAGGACAGGCTCCAAAGCTACAGAGAAACTCAGTTTCTAAAAATCAAACAAAGCAAAACAAAAAAACAAATGTTAAAGACCTGTAAAAAAAACCTAAGGAGTCAGAGCTTCAATCACGTGTCATCAGTTTCTGTTGAAAAGCTCCACTATTTGATTTGGGCCTGTGTCTGTAAACCAAATGGAAAAATATACTAATAAAATATAAAGAACTTATCTTTATAATTTATTATCCTGACAACAAATTAGCACTTTTCTTGTCTCAATAAGAATAAGAAATAGAAGGCACTGACCCATGTGTATGTATTCTTTATATACTGCTTTAAAAAGTATATTGTTTTATACTTTGATATTGTTCTGTGACTGGGTCTATAAAGTTATCTGAAGGTTGTAGTTAAGAAATAGTAATCACTTTCTAAATTTCTTCATTCCTTTGGGGCATTTCTGCCTAATGACATAATTTTAAATTTTGTTTTTCTCTAAGATTCTTTGTCTTTGTCTTTGTAAGACTTAAAGCATGGCTTGTAGTTTGCAAAGTCTAGTCTTTTGAAAGCTTTATTTTGTTACACTAAGGATTTCTCCTACTTGCCCGAATCTGTCAGTTGTCTTGATGTTTGTGTAGTCCTCCATTGGAATGGATTGAGGTCAATGGCAATAATTCTGGTCTCTGTTAAAAATCAGGCCTATAAATTATTTTCGTTGTGAAAGCTCTTTGATCAGCATTCTGAAGGGAGAAGCACATGGGAATAAAAAGCTGATAGAGATTACAAGTCAGACCCTGTGGAGGTGGGGCTGCATGCACCTCTGTTCTACTAGGGAAGTAGGCAGCTTTGGGAGCATCCTGGAACGTGTTGGGCACAACTTCCAACTCGATGTTCCTTGCCTTTTCTTGTCTCCATAATCAATATATGATTCTCTGACTCACACGAACGTCAACGGTTATTTACAGTCCTGCCCTTGTCTTTGGCTTTGTTTAAACACAGGAAGTAACTGTATAAATGGTGAGATTGAATCACACTGAGAATTAGTAGATGTTCAACATCAAAAGCAAAAATCTTCTGAGACCTTTTACAGAAATTAAAAACCAGGACTTTCTTTGGATTCAGTGACCCAAATAATTGTGCCTTGCTCAGACATAGTTATAGAAAGTGGCCCTTTCCTACCTAATTTTTCTTTCTTGTTTCTTTCTACATCAAAAGCCAGATAAGTGAATTCAGTTACTTCAGTCAGGTAAGCAGAAACTTGACTTGACACATGTGGGAATACCACCTTTGCTCAATAGTTGTGTCTGTTGCTTTACAATATTCCCGAGTACAGGAATTCCAAAGCAGACGTTCCTTGAACAGGCAGATACTGCTTGCTGGAATGATACGCTGGAAATGCAGGTTCAAACCAACTGTACCTTCATGATACATGACTGTATTAAAGCTTTCCCAACTTTTTTTGTTACTGATTTCTCCAGCTAACTTGCCATAATGTCAGTGATCCTTAAGAGAATATGAACTTAGAGTTTTAGTTCTACATAACATCAAGGAAGTGTCTAGTATTTGTCAATACATATCAGATATGTAAAGTTTATAGCATAGGCTTATAGCTAAATGAATTTCAGACCTGCTGGGGCTAAACAAAGGACAGAATATGTCTATAGTCTAGGACTTCTAAGAGTCTTTAAGATGTGAATAGATCTGAGGGATCCTTAGGATTGGGAATATAACACAAAATTCCCCCCCCTCCCCAAATACTGGCTCTCTGAACCTTTCCACACTGATTGTTCTCGAAGTATCCTATGAGACAGTGGACATGTACATTGCTTTGGGAAATACTGGTGCGAGGGACTTGTGGAATGACGTCACCATGGCAGGAAGTACAGAGTATCCGAATTAAGAGTGACATTGTGGTTATGCTTGTGTGTTGCAGCTAGAAGACAGCATGTGTTAGTGGCCTTTGACAGAACCCTGGCATCACGGGCAGTATCACAGTTACCATGAGAACTTTTGCACTCAGCAGTCACAAGTCTTTGGCAAGGCATATTTAATATTTAAAAGCTTAAGCTTGGTCATGTTTGAAGAGTAATGATGAGGTTCTAATCTCCTAGTGGTCTCTCTCTTCCTACTGTATATGGTGTAAGAATGCTTGTCTACATAGATGAGCCTGTCTGAGCACACGCACAGATGTGAGAGCAGGATGCCAGGTGTCCTGCTGCATGACTCTCCACCTCATTCCCTTGAGACAGGGTCTGTCCCTGAACCTGTAGCTAGGCTGGTAGTCAGTAAACCCAACAGCCCTCCTGTTTGTCCCTCCCACCGCATTAGCAAAACAGGCCATGTGCATTCATGTTTGACATTTCATATGCATACTGACATCTGACCTCAAGCCCCCACATTTGCACATCTCAAACACTTGCTTTAATTTTTAAAATTGTCTTTGTTTATTTGAAGACATGTGTGACTAAATGCATGTTAGCATGAAAATTCAGCCCGTTACTTTACCTGGAATCGATGAAATATGTCAGTGACTCTGAGATTTAAAAAAAAAATGACACGGTAAGTTATCATGTTAGCCTGGCTTTGCAATCAAGTTGTAAAAGGAAGTAGGTATCCTGAAATAAATGGCCCACTCCTAATCTGACCATTAAAGCCATTAAACACAGCTCTGCTATAATTTATCTTTGCCCATTTTGTCAAAGGCGTAATGTGAGGGTGTCATGTTAGAGGAATCTTTTTCTCTCTCGCTCCTATTTTCTGTTCTTTAGCTGTGAGTACTTTGCAAATGGAAGTAGCTCTTATCTCTGGCGTGAATTTAGATACAACTGTAAAAAGCTTTCCTTTCCCTTTCATCAAATTATTTCAGCTGAGCTTTGAAAACATCTCTCACTGTTACAAAAAAATGTGTCTATCAATATAGGATGTAAACAGTAGTCTGAAATGACCTGTGCTGCTCATTGGAAGTTACCTGTCTACTGAGGCTTCCGGCTAAGGCAATTTCATGTACGTGTGAATCTGTCTGTCTGTCGGTCTTTCTGTCTATCTATCCATCCATTCATCTAATCTATCATTTAGATACACATATATATGTATTTATATAGATACATATATACAAGTATAGACAAAGAGAAGAAAGAGAGCATTGATTAGAGATAAGAATTACTTACTATGTTGCAAAAGCCACAAGTCTCTTGCTGGAGACAGTGTGAGGAAAATCAAAAGCAGAGAAATTAAAGATGGCCACTCTTAAATTTTCATAGTGTCCAGAGATTTGCAGTCCAACCTTTTTCTTCCTGTGATAAGGAAACTTGAGTTCCTGGTACTGGTTGATGCTGGAGTACGATCAGTGTGAGGCAGTGACCTCGCAACACAGGTCTTCAGACACCAAGACAAACGTCCACTTCTCTACCCTCTGCTTCCTCAGTTTCCCTTTTCTAGACATGGTAGAGATTCTTTTCAACCATGAAAATGGAAAGAAAAACGCAGAGCTTGTGGAATACTCAGTGGTTGTGAACTTGTCTAATACATGCAAGCCCAGGACTTAATCCACGGCACACCAACAGGCACAAACAAACCACACAGAAATGCTTACAGCATCCTGTTTCTCCAAGTTCCCCCTATCCTCCCCTTCTCACTTTTATAAAGGAAGGTTGGATAGGGGAGCAGGGAAGCACATATTTTAGTTAAGGGAGCCACCTTAGGGTTGGCAAGAGACTTGAACCTAGAGTGGCTCCCAGGAGCCCAAGGCGATGTCCCCAGTTAGTCCCGTGGGAAGCTGAGGNCCAGTTTGTCCCTTGGGAAGCTGAGGATAGGGAACCTGAAATGACCCTATCCTATAGCAATACTGACGAATATCTTGCATATCACCATAGAACCTTCATCTGGTGATGGATGGAGATAGAGACAGAGACCCACACTGGAGCACTGGACTGAGCTCCCAAGGTCCCAATGAGGAGCAGATGGAGGGAGAACACAAGCAAGGATGTCAGGACCACAAGGGGTGCACCCACCCACTGAGACAGTGGGGCTGATCTATTGGGAACTCACCAAGGCCAGCTGTACTGTGACTGAAAAAGCATGGGATAAAACCGGTCTCTGATCATGGCGAACAATGAGGGCTGATGAGAAGCCAAGGACAATGGCACGGGGTTTTGATCCTACTTCATGTTCTGGCTTGGTGGGAGCCTAGCCAGTTTGGATGTTCACCTTCCTAGACATGGACGGAGAGGGGAGGACCTTGGACTTTCCACAGGGCAGGGAACCCTGACTGCTCTTTGGACTGGAGTGGGGGGAGGGGGAGAAGAGTGGGGGAAGGGGGAGGGAAATGGGAGGCTGGGAGGAGGCGGAAACTTTTTTTTCCTTTTCTCAATAAAAAAAATTAAAAATTAAAAAAGAAAAAAAAAGAAATGCTTACAGCAAATGATTGACAAGCTGCCTATACTCGCCATAGGGGTGACCAAACTGTAAAGGGAAAGGGGAACTACAAGGAGAAGCACAACTTTAATTTTCATGGGTTTAAAATAATGTATATGTACTGCTTTGTATTCCGTTGATGTTCCTGATAGTGTATATGTATTGCAGTTTTGTAAATCAAATTATACAACCAGGATCCACTATGAGTCCTCTGGTAACTTTTGAATGTTAAATACCAAAATTCATTTGTTTGTGATGCTAGATGATCATTGTGTATTTAAAGCTGTTGTCTTGTATTGTTTTCTCTGTATTTACTATTTATTTACTGTATTTACTATTTATTATAAGGAGTTTCCATTTAAGCTTGTGGAAAGTCTGGATTCCTCTAGATAGCTCACACATCTGTGGTCCCTTTTCTCGTTTTTTCATCTCCAAACTCCTATCCATCTTGAGATGTGTTTCACCCTCTTTTAGCTTTAGAAAAATTTCCATGAGTACTTATTACTCTTGAAATTAATTGAGCCCAAACATCACAATTTCATTATTGGATCATTGATTAGTTTATTCCCTTTGTTTGGACTCTCCTCTCTTCTCTTCCAATTTCTAATGTAATTTAATATTTTCTAATTCAGAGGAAGAGTTTGAAATCTGCTAAGTCAGCCCTTTGTTGCTCCCAGCCTGTTGTGCATGAGTAATTGACTTTGGCTAGACACACCAAAATTAAATCCTCAGATTGCCTTAGCTTTGTCAGAATTGTGCTGGCAGCCTTCCCTGCTCCTCATAACACGTCCCCCTTTGAATGTTATTATTACTTTCAGATGGGTGAGGGAAGACAGGTTCTTAAGCTAATTGACTTTACAGCAAGATTGCTCCTATTGAATCTACACATCCTGATCCAGTCTAATTCAATGGAAAGTAACTGGGGGTAGCAGCTTGATTCCTAGCTCCTGCATGAATTATATAACATTACTCTCTCTCTCTCTCTCTCTCTCTCTCTCTCTCTCTCTCTCTCTCTCTCTCTCTCTCTCTCTCTCTTAATAGAAATAAGGGCTAGAGGACATGATGTTTCACATCCTTCTCTATCCAGTCTATCTAATTTTGTGGCTACTGAGCTGGCCCCAACCTCAACTAAGAGGTTTTGTGTAAGTAAATTTCTCCCATAGAACTAACCGTGTGGCGGTCAGCATCAACTCACATGGGCATTCCAGCTTCATTTGGCTGCAGTGAAGCTTCCTTACTCCACTTCCCATCAGGTCTCCTCGTTATCTGTCTTGTCTGTTCAGCCAGTTACTGTGGGGTGAACCCTCTCCTGCCACTGGTCCCCTCAATCATCAATTAATTATTTACTTAGGGTCTTTTTAATCTGTTGAAAACTCTCTCTCTCTCTTTTCTCTGCAGCACGTCGTGGTCTAAGATTCTTGTAAACCTCCTCTTAAGATCTTACCACACTCTTAAAGCATTTCTCCGGAAAGCAGCTGTAATTATCTCTATTACAAAATAGAGTCTCCTAGAATTGTCAGGAATGTGGAAGGAACCATGTCACGATCGTTTCTGTGTATTGTAAAGCTTCGGTAGTTTTAATTGTGAAAAAGAGCTATCTCCCAAATTGAACCGTTAGTAAGATAAATGCAGGTTTTGTATCAGAGCTGACAGAACAGTGACTGCTGAAGTCTAGTCGATGATCGAAAGCCCCTATGACAAACAATGGGGCTGTCACTGTCTTTTAATTACCACTTGGAATAGATTTCAGGTGTTAGAACAAGTGTTTAGGAAAATAAAACTGGTATTGGTATAAAAAAATCCGAAAAACTTCTGGTCCAGTGATCTTGCCAGTGATGTAGAACTCCTCTGAGTTAAAATGATAAAATAGAGGGAAATTGCCAATATCATTTACTTGGAGACAATGAAATATGCATGATTCATTTCTATTCTCTAAGTTAAGGCCCATTTCATCTTAAACTAACCCGGATCAAGTTTTTATGTCCCCAGAAATACCACTGATAGGTTGGCATTTAATAAGGTTTCTTTTATCATCTAAAAGGGATGCTGAGTGAGAACCTATCCAGAAAGGGGATGGTTGACTGAACCCGGAGGAAGGTACTTCATGCCTAGTTGATCTATTTCAGTGAACATAATCTTACTTGTCTGTGAAGTTCATGCAGATTGTTGATTCTTATTTATTGTACTATCATTTATCCGGACACTAAAATTTTATATTATTTTATATATGTACTTTACTTTTGGGAATACTGGCCCGGAGGCTGCCAGATTGCAGCGTGCAGAGTGCCATTAAACTCATTAGCCAATTGTCATTGTGATTCATTCACTGGTCATTAACTGGGAAACTTGAAGGCATAAGTTAGTACTGAGGTTTTAAATTTGAATGAGTGAAATATTTTGAGTAAAACACCCTGAAACCAATAGGTTAAAAGAAGAGTATAAAAATCATTAATATTTAAATTTTAGATTTTTAAAAAAAATTCTGTGATGTTTCAATTATATTAGATTTTGTTCCAAATTTTAATTTACCAAATCTAAACTCTTAAGAAAATAAATTTCTAAAAGGTACTTATCCCCTCTGTCAGTTTACATTTGTGAATTTGATGACAGATTAAAAATATGTAGAAAAAATTGCATGTGTTCTGACCACATGCAGACCTTCTCATGTTATTCCCTAACTGACATAGGATCACATTACTTAGAAAGAATTAAGTGCTCTGAGTAATCAGAGATACTACAGATTTTATGGGGATTGAAAAGAGACCCTATTGAGGGTCCTAGAGCCAAGAATGTGGGGTATTGAGGGAAAACTGTAATCAGCTGACTTCCTAGAAAAATTTCCAAGTGACGCTGAATTTTCCATCTTGGTTGAGACTTGCTTTTCGGGAAATGTGTCCAGCTTTAGAATTCATTAAGCCCAGAAGCAGAATATTTGTTTCTTAGCTGTTGGCATCAGAGCTCTACATCTGTCCATTGGAGCACACACTTTACTGTGGTTGTTTAAATATAAAATTTAACAATTGTCTGTTTCAAAGCTTGACCTGTTATAAAATGAGCACACTGCTATCACCACTGTTGAATTTTGACTAGCTCTCCCCACCCCTCTCTGTGAGGGGGGTCGGTGGGAGGGGTGTACACACGTACCATCTGAATGCAGTGCCTCAGGAAGCTAGAGGAAGCCATCAGATTGTCTAAAGCAGATGCTATAGGTGGTTGTGAGTCACTTTATTTGGGTGCTAGGAACCAAGCTCCATTCCTCTGCAGGAGAACTACATTCCCTTAACTGCTGAGTCATCTGTCTAGCCCTCAGGTTAATCATTTAATTTTTTCTATGTTGTTCTGCCAAAACTTCCTTATCCCAACATACTGGTGTAGGAGGTCCTTCTGTCTATGTGTTGCTTTCATTGGTTGAATAAAAAAAAAAACTGCTGTGGCCTTTTGATAGGGCAGCACTTAGATAGGCGGATTAGACAGAACAGAAAGCTGGGAAGAAGGGCAGAGTGGCGGGCACCATGGTTCTCCTGCCTGAGAGAGACACTGGTTAGACTCATGCCAGTAAGCCACAGTCAAGTGGCGATACACATTAATGGAGATGGGTTAAACTAATATGTGAGAGTTAGCCAATAAGAGGCTAGAAATAATGGGCCAGGCAGTAATTTAATTAATGCAACTTCTGTGTGGTTATTTCAGGGTTAAGCTAGCAGGGTGGCAGGACGTGGCCCCCTCATCGTGCTTTGTTCTTATGTCTTCTTTCTGTTTTTCAGTATCTTTTCCATCCTTTAATTTTTAACTTTCTTGTATAATATTTTGGCTGTGTATATTTCAAAGAGTATACCTATCTCATCCTAAAATTCATTTTAGAAAACAAATTCAGACCTTACAAATTCTATTATGTTTTATATCTCCATTTTATAGATTTATACTCAATATGTCTATGAATGCCTTCAAATACACTTCTCTGTCTTCTCTGTGTATCTTTTTCTTTTTGCATATGGTAGGAACACAATGAATGCTTGTTGAACATAGATAGCGGGACACTTTTTCTTCTCTTATATTATGAGAATTGCAGCATGAGATTATGTGAGAAATAGATGAAAAATGTCTGGTAGGATATGTACAGGCCATGTGAACATGCCACGCAAGGAATTTCTTGGCAGTCTCTTATTATTGTCAGTACAGGGAGATTTATAAAGGGGAAGAGCATCATCCATTTCAGTTTAGAAACATAATTACAACTGTTACACAAGAGTGAATTGGGATGGGAAGAGTCTGGAGACGTGAAGGGACAGAGCTAAGGCTAGAGGCACAGAATCTAATTAGAAAATCAGTACAGTAACCCAAGTGATGAATGATGAAGCGGTGGTAGTTAACTTGAAAGGGACCAGATAGATTTCCAGTATGTTCAGGAGGAAGGATCAATAGGTCCTAATGGCCAATTATGGGTTTAGGGCTGGAATGCAATGGCTTGCTGAAGGTTCATGGATTGGGTGATTGAACCAGTAGGAAGAGGGAAGCACACTTTGGGCAACTTCCCATTCTATCTGGCTAATTCTCCTAGAGACATTCATCATAGGATGAGTTAAGATTATTTAATGGTGTGTTTTAGCTGGTAAAACTGCTTGGGGAAGAGTTCAATAAAGAATCGGGATATGGCTGCCTAATAAAGCACATCCAAACCGAGACTTAAAGAAAACAATGTTCAGAAAACGTATTGAACTATATATGAATAAATACCAAGAGATGCATTTATGTGGAAGGATTTCAAGGTTTTCACAGTTTGTAAATAGGTAAGATTTTAGCTTGAACTGTTCTAGATAAGCTTTAGAAATTTTAAGTTTTATTAGTTGCTGAAGCAGGCAGAGCATGATTGTTATTAAATTCAAATCTAATCACAATCATTTAATAAGGGTTAGACCAATGTCACAAAGACACATTCATAGATTGTTGAATGGTAAAGCATATCTTCTACTTAGACTGCATTTCAAGTTTACAAGAGTGTGGCTTATGAATGAGTAGACTGACTTGATCATGCCACCAAACATCAGACTAAGGAGACATACAACAAAACATTGCTCTATCAAGTATTTGTCTCAAGCAAGGTGAGGAGTAAGCTCTATAACAGGCACAACTTCTCTATTCTTATCCTTGTCAAAGCATCTAGGTTTAAGAAATCCTTGAATGTCTCTGCCAGTATTATATTATAGGTTGGTAACCACATTCCCTGCTATCAGGCAGGTGTACCCGGCTTATTCTTTATTGCCTTTGCAATTAATCTTGTGATTTAATGTTACAAGCCACTAACACTAAAAATCAACAACAACAACAACAAAGCCCAAACAAACAGAATCATGAACTTTCAGCATGTGGGTTGTCACTACATTCACAGGTGTTTGTGCAAATGGAAGGGTTTAGAATTAATGGGTCTAACAATGCTGTTTTAGAGTATATTTTTCAAATGCCATTTAAGTAAGGCTTTTTAAGTTTGTTTTAGAAAAACATCTTTTGATTTTCATGAAGGCACAGAAAGTACCAGTTAACTCAGATAAGTGCATCAGTGGTTGATACATGATGCACTGTTTTATTGCCTTTGAGTTGAGTGTCATAAATGGCAGGTTTGATCCGTTACGCTTGTGACATAGCTACTGAGTAGGTGATGGCTTTGATCCAGGGTCATTTAAATTTTTAGAAAAAACATATTTGATACCATCTGTATTTGTACTAGAATGTCTAAAGAGATGTCTTGCTGAAGTTCTACTCATATCAGTCTCTTTGAACTGATCAAGACCAACAGAGATCAAGACCAACATATGCACTGAAGTATTTTAGGAAACAGAAAACTGAAACAAAGTCTAGGCCTATGAAGTATTCAGGCAGAAAAGTAATATTTAGTGGGTAAGGGAAAACATACTGAATTCATTTACAACTTTATTAGTAAGGTATAACAGTAGGGTAAAATAAAATTTTAGGTTTATAGAATACAATTAAAAAGTATTAAAAAACCTCTGAGCACAGTGTCTTAGTACACACACACACACACACATTTCTTATATTTATGGCAGAGATGGAAGCATATAATTCCACATGTAGAATTACTTAATGTTTGGAGATGAAATAATACATGAGTGTGGCCTTGAGATTGAGTAGGTGTGCATTAGTTAAGGGGTCAACAATATCACAGCAGATAGGTCAGAGTGAGCAGCAGATGGAATCATGAGGTAGGGAGTCTGTATCTCAGTAGTCTAGTATGGGTAGCTAGAAGAAGAAGAAGAAGCCAAGACTCAAGCAGAAATCTATGATGTAGAGAAGAGGGAATTCACACAGGACTTGCAAGAATCCTGGGTCTTGACCTTGTTGATGAAATGTTTTGAGACCATTTGAAAAGATTTAAACAGGCGAATAATTTGATCCTTTCTTTTTAAGGAGATCATTTGGTGACTGTATGGAGAATAAATTCAAAGAATCGATATGCAGGGACATGAGCTAGGTGGGTTTTGCTGTGTAGGAGTTGCTAAGGACTTGAACCATGAATCATCAAGAGTTTTGAAAAGATGTATCTTAAGCTAGAAACCTACTGATAAGCTGTTAGTATTCACTTGGTATGAGCAGAAGAAAACCCTAGAAACACCCAAACAGAAGCGGTATAGAGTGGCTCCAGTGGAGACCCAGTCCAATATTGGTTCCACGTAGAATTAGCTAAGTTCATGCTCTCAAGTCTTCCATGATGGTCATCTAGTTCTATATTTCATACTGTAACATTCTGAAAATTTAAATTACTTACATAGTATCTGGAGTTCCTCATAGGGCTGGTGTTTTATATTACTTATGTGCAATAATTCTTAGATATATGAAAGTCTGTGTTTATATCATAAATAGTGTTGACTGTGGTTGAGTAGTCATTAGCCTATTCCTTTGTCTATGTCAGAACATGAAGTGTTTGGAAATTCCATTCGATGGCAAGTCAAGATTTTGATGGCAGTTTTGATGGAGTTGTGACACCACGTCAGACTCTTTTCTTGGGAATAAAGATTAGAATTATGAGCCTTCGGTTTCCCCACTCACTACCTGATGCTATTTTTAGATAGTGGATGTTGTAGTATAACTCTATCTGCTTTTGTCATTTATTAAGAATTTCTATGCTTCAAGAGTAATGAATTATTGATAATTGATAATCTAGGGTCTGTAAGTATGAGTGTTTATGGATATTTTGAACACACAAGTTTTACTCCATTAAGTGAGCTAATTTTATTCTACTTTGTAAACAATGTAAAAGCGAACTTCAAATTTATTAGTAAAAGACATGATTCACCAGGACCAGGAAAATTAATTTTAACCACACAAAATAATTATATAAAAGCGGAATGAATTCTTTTCTTCCTTTATTTTTGTAATGATGGAAGTAATGTGTCGGTCATGCCTTTCCTTTATGTCAGTTACTGTCTTTACAGAGAGCTTCTCCTGTACATGTACGAAGATGGCTTTCTATACGAATACGCTTAAATCTGGGAATTCAAAAAGTATGGTCAGGCAAGGTTAGCTATTCAAAGAGCTACCCAAGGCATGTTTGTTCTTTACTGTGCTTTCATCATCCACTTTGTTCGACACCCCCCGATTCCTTACTGTGTCTACTTGCACATCTACTATTGTGGGAAGGTACAAGCAGAGAACATTTGCGCTTGAAGAAGTAGGTCCCGAATGGCCAGAGTTACAACATAAATTGTCGAAGAGCAAATCATGTGAAGAAGGCACAATTCAAGGGAAGAAATCACAAAATTTCCATGAAGACCAAATAATAAGTAACAGCTGAATTTGAGAACTATAGCAAACTATTTTTACTAACAAAAATATTAAACTACTAAAGGTGTTTATCGTCTCCAATACAAATTCAGTGAAAGAGGTTTGCTTTGTCAATATAATGCAGATTATAGTGCTATTTATTGAATGTTTCCTCGAAATTCAGGCAAGTTTCCATCTTAAGAAAATTTGGTTGCAATTCAGGATAGCATCAAAATCTTCAAGGAGATGGAGAAGGAGAAGAGGGGTGTGTGTGTGTGTGTGTGTGTGTGTGTGAAAGAGAGAGAGAGAGAGACAGACAGAGACAGAGACACACAGAAAAAGCTCCTAAGGACACACTTACTGAAATATTAAAGTGAGAATAACATGCCATTTATTGATGACTCTTAATATTGTCATCAGTTTAGACCCCAAACTTACACCTCTCTAACTGGAGCAACTACTCTACTTTATATTTCTAAAAATTTTGCCTACAATCACTTGTTTTATGAGGGTATGGGCAGGCATGTGCCACAGTGCAGGTGTTCAGGTCAGAGGTTGTTTCTCCTTCCCCTGCGTGGCTTCCAGAAGATGGTACTCACGCTGTCGTTGGTGGAGGCAAGGCCCCCTCATCTGCTGGGCCATCTCACTGGCCCACTGCTGTACAGTTTTACAGGTGATGTTCCTTGATATATCCCCCAAATTCAACAACTAAGTGACTTTGAAATGAATAAATCAGAACATTTAAAAAAGAAAAAAAATGTTTAAGCTAGTCAAGTTGGCACCAAAATTCATGGGTTTGTAGATGGAAAGAAGAAAAGCCCAAAACAATGTTGAAGGCTCAAAAAAGAAAGGATAAAGTTTCCCAACCGGGATCTAGTGGGATGTTATTTATTTCCAAAGATGGTCACAACACTGAATTCCTCCTAGTCTGCTTTTTAATAATGTCACGTTACTAGTCTTCCATCAGAAGGTCCCCTCTGGCCTTTGTGGGACTTACTTGGACTGATAAAATGAGGCAGAGTCACCTTCTCAGGGTGACTTTGAGGCCCGTGCCTTAAGAGATCTCCGTCCTCTGCCTCTGCATTTGGAGCATTTTTTTCTCAGACATTTTCGTGGATTCTTTGCCTTTCAAAGACCAAATCTCCACAGACAGAGCAACAGGGAAGAAAATGAATGCTTCTGGTTGGGAATCCCAGCTGGGCTTTCACCCGACAGGCGTGTATCAAATGTCAATCTGAAAATGAGGCTATTTTTGGATTTCATCTTTGCCCTGGTGCTCATGTTTTCTCATTCTCTCTCTTTCTCTCTCTCCTCTCCTCTCCTCTCCTCTCCTCTCCTCTCCTCTCCTCTCCTCTCCTCTCCTCTCCTCTCCTCTCCTCCCCTCCCCTCCCCTCCCCTCCCCTCCCCTCTCCTCGCCTCTCCTCTCCTCTCCTCCTCTCCTCTCCCACATACAGCACATTAAGTGCTAAGTGACAAGACCGATAAATTAAGAGATTTTAAACTGTTGTATAATAAAAAAAAGTGCCATAAATAATCTAAAAGGCAAGCAAGAACAAAGATACTTGCAATGCACAGAACCCAAGGTGCAGGTTTTATCCAGGTACTATAAAGTTATTTGGGAATCTATAATAACAGAAATAACAGGAAAAGGAGGATGGGGAGGAAGAGAAGGAAGCAATTCAGAGGGAACAAAACACTTCAAATACATCCTTGAAGTGGACAACAAATGCAATCAAGCTATTTATAGAAAAAGAAAAAAGATTTTTTTATGTTTTTTGTGTATTAATTAGAGCTACCTTAATTTAAAAGATGCTTAGCTTCACCAATAATTAAGGATATAGCAACTAAATCAACAAGAAGATTGTATCTCATAGCTATGGAATGTTGACACTTAAAACAAAAACCATGTAGCTAGGAAGTACAGAGATGGAAATTCACTCCACACTGGATATAATGTAAATTGATATTGGTTCTTTAGAGAGCAATTTGGGAGCATCCTGCAAAGCTGATGCAGGCCATAGTCTAATTGTCTGAGATACCCAAGGAGACATACTTCAGTGTTTGCTGTAAATCTCATAACCTCAATGTCCCAGTTACTGTAAAAACAGTCAGTCTGGGGCTAGCAAGAAGGCCCAGCTGGCAAAGGTGCTTGCTCCATGCTCGATGACCTCAGATCAATCTCTGGAACCCACATGGTAAAAGGAAAGACCTGCCTAAAAAGTTGGGCTCTGACCTTTACATAATGTGTTGTGCATATGCACACACACAGACACACACACAATTTTTAGAAAATCGGTTTGTTTAGAATGTCATAAAACACATGGGGCATGATAACAGAGTACAGCTGTACGAGTTAGTTTACGTGTGTCCTATTTGATGAGAGTGAGATTGCCGAGGAGATGCCGGGAGAATACAGCTAGAGTTCTAGGTCAGCTCGGAGGACTGCACAGGACCAGAGAGAGTAGTCAAAGATGCAGACTAGACCACATCAACCAGAGATGTTATATAATTAAAGAAGAAGACTGAAGATAGATCCAGAAGGGCAGGGGCAAATGCTTCTTCTCACTTGTAGTGGTGAGAAATGCTTGGCTTTCTTCTCTCTGCTGTGAAACACCCAGAGCTCTAGAAGCATCCAAGATTCCCTTAGCAGCTGCATGCAGAAGAGGTGGTGTGATGGGGCCTGTGACACTGTAAGCAGAGTTTTGCAAATATTCCTTTCATTTTATTTATTTATTTATTTATTTTTATTTATTCTAGTGAATATTTGTTTTCACTGGGTTTATGAAATGAATTTGTGAACTTCCAGATTTCAAATAAGAACTTTTACACAATTAAAAATAGGAATAAGTATTGATTTATTTAAAAAAAACATGACTTGCTGGGGAGGTAATCGGGCTTGCTACTCTCCTCAGAGTCCTGAGGTTGATCCCTAGCTCCATTTTTTTAAAATTAGAATTATTTTTGAGGGGTGATAGAATTGAGTGGGAGAACCCTTTCCTAGCATGTCAACTGGCCCCGATACACAGGCCTTCCATTCCAGCTACTCCTGGGTCCACTGCTAAAGGATCATAAATTTAAGTTCCACTACAAAGCATGCCCAAGGCACACTGGCTAATAGAATAGGCCTGTGTCTTTGAAAAACAACACATAGCAACCATGGCCATCTACACAATGCATGCACACACACAGAGACAGGAAACTAGGAGAGAGACCAGCAGGGAGTGGAAGTGACATAAAAGGAGGCAGTAGGGGGAGGGATCTTGATATATGCCATCAAGTAAGAAACTGATAAAAAGAAAAAGAAAACACAAACAGCTGGCTGCACAGCCCATTGGTAGGGGGCCCACACCACGAAGGAGATGCTGGGTTCTTCCGTACTACACACAAAATAAGATGAAAAATACATTATGTCTTGGTGAGTAGTGTGTAGAACATTTACATCGAAAACCCCCATAACTTCCTTCAAATTATACTGATTTAAAGATCACAATTTGAACACTTGACATAATGCCATTTTAATCCACTCACGGAGTCTCCGAAGACTTGGGAAACTAACGCGCTGCTCGTGTGCAAACTCTGTTCTGCTGCAGGTGTGTTAGAAGACTCATTCCACAGGCCAGAAGTCAGTTTCTAAAGCTGCGTCTGCAGGGAGCTTGCTCAGGTTTATGTCACCAGCACTTGTGTCATTAGCTGGCACTCGTGTGTTGAGCACAAGGCATTGATTTTCCTAGAGTTGCATATTTTGAAGAGATAACAATGCCATCTTTGCAGAGAAATGTAACTAAACACTACACTTGGACCACTGGAGGGACTTGATAAAGATTTCCTTCAGGATGACGAATGTTGATAAAGGGCAGTTTTTTTTTTTCAGTTCTTAAAACAGTTTATGGTTTAGGCATGTTCATATCTCTATTTAAATAGGAACAATAATATTATTCCACGTACGGGGAAGAATTGTGGTTGCTCAAAGCTCCCCCTAGTTTTCTGGCCTGGCTGCAGTGCTGTGGGGTGTGGAATGGCCGCTGTAGTTACTGGGGAAAAGGAATTGAGCAGGACTTGATTCACAAGGCAGACTCCGCGATGAGGTGGGGAATCTGATAGTCGCTTGGTTTTGTGTCTGCTCACAAGCTTGAAACATAACTCACAAGATTAAGATGACTTTCCCAGCACGCTCCTATTGAGATGAACTTCGTACCACCATTGTTTTATACATAACTATAGGCAGGCCTTTTTGGAATAACTTGCATCTTCATGAAAATGCATGTATAAACCAAGCTATTGAAATGGTTTTCTTATCTTATTTTGTCTAATTCATGTCAAGAAATACTGACTGGGTACTAGTAAGTGTCAAACATTGTGTTCAATCCTAGTATCATTAAAATACTAATGTGATTTCTGCTCTTTGGCTATTATATTCTAGTACATAATAAAGAAATTCAACTGTTTTCCTGGATAGGCTTAGGTCACACAGCTGAATATAATAATAGTCAGTGCTACATAAAGGCATTTTTTAAAGGAAATTCATCCCCAAACAAACCTAGAGGCAAATCCTTGCAAAGACGGAATGAGAAGCCTTATACTATAAAACTATTGTGGTAGACTACTCACATGGTAAGTTGGACAGTTCTTTCAAAAGTTACGCACATCTTTTGTATACATCCTTTGTTTAGCAAGCATAGATGTTTTTAATTGACACATGTATGAGGCTAATTGACACATATGACTATCTAATCACAGCCTGCCATTTGGGTCCTTGGTTTATTTTACTCATGAAATAAGGACACAACAAGCCCTACATCAATCTATGACCGCAGCACATAAAATAGAATCAAGAAGCAAAATTCAGAACTGGTCTTTTCTATTCCATCTATTCACCGTTTATTTTGTCTGCTTGGTGGAATTTTAGAAAGGGGACTAATGCATTTTAATAACACAAAAGCTTTACGGTGCCCTGAAGTAACCATTGAGTTCCTGGTCAGGCCCCTGAAGGCCTTCTGCTAGGCTCAGTGTGAGAACAGAGGGGTATAAATGATTGGCATTGTTCTAAAAAGTTGCCCTCCAAATCTCCGAGCCTTCATCTCCAGAAGCTAACAAGGGCCACTCAGGTAAAGGAGATAATAGGCCTAGGAAATTCAGAAAAAGAAGAAAATACTTCTTATTGCCAGGAGAGATAATGAGATTGACAAAGGATAAATTGTGAGCAATTTTGTAAAACTTTAAAAAAAGGTGAGTGGGACAGTAAACTCCCCATTACCCTGATGATGCAACTCCGGGAGACAACTTGATTATGGAAGGAAATGGAAAGGAAAGGGCTGCGGAAGGAGTGGTGCAGGGGCTCTGCCGGCATGTGTGAACTGGGGAGGTGGCAGAAGGGACAGGACAGCATCTCAGAAGGGGTTCTTCATTACCCAGCCATGGCGAGGAGGGCTGCCATTAAGAGTTTAAGTGAGAAAAGTTAATTGTATCCCTTTCTCCTCCTCTTCCCTGTGACTTTAATTTAGCCTTTAGTATGGAAAATGAGACCTCACTAGACTGCTAAATGTTTAGAGGGTTTTTAAGCACGAGCTGATGTGCTTAGCAGTCAAAAATCACTGTTCTGGTAAAATCTGGGAAATCATAAGGAAAATATTATTGTCACGATGGTATAAGATACTCCATGTTCCTCTAAAGTCTTATTTACAGTCAGAACATATTGGCCTTGTTGACCACTGATTATAAAGCACTCCATAGTGAAGTCTCAGGGCTTGCCAGTTTAGTAAAAACGACTGTATTTGGAGCAGGGATAGGAGATGTCACTATTAGTTGAGGTCCTGTGCAGTAGAGAGCTCACCAATTTAGGTGTGCTGGCTCACCAATTTAGGTTATTTGTTACTGACATCATAGATTAGTAAATTCTCAATGGTTCAGGTGAAACACGTGCAAACAATTTTTTCTGTGTTTCCACGGGGTGGTGGTAATTTGGAGATTACTGTTGGTGGTATTTAGGGAAATGGAGAACAATTAAACCATCGGCAGACAGAGTGCCCCTGAGCATCTTCATCTGGTTTTGGATCTTCAGTTTTGCTTTTCATCGGTCAGTCACCCCCCCTCAACCTTCAAAGAATGATAGTGTCTGGCCAGAGTTAACTATACATCCTATAACTGCCTCATGCCCTTGCCAATGTGCATGTCAGGTCATACCATGGGTTACTTTGTGGTTGCTCTTCTCTTCCCAAGGGAGGGCTGAGTTGCCCTTTTCTGATTTCAGTAGCCCTAGGCATGTTCACTTCCGTGCTGTCGTCTGTCATGATTAAGGACCCCTCTCCCCCAGGAATTTTGCACTTCTTTCTGTTCCCATGAGTTGAACATCTGATTGCTTTCTTCTCAGGGCCTAATATGTTGCCATGGTATGTGTTCAATCAACGTGAGTTTATTTATACATTAATGATGAGGGTCTGAACGTCATGTGTCACTTAATTTACATGCTAACTCTGGAATAGGTAACATGACCTCCACTGCACAGATGTGATGAAAAGGGGGGTAAAACAGATATGATAACCATGACATTGTAAATATGACTCACTGCTTGAGCAATTCTGAAATCCTTATTCTATAAGATGAGCTATCATTCCACATCATTCTTCTGTAAATTACAGAGTATTTGCTTAAGGATGAATAGGCTTTTCAAAGTAATCTTAATTGATAGAAGTCTTCTTACCTAATTAATTCGTTAAGTGCTTATTAAGGACCTAATGTATGCAGACATTGATTGGCCCTCAGAGACATAGTAACGAACAGTACAGACAAATCCAGATCTTGCCATTACTGACACACATATACAAACTAAAAAGAAAACATGGGAGTTGTAGAAGCCATTCAGAGATTCAAAGATGTAGGAATGACAAGGGAACCAGTTTGATGGCGTGCTCCTGCTTGCCAGTTATTACTCATGATCAGTGTCTCCTGCCTTCTCCATCCTGTTAGCATATCAGAAGGCTGACATTTATGCAATCTGTTATTGAACATACTTATCATTTGGTCTCTGATGTGTTTAACCATGGAATCTATCTGCAGAATGGCTGAGAACCTGGAAAGGTTGAAGGCTGGGTATATAGTCTCCTGTCCATATGTCCAATAATTGGAAGTGGTTTAATTTTTATTTTTATTTTCTTAAAGAAAAGCTTGTTTCTTTTGGGAGACTTTGTGCTTCCATTCTCTGAGCTTGAGAAACTTCTCTCTCCTTATTCTCTCATCTGTGGTTTGCTAGTTACTCTTTGGCCCTGTGGTAACAGAGTATTGTGTTTGATTTGGAATCATAAAGACTGCTTTAACTTTACGATACTGATCACAACTCTTCACCAACTTTTCCCTTCATTAAACAGAGTTAATCATTTATTTCCTGTACACACAAAATTGACAAAGGTGGTTAAGAAAGGCCTCTCTGATGAACTAATAGATAATATGAGCTTTGAGAAAGACATCCCTGAGGCAAATACTGAGGGGAAAACCTGCTAAAGCCAAGGGAACACTTAAAAGAACTAAGGGAGAGATGGGCCCTATGCATTTAAACAAACAAGATTTTGGTTCAAGGGTAATTAACTCAGGGAGGCTGTAGGAAATGCTGAGGAACAAGCTTGTGTCAATATCTTTTCCCCAACACATGTCTTTGTGGAGCTTTAAGTAAGAAACAAGAAAAAATATATCAGAAAAAAGTAACATGTTGTGTCTTGTATGCTTTCCCAATCCTGTTTGTAAATTTCTGGAGAAGCACAGGGTACATTGCCAAAGGCAACTTACGTTTTCATCTTCCTCTGTTTGTAGCACTTTTGCTTGAGTCGTTGAAATGGCACAACAAGGGAAAAGGCAGAAAGGATGAACATAATTAATAGGGAAAGGTCTCTATAAGTGATCTTTGTTGCTCACTCTAGCGATTTTAAAATGAACCATTAACTCTTTGAGAAGTAGTTTGGAAATCTAGAAAGTAGATCAGTCTACTTTTTAAACTCTATTTTTAATTAGGTTTCTGTGTCTGGAGACCAAAATAATGGCCTAACAAATAAAACCTAGTGCGACCTCTTTAGTGTTCTCAGTCATTACCTTTTATTTTATCTTATATTTGGTCGATTTTTCCTGCCTGCCTCCCTGCAAGAAGACAGCAGCTCCTGAGCTTGTTGCTCCCCAGGCTTTCATCTGTTGCTTCTGTTGTTGAAGTCTCATCTTCTGAACGGCATCTCTGGCCCTTTGGCCCCTTCGCCAGGTTGATTGTATTCCCGTCTGGAATCTCTAAACTGATGATTAGTGACTTCATATTCTCAAAAGAATGCTATTCCTGAGAATATTTTCACTTCTGATAAATATTTTGTCTTGGTGTAGAAAGTGGTTTTGGCGATACACAGCAACTGGGGCAACGCCTGGCATGTCTTATTTTTGTGGTGAGCGTGGATGGATGGAAGGAATGCTGGAGGACACAGTCTCCAGGGAAAATAGCTGAGACAAATCTCCCATGGAGTATATGGCACTAGGGAGATGTTCAGCCTACCTGAACTTGGTCACTGTCGTCTATGAAATCGAAGGTAGGACTTCTGTAAGGATGAAAGGGCATAATGCCCTCAGAGACACTATTACTTTTAATATTAATTATTGTACAGCTATGCATGATGTATTTTTTCCCACAGGAAGTCGACTTTCACAGTAAAATTTTATCAGGGTTAGTTTACTGCAGAATTTTCATTGTTTACCAGAAATACCTAAAGATAAATGTTAGCTTACTAGCAAGTGAAGTAGAAATCTGTAAGGCATAAGTCAAATCCTCCTATGCTTTGCTTTCATCTGTATATTAGGCAGCTGTGCACTCAAGTGCAGAGAGATAACTTGTTTTTTCCCCAAAATTATGAGTGGTATCATATTTACATGAAGAATGGATCTGTGACCTGCTCCTGGCTATACAGAAAATACTGGTGTATATGTGTTTAATCTCCAACTCAATCAGATTTAGTAGGAAGTATCCTCAGCATTAACTCTGAGGCCTATTCACTAGCATTTGTTGTGTTAGATGACATTATCCTTCTCACAGTGTAGAATGTGCATATTCATGTTTGTGTACACACACACACACACACACACATCATGATAGACCTCGGGAACATTAGGTGGTATCCCAAAGCACAGTTTTAAATGTATAACCTTCATTTATTAGTCCTTTTTTCCCATCGATACAGTATGTAACACCATTCTGCTAGTTCTACCAATCCTGCAGCTATAGATTCATTATAAAATAATGTCATTCTTTGAAGGAGGTAGAGGCATCCTCATAGTGAGAAAGCAACAGGGAACTATGGTTTTGGACCTTAAAGCTCCCCAAGGACACACTAATGCTTTCATTTTTTTTCTGTCATATCCAGGATGAGAAAAATTGTTTATTTCTAAAATTTATGATAGGAAGAGAATTGGAATAAATCCAATCAGGTTGAAAGACAAGATCTTGTGTCTTCAAATCTTTAGAGCATTCAGAAGCATTGGAGCCGTCTTGTCATGGTGTCTCTAGGTTTTTAGATAAGACTATGGCTGAAGTTGCTTCTCTTTCACAGGCTTTATCACTTGCACACACTTTTGGATTTGGAATAGCTGTATCTATCTTTCTCTCTCTTTACCTCCCACCATTTTCCCACGGAGCATTTAAATATAGTTTAACCCCATCTCCTATGTTTGTTTCTATGAAAACAAAGAATGAGCAGGGATAGTGGAGGAGGCAGAGTATATGGAGGGGGTCGCTGTTGCCATTATGCATTTTGTCCTTTCCTAAGTTGAAATCACATTTCTCTAGACAGCAGAGGTGCTGCTTCCAAATTATATCTTAAGAGGACTAAGAGAGACAACATCCACTTAGCACTTCCACGTGTGTGTGTGTGTGTGTGTGTGTGTGTGTAAATATGGAGGAAACGTATACTTGTAGAAAAAGGCAAGTTAATTAAAACTCAATCCAACAGTGAATACAAGGTAAGAAAGGGAAGCAACAAGTTGTCTTGATAAACCAAATATTGTTATAAGAAAATATATGAAAAGAGTAAAACCATTCATAAATGGTGTTCATAATAGTGAACGGTACTGTATTCCTGATAGGAAAACCAAAAAACAAACAGCAACCTAACCAACCAAACCAATAAAGAGATAAAGAGTACCATCATGGAGATTTTTCTAGAGTTTTCCCAGGCAGGGAGAACTTAATTACTTCCGTCCATCTAACATAACGTGTGCCGAGCCTCCTGTGTCAGTACTTAAAACAGATAAGTCAGTGGATACAAAGTTTCCATTTTTGTTACCACTGTATGCTGGTGAAGACACTCCTAAAATTATAATGTGCCCTGCACTTTGTTATATATTAACATTCTATTATTAATCATTCAACTTTATTTCCTCTTTGCCTTCTCTGAAAACAGAGGAATTTACTGCAGTCCCGCTACTCCACCTGTGCTCTCCTCTGCTTGAGACGTGTTTCTCTTTCTGCTCTGGGTTGGAGACTGATCAACAGAATGGAGCCCTTAGCATTTTCTTACTATTGGAATCATCCAAACGAAATGTTACTGCGTCTCAGAAGAGGGCTACTAGACTCCAGACCTCCCACACCAATGCAGTACAGTCATATACTATGTCAGGAGACGCTCTCACTCCTCTCTCCCTCTTCTTCTATTTGGGGGAGGGGGCTCGCCACCTGTACGAAACCCACTGGAGCTGAAACACAGATACATGAGCTGGGGATGCCCCCGGATCAGTCACCAGGAAGAGAATTCATTGGCATAAAATGCCAGGGAATCTTGCCAGGTCCAGACTCTCTTCTGGTGCTGAGATGAGACACTCAGAAGGAGCTTGGATTGGAATGAAGTCCACCGCAGCCAAAGCATCCATTTGTCTTACTGCAGAGCGCATTACTCTGTAGACACTGCAGTGTTTTGAAAAAAATCATAAAAAAAATATTTTGCTCATTAACTTTTTAAGTCATGCTGGCCTGGTGAAATCAATATAACATGTTGTAATTGATTTATGAAATGAAAAAGCCGGGCCTGACTGGTGAACTCTGCAGTTGCTGCTCCAGGCACCAGGCCCTTGTGCTCATTAGTGCACTTCCTTTAGCACTGCCTGAGCCAAGGCGCAGCCGGAGCTGGAAGGCTCCGGTCCTTTGCAGACAGCCTGTTTGAGATGTAGCTTGCATTGTCTCCCTGGGGTCCTACGCCTGCCTTCCTTCCATCTCTGCTCCCATCCAGGTCAGCAGAAGGACGTTGGCCTCTTCCTCAAGGTCCCTGGTGTCCTCAGGACGTCTTCCTAGGACAGCAAGCCTCCATTTATACCTCTCGTTTGACATTTTAATCTATGTGCTCCCTCTCCTTTCTCTCACCTTCTCCTTTCTCCTTCAGCTTGTTTTACTCCATCTGGTCTTGTCTATTCACTGATTTCTTTCATTTTACTTTTTATAACCCCACAAGGTGAACCTTTGTCATTTTATAATTCAGAGTCTAACTCTTTCATCCCTAAGACAACATTTTATGTTTCTTGCCAACCCCTGGTAAATTATGATCATACATTACCCTTAAAAGCTAAAGTGGATCTTACAAGCTGGGCCCGGCTCTGTCGCTTCCCCGCATCTATGTTCTTAGGGACCATGGAAGAGAAGTTTATCCCTCGTATAGAGAAGGCTTTATTCTTTTTTCACCAAGTTCCTATCTATTTAAAACAATGCTCATGTATCCCCTTGTCTCATCACTTAAGATAGAAGGAATTATCCTCAAAATGTCAGAAGTAACCAAGGGCAATCACATCATCTAAAAAAAATGTCTAGATTGCTCAGCCCAATAGACAACTTTAGGCATATTCTCGTGAGTTTCTTCTTCCTTTTGTTCTTTTGATGCCACTTTAGGAGCAAGAAAGTGATAAAAAAAATATTCCAGGACACTGGTAGCGAGTGAACAAGAGTGTTCTCACTTCCTAGGTGGCCGGACGTTCCTGGAGTTTTGCTGCATGGGTCCTGTGCAGCTCTTGCCACACGCAGCACGTTGGTTTGCAGTGAGCTGAAATGTTTCCATCTATCTTAAATCTCACATAATATTGCACCAGCACCGGACATTGCCGTCATTCCGGATGTGCGATACTGAACCCAAAATTAACCACAGATACCATATTAAAACAGCTGCAGGTTTTGATTTGGCTACAGCCGGAAAAAAATGTTATGCTATGGAAGTTGGCCAGAATTGCAACAGAGATATGCTGTAAATGAGGAGGAGAAGAAAGGAATTGAGGTCAAGCTGCCAAAAAAGATAGAAACGGGAGCCAGGGAATGTAATTCATATGGTCAGTGGCAATTCAAAGAGATGGAAATCCATGAAGTGCTTGCCCGGGTGAGCAGATGCAGGGTTAGAGCAGAAGGGCTCAGTAGACTGAGAGTTAGAGATACAAATGAAGGGAGAGAGAAAACGTCTATCAATGTGATTCAGTGTAGTGACTCAACTTCAGGACTCTCTATATTGACTATTGGTTATGGCTAGACAAACTGGGGATGCTTGAAATCAATTCTGAGAAGTTCTGATGTTCAAGGAGTCCTAGCGATGTTAGGCTGTGGAAAATCCAAGGCTGTCTTGAACATCCTGCCACTTGAGCTGTTCTCATGAGATCAACTGTTGTCACATTGAAGGAAAGCTGTTGGGGGGGGGGAGGGGTTCAGTTGGAGACCTCTGCACTGAATACCAAGGTGGCAACATTTTCTTTCCGCAGCATCGTGGGCTTGTGAGATTCTCATTAACTCCAGGGCCATCTGTCTTCTTGCTATTCATTTGGCTCATTAGTCACAGGTGGGTAGGACGGTCTCCATAGTTTTGGTTCTCGTTCAATTCTGATGTCTGCTTAGGAAATAGGGAAGGCTGGTGACAGCTGTAGCGATGCCGGGGTTCTCTTTCCTCTGTGGGAGCCTGAAGAGGGTTTCTCAACGTGGCTTGCTACTAACCCAGTGAGCCGATCGCAAGCGTTTCCTCACCCAGACTGCTTGCAATTCTTGCTCTGGTTGTCCTGTAGTATACCCACTTGGTGGGACAGACAAGAGCAAGAGTGGCCATGAAATTAGCGATCATCTTCATTGCTAGAGTGACAGGAAGACTGATTGTTGGCCGTAACAGTTTAGTCAAACCTGACCTGCCCCTGTAATTTCTGTCTGCCTTCCTGGTTCAGATGGGAAATGCTTCCTCGTGCAGTAAGTCACCAGGAACACACATTCAGTCCTCCTAAGACTTTCCAAACCTCAGGTAGAAAAAAGACAAAAACAGGTCTTGCTATCCTGTTATAACAGTGTGTTTCTCTCTCTCTCTCTCTCTCTCTCTCTCTCTCTCTCTCTCTCTCTCTCTCTCTCTTCCCAGAGAAGCATAATAACCCAATAGGAAGCACCTACTGCTCCACTGGTGCCTCATGAAAGCCAAAAACAAACAAACAAACAAACCCAGAACAAAACAAAACAAACAACAACAACAACAAAAACAGAATTTCTGCCTGGATTCCTTTTTTTTTTTTTTAATCTGACTCTTCAAAATCCAGGGCTCGATATTGCTTTTCAAGGAGCTTCTTTCCCATTGTAAGCCTCTTTTCAACACCTCACCTCTTCTACCTTATTGAGCCCTTGGAAACGCTCTGCTGACCATTTCTACTTCCCATTTTACTGATGTGTCAACTGAGGCTCAGAAAAACTGAGTGACTCCTCTGGGTCACATGGCCGGAGGATGACAAAGTCTCTTAGCAGCCAGCAAGCTAATGGCTCAGTAAGGATTGTGGGCATAGATTGTTTTTTTTTTTTTTTTTTTTTTTTTTTTTTCGCTCAGGGTGGAAACTTCTGTTGGAGGAAATTTTTCATTGCTTTAATGTAGAGATAAGCTGTATGGGAGGGAAAACACCTTTATTGCGTGCTTTAATGCTATGCAAAACCTACTAGAAAATCATAGTGACCACTTAATATGTTTTTCTTAGTAAATATTCAGTTTCAAAAGTGCTATTTAAGAAAAATATATTGAATATGTAGCTATTTAACAAAGGATTTTTATTAGACTTTGTGCACTTCACATAAAATATAGTTCTTAAGTCAGAAGAAGGAATAATTTTAGTGTTGGTTATGTGTATTGATATCAGTTCTTTTTTTTTTTTTTTTTTNTGTGTACAATGAATAATGATTACTTTTTTAATCTCTCTCCCCACCCACCTAGCCCTTCTCCACAGATTTCTCTCTCTTACAGTCCTGTCTGTTTTGTTTTGTGACCTGAAGTTTAATCAGAGCCACATGTGTGATGGGTTTGGATCTGTAAATCTCATATCAATGCTGATAGGGCAAAAATGAAGTAAGACACCTCAAAGAGACTGGGGGACTCCTGACACAGTTAAGGGCAGAGGCTGAGTTTCAGGGAGGGTGATAAAGGTGGAGCTTCAGGGCCCTTTGCTGCAGGGATTCCTGTGGGAACTCCATCTACTTTTTTGTTGTTGTTGTTTTTGTTTTTCGAGACAGGGTTTCTCTGTGGCTTTGGAGCCTGTCCTGGAACTAGCTCTGTAGACCAGGTTGGTCTCGAACTCGCAGAGATCCGCCTGCCTCTGCCTCCCGAGTGCTGGGATTAAAGGCATGCACCACCATTGCCTGGCTTTGATATCAGTTCTTATCTTGTGCTACTGTCTTGTGCTTGTGTGTGTTTGTGCATCTGTGTGTGTGTGTGTGTGTGTGTGCGGTATATGTGAAGGAGAATATAAATGTATGTGGTGTATATGCCTATGTGAACGCCCCAGAAAGAGGCCAGAGGAGGATGTTAGGGGTACTACTCAACACCTTTTCGTTTCATCCATTTGAGACAGGGTTTCTCACTGAGCCTGAATCTAGGCTAGCAAACAATAAGCTCTATCTAGGAACCTTTCTGTCTCTGATCCCACTCCCCTACCCCACATCTCTGGAGTTACAGGCTCTCGTACAGCTATGCCTGTCATTTTTTTTTTTTTTTAAGTTGGAAAATGGGACCCAAGCCCAGGTCCTCATGCTTGCAAAGTAAGCACTCTTACCCACTGAGCCATCTCTCCAGCCCCATCACACTACTTTTAGTTGATGAAGTGTAGGAATGTGGGCAGTCAGTGACTGCTGAGGGAGAGAGAACCAGTTTTCCCTAGCAAAAAATTCCTGGTAGATTATCCATTTCCAAGTGGTCAGCCCTAAACCAATGTACATAAAAACAACACTAAATGAACTCATGTGTGTGTGTGTGTGTGTGTGTGTGTGTGTGTGCGACAATAATTATAGAAAAAGAGGTCATGAATTCAAGGAGGAACAGAGGAGTTAGAAGAGAGAGAACTGAAGAAATGATGTAAATATAGTATCTATACAACATTTTCAACCATAAATTACTTCAGTGAAAAGAGAGGACATGGAGGGAGAAGTGGGGGCAGGTGTTGGGTGTGCCTGGGTAAAGTGAGCTACAGCATAAGCAATCAAGATGTATTATTTACATGTATAAAATTGTCAAAGGTTAACAGTTATTCTATGAAAAAATGTTGGGTGAACATGGCAGCCACATGCCTGTAATCAAGCTCTTGTGAAGATGAAGTAATTTGATTATAATTTTAAATGCTGGACTTCATAGACATTTTGAGGTAAATCTGGTCTATGTTGAGACCCTGTTCTCAAACAACCATAAAATAAAAAAAAACTTTTATGAAATAGTGTTGTGAGTTTAGTAAATTCAATCATGAAACTTTCCAAATTTCCTTTCTTTTTTGTCTTTATGGGGTAGCATCTAGGTTGGCTTCAAATGTAGAGTGATTCACCTGCCTCTGCCTCCCAAGGGCTAGGATTAAAGGCCTGCGCTTCTAAACCCAGTAAAATCCCACTTTCCTTAATTGTGAATTACGATTGAAAATCTCTCCTATCCTTATTTCAATCTTTCATTTTTAAGATTTATGGTGAGAACACTTAGCATGAGATCTACTCCATTGAATATTATAAGTATACAATTCTGCATTAACTTATGGATATAAAGTTGGGCAGAAGTAGGTGTCCAGAGTGTATCATGCAGAATTAAAACCTTATCCACTCTTGGGAATATACCCAAGAGAGGCCTTATCATACAACAAAAATATATGCTCTGCTATGTTCATAGCAGCATTGTTTGTAATAGCCAGAACCTGGAAACAACCTAGATGCTCTTCAATTGAAGAATGGATGAAGAAAGTATGGAATATATACATATTAGAGTACTACTCAGCAGTAAAAAACAAGGACTTCTTGAAGTTTGCAGGCAAATGGATGGAAATAGAAAACACTATCCTGAGTGAGGTAAGCCAGACCCAAAAAGAGGAACATGGGATGTACTCACTCATATTTGGTTTCTAGCCATAAATAAAGGACATTGAACCTATAATTCGGGTTCTTAGAGAAGCTAAATAAGAAGGAGAACCCAAAGAAAAACATATAGGCATCCTCCTGAATATTAACCTTCATCAGGCGATGAAAGGAGACAGAGACAGAGACCCACATAGGAGCACCGGACTGAAATCTCAAGGTCCAAATCAGGAGCAGAAGGAGAGTGAGCACGAGCAAGGAACTCAGGATCACGAGGGGTGCACCCACACACTGAGACAATGGGGATGTTCTCACCAAGGCCAGCTGGCCTGGGTCTGAAAAAGCCTGGGGTAAAACAGGTCTCACTGAACATAGCAGACAATGAGGGCTACTGAGACCTCAAGAACATGGGCAATGGGTTTTTGACCCTACTGCACGTATTGGATTTGTGGGAGCCTAGGCAGTCTGGATGCTCACCTTATGAGACCTGGATGGAGGAGGGTGGTCCTTGGACTTCCCACAGGGCAGAGAACCCTGATTGCTCTTTGGGCTGACGAGGGGGGGGGACTTGATTGGGGGAGGGGGAGGGAAAGGGGAGGCGGAGGTGGGGAAGAGACAGAAATCTTTAATAAATTAAAAAAAAAAACCTTGTCCCTACTGAAGAGCAGCCAATGGGGCCTTAAGTCTACTACATCATATATTCCGCATTTAGTGCAAATTTGTATGACTAATGGTGTCATGCAGAAGCATGGGTTTATTACACAATCTAGGTTATCCCATGCTTCTGGGTTTCAGATTCCTAGTTTTACTATCTACGTTCAGTTTTCCTAAAACATAGATTGGCTTCAGAAATACTAAGCAAAAATGTTTAATGAACTGTTCAGTGTAATTTCTAACTAAAATGTAAGCAATCATGTATGCAGGAGGTTATAGACTCTGACTTAATCTAATTTCAGTGAGAGTTGTATAGGATTTCTAGATAGCTACTCTCCAGAGAGCAGAAAGAGAATTCTACTTTGTTTAGTATTGGCCATGGCAAAAATTGATGACTTCATCAGTTAATGATAGATATCTGTTCTTTTCCTTAATGACAATGAAAATTCTTATTTACATATGCAAGTTTAATGTACATTCAGATACTATACAGTTAGAAGTAAATACTGAATGTTTCCTCCTTTCTTGTCTACATTTGACAGCAAACATTAAGTCTTTTCTTTCCCTGTAGGCTTTGATATAAGGTCCTGTTTGCAGTGCTTAAAGTTTGATTGCTAAACATTGGCTCTGGGTCCTATCACAAGTTATATATATTATCAAGTCCCTTAAGCAAATCCCACCATTTGAAGTTTGTAATGTGTTTTCTCATTGGTGAATATGAGATTACTAACATAGGCAATGGACCAGCTCTTGGTCAATTCTCTCAGAAACCTGAGGACATAGAAGCTACATCAAATTTCACTTGAAATTCCCAGTACTTCTCAATAATAAAAATTTCAATTTTGATTCAACAACCAAATGACAAACTAATCATCAGCACAATTATTTTAGAAGTTACTGTCTTCAAAACAAAACAAATACAATTACAAATTCTGTTATGATGCCTCCTATACCATGGCAATCGTTTACTTGAGATTTAAAGGTTATTTTTTAATGAAATGAATGATAAAAAAAATATATAACAGAAAGTGAATGGATCAGGGAGGTAGTGAAGTAATGAAAAATATAATATAAATAATAGTGAAAACTAGATAAGTAAATTTGATTCAGATTGAGGAAGGTGAAAATAACAGAAGCATTTGATCGTTTTCCTTTGGGGAATTGATTTTAGATTTTCTAAAATAAGAGATAGTATCATCACAACAATGTCATGTGGAATGATCTCTAGAAAAACGTGATGAAGATGATACTCAAGACAGTAATGAGGAAAATGGAAAGAAGGCTTCTAAAAGTCAGGGACAGTCTATCTTATAAGTTTGTTGTGGGATATCAAATGAAACACTTCCTTGCTGTGTCCGTTTCCTTGATCCTCAAGGTTGGCATTCATTTTTATAGTTCCCAATGCTGTGTTGTTTATTTTTCAGTGTTATACACTTTTAATTCAATATTTATAATGTCTAAAAGGTCTTTGGACTGAAAAATGTTTACTGCACCACTGAACAGGTCAGCTTCTAACACAGTTTTCACAGACCAAATGACATCTTTATTGGTCTTTTGTGTTTTAAACATCTAGAAAACCCAGAAGGGTTGAGTAAGGGAAAATATTTAGATTAAGAAGAATTCAGGTTTTGAATTTCTGAAGGATATTAAGCAAATATTGTTCTTTTATTATAATTTTAGAATTTTGAATGGTTGCAGAATATGAAACCATTTTGAATAATTAAAAAAGAACCTACTACTAGGAAAAGGTCAGCCCTCCTGTGTGAACCGGGACCATGGGAACAGTGAGGAAGGGTAGAAGGAGAGGGGCAGGAAGAGGGAGCAGAGAAAAATGTAGAACTCAATAAAATCAATAAAAAAAAAATTTAAAAAGTACTTCTAACCATCAAATCTTTTATTATAACATCATTTTATATAAGATTCTAAAGTACCTATGCTTGACTTATTTATATTAAATCCTTCTCATTTTAATTGCTTGGATAGTAATGTGCTATATATTTTCCATACTCCCCTTGCACCCTCCCTCTGCCCTCCGTTCTCCCAAATTTCCTCAGGAGATCTTGTCCCCCCCCCCCCTTCCTAGGCAGATTCATGTAAGCCTTTCTTAGAGTCCTTTTTGTTACCTAGGTGTTGTTCCTTGGGCTCTGTCCTCTTGCATTTTTCCTCTCACACAGACTCAGAACTCTTCAAGTAGGCTGAACTGGCTCGCAACTGAGCCCCAGGTATCTGCTTGCCTCTGCTTTCCCCAGGTTCCAGATTATAAGCACATGTTACCATGCTCAGCTTCTTTTGATGCAGGCTTACAGCCCTGTGGTCCTCCTGCTTGGATGGCCAGCACTTTACTGACTGACCTATCATCCCCCTCAGGGCTAACCTTTTTAACTGAGCGGACTATGATGTAAGATGATGCATACTCCATAAGAACGTTTGAACAGACTCTGATGAAAATAACAAAGAAGGGAGAACAGCACATGCCGTGACAGACATAAACCCGCGTTCTCCCAAGTGCGGTGGGGAATCACAACAAATTGTCTTCAATCTTGAGAGGGCAGTAAAATAAGGCAAGAGGTGCACAACAGGAGACAAAGCTTCGATGCCCAGTGGCAGGTAGAGACAAGACAATGCAGAGCATGGCTTCAAAGGCAGTTAAGAAAATGTCCAGAAGTCATCGGGGTCAGGAGGAAGAAAATAATTGCACTTATTTCCTAGTCCTAAAGCAGATATTGGCAGGATAAAATGCTGGCATACATCGCAGCATTTTAAGCCCAAAGCACATGTTCTGACCTTGCAGATAAAAAATGGCTTGGGCCAGAAATCCTGGAAGAAGTAATGCACCTGATGTAAATGCATTGGTAGAGATGACGGAGTCCCTCGTCAATAAAATAAATCACGCTCGCAGCACGCTTCCTCCTGCGTGCGCACAAATGCCAGTGCTTCATGGAGAAAGAGTGGTTCACAGCCTTGCTGTTCACACCTACACAGCGATGATGGTGACAACCACCATGTCCTGAGATCTTCGTTAAGAAATGTTCTAGTTAGTGTCTTCCCTACAGCAATCTTCAAAAGGAAGGAAGAAATTCAGTCTTTGTTTGCTGACTTAAGGAAGTCCACTAGTTGGTACAATCCCTTCCTGTTAAGGAGTGTATGTGGAATTTCAACCTGGTTTTATGCTTCTTGTAACACCTGTACCTGTGCTTGATTTTATTTTATTTTTTCATTGCTGTGTCCCATGTAGTGACGGAAAGTTCGGTGAAGAGACACTTGGAATCTTAACATATTGAAAAAAAACTAAGCAAAAACAAACAAACAAAAAAAACCCATAAAACAAAGCCATGTTTTATTTCATTTGTTTGACAGACTTTCTGTGCTTGAATTTTTATCTCGTTATTTCTATTATTTAAAAAAAAAATGAAAAGACCAGGGACCTGGAAAGATGGTTCTATTGGTAAAATGCCTGTTGGCCAAGTATTAAGACCTGATTTTAGGTGTTCATATTTCACGCAAAAACTAAGTGTAGCTTTACACATACATAATGTTAGTACTGGAAGAGCGGAGCAGAGACAAGAGGATCAAAGATCTCTCTAGACGGCAGATTAGTAAACTCTAGGTTCAATGAGACATGACGTCACAAAAGATAACAGAGTGGAGTGATAGTAGACGACACCTGAAGTCAACCAGTCAACCTCTGGCTTCCATACCCATGTACACACACACACACACACACACACACACACACACACACACGGACACACACACACACATGCACACACAACCATCAAGAGAAAGAAATACATATATAGCAATTTAGGCCATTCTATCTTCCAAAGTCTCATTCCCTTCTGTTCTTTTGGATTTGCTTAGGGACAAGAAAAGGAAAAAGACTGGCTTTCTAACTTGACCCGGTGCTTTGTGAAAGTAGACTCATTCAGATGCAGATCTTGTTATACCCGATAGATATTCAGGTCACTGTGTCTAAGTCTCCACAGTCCATACCTGCAGTGTTTTGGACATTGTTAGAATTTCCTGTGAAATAGGTACTAAAACTTATCCTATTAAAAGTTTACAGAGAAACCCTGTCTCGGAAAAAAAAAAGTTGTTTTTGTTTTGTTTGTGGAGACCTGGTGGGTTTTATAATGAGGAATTTATTTCTGGCTCTCAGCTCACAGCACTCAAATATTACATCATCTCTCCTGACTTGGAAGGAAAGAATAATTGTCAAGGGCCTGCTCTTCACGGAGAAAACCTGACTCATGTTCAGCAAATACACATCTGTCTTCCTAAGTGTTAGCGCTGGAAGATGAAGTGCAAAGGGACACACTGTAGGGGGGATGGCTGCAAGGAAATTCTGAGAGTTCTGCTTAGGACTGACAGAGAGTGCACACTCTTAGAGATGCATTGGTATAATTGCTCCTGAGTTGATGCCCTTCAAAGTGTGTGTGCATGTGCTTGTGCGTGTGTGCATGCGTGTATGTGTGTGTGTTTGTTATAGTTTTGTTTGGGGGATATCCTGAGCTAGGTTGCTACTGACTCTTGCATCTTGAGATCTTCTGTGTTTCAGTAAAGTGTTTCTACAGTATGCACACAGTACCACGGTGTTGTCCACACTATGGTATATGGAGGACCTTATGAAAACTGTGAGTTTTTTAAAGAGCCACATTTCTTCTTTTAACATGAGACAGATAGTTGTGTCTTGTTGTCCTTGGAAACTTTAGAATTATAGCAGAACCCATAGCTAGTAGCACTCTTACCTGACTGCGGTTGGAATGGTTCTCTGGGATCCTAAAGCGCCAATACATCTCAGGGGTTTTATTGGCAAGTTTCTCTAGGAAACAGATGGGCTCTTTCAGCCTCAACGGTCATGAGACAAAGAGCTGCCTTTTAGGGTAACACACTCTCAGGGTGTATGTTTTCTTGTCTTCAGTATCGTCTTGTCCTTTTATGTAAGAGGAAGGGAAATAGTTCAGCAGCTATCAAACATCGACTTACCAAATACCTCAATGTTTGATGCTGTAGTTTTAATAAAACAGCTTCCTTCCCTTGAAGAACCCATTTAGCTAATGACTACAGAATAGAAGGTTTTAGGAGGGCATACTGCACCTTAACCAGGAGTTCATATGTTCAGAACATATTATGCCCACTATTCCTTAATAACACGGTTTGTACGTGCTAGATTAGATTAGTAATTCACATGTACTACAGACAATTTTTTTCTCTTGGCACATTTATTGTTATGGATTACTTCAGAATGTTCTTCATACTTTTTAAAGCTTTCTTTAAAAGTTTTTAATATGATAAAGGAATGACTAATTCTTATTTTGGTCTAGAAAGCTGTTTCTATTTTCCTCCAAAGCTTTTGGGTCAGAAGTAGGAGCAAAATAAGGAATGCCTGGGGGAAGATGTAGGTATGAACTACACATTCTGCGTGGGGTACCATGGGAGTGGAGATGCCAGTGCCCACTCCTGCCGCTCTTCTTTTAACTGGGTCTGCACATGCGGTTAATTATTGATGACCTCATACTTGGGCTTCACTCTTCGGTTAGCGAAGAGGGCAGTGCTTCTTTTTTTCTTATTGCTAATTGCTATCCCTACTTTAACTCCACCTTGAAACGTTTCTTTTCCACCGAAACCTTTCCACAGTTGGCCTTGGTGACAATCTCCCATCACTCAGGTGCCTAAGTTTTCTTTCCATAAAATACTACAGACTTCACAAAGAAACAAAGCCTACTTTGTATATTTGAAAGAACTCAGTTGTGTACGAGTTCTTTAAAGAGATAAACACTGATATATTTTAAAAAGTTTTGACATGTAATAAATTTATACTCTACCCCTTCAGATAAAGATTCTTTGTGGGTTAGCTGTATTATACTGAAACTGTACCTATATAAAAGATTAGTTCAATTGATGATGATTATAGTGACCTGTGTGTGTGCATGTGTGTATGTGTGTGTGCATGTGTGCGGTGCTGAAGACTGAACACGTGACTCTGAGGTGAGTGCTGGGCAAGTGCTCTAGTGCTGAGCTACACCCCAAGGCATAATTGATTCTTTCAGATACTTGCTTTTCACTAAGCTCTGGGTGGAAATAGAAAATTTTATATAGTTCATAAATAGTATGGCTTTTTTCCTGCCTCAATGCCAAGGGTCTTAGCAGTTAACATTATTGGATTCTCACACAGGATGTTGCCCTTTTCTCGTAGTGCGGTTGTGGGATAGGGACTGTAATTGTTCTAGTTTGACCAGTGAGGGCCTAGGATATAGGGATTTAATTTTTCAAAGTAAAAGAAACAAAGTAATCGGGTCTTAAGCTCTGATTACAATGCTATATGTTGCTTTTATGCTGCTGAGCTAGTGAACTCGAACCACTTCACTGAACTCATATAATGCTTGCAAAGTAGCCTTATGCTTTGCAAACTGTCAAGCAGGATTCAGCCATCTCAAACTGCTTGGCAGCACTAAGAAGGCAAGCTTTGTGATATTGTCATCTGCATGTGACACGAACAGGTTTGCAAGCTGAAAGTGATGTCCCGTCTTTCTGTATCATGCATCATTTGAAACACAAGGGCTCGTCAGCAGATTGTGGCGGTAAGAGAGAGAAGATACAAAGAAGAGAGTTAACGTTGGATTGGGATTTGCTAAACTTGCCTTTAGGAAGACAACCAGCAACTCTTTTCTTGATGCGGCTTGTTAGAGATATTGAAAATTGCCATATGTTTTAGGAAATAACTTAATTGGGTTTTATTATGCAATTTTTTCAATACAACCCAGAAGAGTCTAATTCCTAAATCTAGAGACTGTCTGTCTCAACCCGTACTCCCTGCTACCTGTCTGAAACAGCACACAGGGCCTGGCCAACAACTCCCAAAGCAGTAAGTGGCAGAGCATCAATAAGAACTTTTAGGCAGATGTGAGCCTGTTTGTCTCATCAAACCTGTATACTGCTGGTGGGAATAAAAACTAGTCTAGATACTGTGGAAGCCAATCTGGAGGATTTTAAGAAAAAGACCAATCAAACAAAAACTAGCCATAGATATTCCATTAGACTTAGTATACAATACTCCTTTATATTTCCCCAAAAGATTCCAAGCCAAATGTGTCAAAAACAAAGATCCATACTTGCACATCTATGCTTACTGCAGCACTGTTCATAGATTCAGAACCAGCCTAGGTCAGCAATAGAGGAATGGGTAAGAAAAATGGAGCAAATACACACAGTGGGTTTTTCCATCATGGGGAAGAATGACACTCTTATTTTTTTCAGATAAAATGGATGTCATGGAAGATAATTATATTAGATGAATTCAGTCAGACTCAGATAAATATGTTTTCTGGCATTTTGGTGGTTATTAGATTTTTATAGATAGGTAAAATTATATATACATGGCATTAAGATCAAGTGGAACTGGACGGAGGGGCAAAGGGAACTAACGTGAAGGGTGGATGAAGTGAGGTAAAAGAGAAGGGAGGAAATGGGAGAAGGAATGAGTTTAACACACGGTTATGTGTGTATGGATGCTTGGTTTAGTAGAGTAGACTGCAGTGGCCTCGTTGCTCCCTTATATTAGTGCTTTTAAGTTTTGTTCATACACACATGCAATTTTTCTGTTCAATGCATTTCTAAACAGCATCTTCATGTCTGTCAAGGTTTGCTTCTGAGCTGGAATGGAATGACCGATCTGTGAAGTCAGTGGCCATTAATCTCATTCTGCTTCGTGGTCTGTCTGTAGCCCTCCCAGTTCCTACAGCCACTTCTCCACTCTACCCCAGTGCTACGTACTGACATAGTGACAGCAAGAGATGTTGCCTAGGATGCCAGTCTTGCTGGGGCGCGCTGAGCGTCCCTGACAGACACATCCGTAAGTCTAAGGAGGAATGTTCCCGAGGCTCAGCTCTACTTTAAAGCAAGGCTTTGCCTTGAATAAGTGCATTCCGAATTCCCACATCATCCTTAATTCATGAGTGTCTACCGTGTTATCAGCTGATAAGCATGTTATCTGTTCCTGCTATCTGCCAGGATGCCTCCTAAAGTACGAGAGAAACTCTGTGTATGGGTTTACAAAAGTCATGCCACTGGGCCTTTATTTATTATTTATTTTATTTAGTTTCTTTGGCAAAGCCATCCACGTGACTGGTAATGAGAAAAAAAAAGATCCCTTTTTAGTCTAGAATTTTATGCCTTATTTATATTTCAAGAGAAGGAAAAGCCTTCTTACTGAACTCTAAATCCACACCACATTTTTTTCCCTAGAAAAGACTGTGGGTAAAGTCAGTGTCGATGCCCCGATAAACAGTCACACCGAATAAATCTGTGAGGGCGAGAATGCAGTGATCCCTCCAACACCCAACATCCTGGTAGCTATTCCTTCCTTTTCGTCAGTTTCCTTCCTCAGCAGAACCATCTTGTCTCCCACCTCACCCCTATGGACAGAGCTACTTAGAACTATTTTCTAGGTATCATCTACACCACACTCTAAAACAGACTAATCTCATTTTGAATGGGGGCTCTCAAGATTGGGGTGAACTAAAGTCACCTTTCTACGGTAACTGCCACTTGAAGCAACTGGGGTTCATGTGATCTCAACTTTTCCTGCCCTTGTCCTTCTCACATGTCTTTGATCATGGTCTACATGTGTTCGTGTGTGTGTGTGTGTGTGTCTGCATGTACACGTGCAGATGCACACGCATGAGTCAGCCTTGGGTGCCATTCCTCAAGTGCCATTCACCCTGTTTTCTGTGATAAGCTTTCTGAGTGCCTTGAAACGCCCTAATCTGGTTGCAAGCATGTGCTACCACGTGGGCCTGGATATCAAGTTTGGGTCTGCCTGTTTTCAATGCAAGCACTTAGATGACTGAGCTATCTCCTTGGCCTTTTAGGATCCTTTTGAAGTTCCCAAATCTTTTTGTCACTTCTACCTGGGAAGTAGTAAGGCCATAGGGAGGGCTACAGAGAAACTTTCATCTACCCAGATGCTTTGCAAATATTTTATTTAAGATATATTAATCACAAAATAGAAGATTCATTCTATAGAAGAACAGTAAAAGCTTAGGGAAGTGAACAGTCTCTCTGTGTCCAACAGAGCAGCAGGAGCAGAGGTGGAGTCCCAATCGCTGTCAAAGGTCTTGTCTTTCCAGGGCACACTGTGCCACCTCTCCCTGCCTGCACCGTGCCATGTGGCTGTCAGTCACCAGTTGTAATTTGCAGAATTTCTCTGGCAAATGCCAAGGACTAGCTCCGTTTCATCTCCTGCATCACACTTAAAATGATTCTTGTTAATTTTCAGAGTAGGGTATAGTTTTGGCAAGGAGACCCATAGGCTCCTCCTCGCAAAGGATAAATGTGCAAGACTTCACACCAGACGTGGTTCCAGAGAACCTCCTCATTCATTCGTTCAGTGACAGCTGTTTTGGGAGTGATTGTTTTATGCCAGGCGCTGGCAACAAATCAGTAAACACGACAGACAACATTCCCGCGCCTTACATGTGGATCATTAGGCGGGACAGAGAAGGGTACAAATACTGCAGGTGGTGACTGGCCTGGGGAACAATAAAGAGGACTTCCTGAGTAGAGGCATCACAAAACCCCCTTAAAGGGGACATGTGATTTTGAATAGTTTGGAAATTCTACACACCTCTTTTCTAAAGGCTCCCACAAAATAGAATTAAAAACAAAATTTTAAAAACCCACTGCTGATATCAGAGCACTATGTCGCTTGTTTGCGTCTTCAGAGCTTGAGCTGGGACGCCTGCAATAGAGAGGCCTGCAAAGTCCAAGATGCCTGGCGACACCTTTCAGATACCAAAAATGGAGGGTGTTCCTGACATTTGCATTCAGTAAAGTGCCTTCCGGTCCTGCCTGCTCGCTCTTCCCGGCATTTCTGAACGATTGATGTGTACTCTCAAGCTGCATATTATCCGAGGGAAGAGCTTCTCCTTTAGCAATTACTGCCGTGCCCTAAAACTTTCCCAAGTTCTTAGCCACTTCTGTTCTACTGCCTGGTTTCAAATGGAACAGATTGGACAATCCAATCAGACGAAGTTGGTATTTTTCATACAACATCTGGCCCAACAGCTAGATTGGCAGGGAAGCACATAAATCAAAATGGAACTGACTTGGAAGTGATATGGAAATGCAGAAACGCCATGATTTCTGTGAAAGATCTGTGACCGTTTCTTATGCTGCTGCAATCGATCCAGAAACGAGCTGCTGTGCTTTAAAATTTAAACATTTTCATTATGAAAATGGTTTGATTGTAATCCCTTTACTGGGAAGTACAGCTGTCTGCACAGAGAGAGGGGGAGGGGAAGAGAAGAAACGGGGAGAGGAGAGAGAGAGAGAAGAGAACAGTGGTGGCTGGACATGGAAAAAAAAAATGGTTTCCAAAGACCCATGGAGTGATCCCAGGAAGCCACCATTCCTGTCTTTAGGCTTGAAGCAACTTCAAGGGAGAGAATGTGACACTCAGTGTAGAGAGGGACTATGAGCCTCGACAGGTGGTTTGAGACACTGAGACATGGGTGTAGACCCAGCAGGCTTATCTAAGATGGGGGATGTATCAGGTTTGGCGGATGACGATGGGCCTAAGGAAGCGCACAGAACAGTATGTGAGCGGCAGAAAAGAGCTGATCCACTTTCGTTTCAAGCTGGATAGAAAGGTTAAAAACAGGAGACAAAGTTTCACTAGAAATTAGGGCAAGCTTGAGAATTTGGAGACTGGAGGAGAGAAAAGTTAGTTTAATTGTGTTGTGATTGGAACCTGAGCCTTGGGACCAGCACGATTACAGAATGGTAAGCCTGCAAGTAGCTATAGGAAATTCTAATGATATTAACCTCTCCACTTAACCATTTTAACTACTAAGCTTTCTAAATGATCTGGAGGGGTTAAATCTGTGGAAATAACCTGAGACAGAGCTGCTGGGGACTGGGGGCTCAACCTTTCTGTGAATTTGACTCAAGTGCCACAAAGAAGAGTGGTAATGTTAATGTCTGTTTATAAAATAAATGCATTTGGGGATGATTTCATACCTACTGAGCATGAAGTTCGGGTGGGAGTCAGAATAGAAACCCCACCTTGGCTTCTAGCTCCGAGATTTTCCTAATCATCAATCCAGGTGGTGCGGAGCTTTGGAAGAAACCCCCTAGTCACCACAAATGGAAGCATTACTCCTGAAATTGGGGAATGTTGAATTCTACACAGAAAACGGCATTTTGAAGAAAACAAAAGATGATCAGAGTGACGGATCCCCTGCGTCAGGACAGCAAGCCGACTTGTGCACTGCGACCGGGCCCTGAGTCTGTAGGGGCAACAGCAGCAGGCGCCGTGGTCATTCTGCTTCATTTCTCAGCATCCTCTTTGTGGGACCTGTGCAAGGGATGCTATGAATAATTAAGAGACAAGAGCCTGCTGAAGGTCTGGGGGGAGAAGGTACTCCACGTTCACCTTTTCCTTGCCCCCACATAGAAGCTTAATTCTCCAGACAAATCAAGCGATGCCTGTCCCAGGTAAGAACCTTGCAAAAGTTTCTGTCGTTTTCCTTCGGGTGTCTTATAAATAAACACATTAACTCTGCTCGTCTCAATTCCTTAGCTCCCAAGGGTGTTTGGGCACCCTTGTCTGAAGCATCCCCAGAAGTGTGATTTTGAGACTCACAGGTTGGTAGCAGAGAAGAGAGCATTCTTTGGTGAGTGTCAGCTCCAGTGCCCAGACATAAACATGTGTTGTTGACCCTAGGGATTATTTTCTGGTTCTGGCCAAGCAAAGCTTGCTCTGTCTTTTGTTTTCTCAAAGTATTTAATAAAACGGCAGGATTCGTTCACTTGCTTCTTGTGTTCTCTGGCTCAGGGAGCAGACCAGCTCTGTACTCTGCTGTATATTCGTGATGATGACATTGTCAATAATCGATGTGATAGGCCATTTTTTTTGTTGTTTTATTTTTCTACCAGGCTAGAACTGCGGCACCGAAAGCTCAATCTTTTAGAGCCTAGGCTTAAGCCTACTGTCTATTAATAGGAGCTTTTCTACATGACCTTGGTCACAGGAAGCTTTTCTTACAAGAGAGCAGGTGGAGACAAAATGACCTATCATTTTGTAAAATAAAAACAGAAGGAAACAAAAAAAATCAAAGTTGCTGAATGTGCTTATTTCAAACAAATCAACAGGGCCAATTAGAATGTCTATTTACTTCCTTTCTGTTTAAGCCAGTTGGCATAAATGATACTGAGATGAAAAAACCATGAGATCATTCTGCTCAGTTGGAACCTTCCAGAAGCTTCTACCAGCAAAAATATATGATTACAATTACATGGCCACATGCACAAGCCTGGCTCTAGTCCTTCTAACCTACAGTCCCCTCCTTTTGCCACACACCTGTTCCAGGGTACCTTAGCTTTGTGGTTTGCTTTGGAGGTCTCATGCCCAGTTGCTACCTCTTGTTGGGTTTGTCAGTAGACGAGGCGCACAGTTTTAGAGAGCAGAAGGAGAAAGAAGGCAGGTTCTTTTCCCGGCTTCCCCCACGCATAGACCAGCAGAGGCTGCCTTCTTTGCTAGTTCTGGTTCTTTTGCTCCTGGTCTTTCTTGTTCATGGGGTGGTGACATCCTGCCATTGCTGACTGTCCCCGAAATGTCTCCTCATCCTATTTGCCTCACCTTAGTTCTTGACCCACTTATGAGGAGCCTTGCTGTTGTACCTGTTTGGAGACATCCTCTGGGATTGATTATACCATCCTGCTTCCTGCTGAATCCAAACAGGGACAGGTTCTCATTTCCGTTTGTGCTGTGACTGACAGCTGAGACTCCCTACCCCATTTAATTCCCTCTCCACTCCACCCAAGATGGGGGGAACGCTGTAAACATATTCCTTCAGCATCAGTCCGTTATCCAGAAATCAGATGGATACATTCCCTTCCTCAACATGTCTGCCCGTCTCTCACGTTTTCATCCTATACTGAAAGGTTACGTTTTCTTAAAATAGTCTATTGGGTACATCCTTGTATTAGGGAGAGAAGGGAGATAAAGTTGGGGTTCTACCGACCATAACGGAAGTGATAAAACATCTTCATGGACTACTGAAGGGATCTCTCTGTTTAGTCTTCCCTACTCACCAGGTACTAGTATGTCTGGTGTTATATGATCAAATATATATTTCATAAATTTCATCTTCACATGCTAGTTAGCATTGTGCCTTCTGTCCACATTGTATATTTCCTGAAAATTCTATGACAGTCTGCCATTCTTCCTACTGCACTTCTTTCCCTGAAGCATACCCCTTAGGGACTCCTGGCTGCCTTTCAACCATCTCCTTTCAAGTCTTTTAACATGGCTTCACCATTTCGGAAAGGATGGTCCCCCAGCTGTTCTCCTAAGGGAGCGGAGGAAACAGGACCATGGACACCATAGGCCCTGCCACTGGCTTCATTTTCCAGGTTCTTTCTGGAGAGTGCCATGCCATGGCTGAGTTTAGGGAAAGGCAGTTTATTCATCACTTTGGCAAAATAAAGATGCATTTATTTTAAGCCCAGGCAGCACCCTGAGATTTCGCCCTGCACAGAAGAGAGCAATGGGTGAAAATAACAAGAGGAGCTCTCCTCCAAAACGACAGCATTGTGCTTGTTGACTGACTGTTGTTGACTTCCTGTGAAGCACACTTCACTTGCAGGGAAGATGACAACTCTTCCTAGCTGTTGCCAAATCTGCCCTCTCCTTGATAAAGAATAGAAACCCTGAAGTTCAACAAGTGAGTCTTTGAGTTCCAATTCTGCCAGATATTCAAATATAGGTAGTAGTTGGTTTTGTGAGGTTTGTGCTGCAAAAGAGACAACACACAGTGCTTCTCCGGTCTTTAAAATCCAGTTTATCTGATCCTGGCTAAGCAGAAAAATATCCTTCACTGAGAAGAATTTCCAGGGCCTTTCAAGGCCCCCCAAACTCTAGATCAGTGGTCCTCAAGCTTCAGCAGCTTCAGAAGTATTTTCTGAGATTGGTTTATAAAAGTACGTCCCAGAGTTACATGAGATACACCCTGGCCAGCCCATTGTCATTTTGAAATAAGACAAATAGGGAAGTCTGCAGCCCTTGGCATGCAGCAAGGACAAAAGCTGGCAAATAAGAAAGCTCTTCTTTCCCTGTCAGGTGCCCTGTGTAACACACAAAAAGATCAAGTAAATGCATGGTTCTGGATCTTCTCTTTGGGGCAGTAGCTACAGAATCCTTTCAGATGATCTGAGCTTTAGGATGCCTGTATGGCATGGGCTCTTGTCTAGAACTGCTAACCTGAAAGAGAAACTCCCTAATCAGCTCTTAGTGGTGGAGGTAAAATGAAGTTGGTTCTGGGAAGGCAACTTTCTCACTGAGGGGGGTAGAAACGATAGTGAGAAGGTGATATTCATACTAGAAGTTAAGAACTTTGATAATCTAGGGTCTTCAAACTGTAGAAGAGAAGAGAGAATGAAGGTTGAGCTGCAGCTTAGCATAGAGCCTAGCCAGGTGGCCTCCATTTTGCTCTTACAGGCTAGTTATCAGAGGTCTTCAGTTATACATTCATCCACCAACCCAATTATATATTCCTACATACATACATAAAGCATGCACATAAATACATTCAATCCATGCATGCATCCATCTACTTTTCTATTCATCTATTCATTCATGCATACACGCATGCATGCATCCATGCATCCATCCTTTTATCCATCCATGCCCCTACTAACACCAGCATTTCTAGAGTATCTGTTATCTGTCAGACACTGAAAGAGATCATGGGAAATCTTGGGATGGCTTTGAAGTCAAGGAGACACCTGCCTACCTCCTCACTTCCCCAGCTTCCCAGGTGCATACCTTAATACAGGGTGACTTCATTGCATTTGATTTTCTTCTGGAGAACATTTTATCACTTACAATAAATGTGACTGTGAAATTAAGATATCACATGTCCACCTTGCTGTCTGGACTCGACACATACAGAATAATCAGTGATCAAGATGTTATGGAGGGGTATGTACCTAATCATAACTGATTTCTGTTCTCTGCCGATGATCTGTATGTCCAACATCTGTTTACTTGCCATCTCTCATACGTAATTCAGAATAAAAGTGGGTAGTTTTGAGGGGTAGAATGAGGTGATGAAGACTAAATAAAGACATTTAAAAGACGTGTTTGTTTCAGAGGCAAGGAGAAATATCATATTTAAGTTTTGCTTACCATGCATGAGATGGGAATTTGGAAGGACCTCGATAACATTATATAATCCACATGCTCCTATTTCCTTCAAAGCTCATACACATCCATTTTCTTAATACTTTCTTCTATTTGAATTAGAGTTTATGGCTTATTTCATACAAGGTAACCATAAAAAAAATTATACTGCTTGTAGAAGACAATGCTTAGGTCAGACTCATACTCCTGAGTGCTAGTCCTAATTGTTAACCAAAAGCCTTTAATAATCATCTTTTGTAAGACATTGAATAATTCAAAACATTTTTTTTTGAGGCAGTGTTTCTCTGTAGCTTTGGAGCCAGTCCTGGAACTAGCTCTTGTGGACCAAGCTGGACTCAAACTTACTGAGATCTGCCTGTCTCTGCCTCCTGAGTGCTGGAATTAAAGACATGCGCCACCACTGCCTGGCCATAAAACAAAATTTTAAGAGACATGTGTGAGCCCTTGTATTCAGCCTGTAGGTTGTACGCGCGCGCGTGCGCGCGCACGCGCGCGCGCACACACACACACACACACACACACACACACACACACACAGTAAGTAAGCCAACAGAACAATAGTTGAAAGCACCAGAAGTGTAAGCGCCTGGATTTTAGTTTAAATCTGTCTGAAATTAAATGTTAGCCACAGATATGTCATTGCACTATAATTTCTTCTGTTAACAATGTGACCTACTTTAAGCTAAGACCAATTTTATGTTATTTATATATTTACATATAAATATATACTTATGAGCATGTGGTTTGCTCATAGGGGTCAGCACTGACATCATAGCATCTGTGAGCAATGCCTTGACTTAAATAGACATAAAGTAAACTTGGGGTAAACGTAATTCTGCATTAATTAATTGCAGCATGATTCGCATTATTCACAGTTGCGTGCCTGCCCATCAGCACACAATTAAACCAAAATCATTAAAAGCAGGTACGGAGATGCACCAATAACAACGTTATTTTTAAGTTTATCCTTTGATAATCTATTTTCAGTCAAGCCTTCATGTTTGCGTAAGACTGAAGTCCACTTCATTCGCAGCCAGCATTTTACACTAGGGATTATGGTATGTATATGTTATTATATAACATTTCTCTTCTTTCTATCTGTCTCCAGAAAGGACATTGGGCACAGTGACTATGCACTGCCCTTGTTTTAAACACTTTTATATCCCAAATTCCCATGACATTCTGAACAACCTCTGAGCTCAGCTGTATTATTACTGTGTCTTTGAGGTTGAGGACAGGCAGGCTTGCCATGGTTCATGTACTTGTACAAGGTCACAGCGATCCTTCCCTGGACCCTGTCATGGTGTCACTTTAGTGACACTAAATAAAGGCTATAAATACGTTAGAGAAATGCTTGAACATATAACTCATGGCCTAACATCATCTCAAGACCATCTCTACATGTCAGAAGTATAATCCAGAGGACATTAATTTATAGTTGTAAGTTTTGATGAGGAAATTACCTTATAGGAAATATGAGATTCCCCAAGCTGCATTTTAATTTCATGTGTTGTTTTACAAGGGAATGTATCTTTGAATAAACAAATCTGTGCCATAGCTATCCTCAGAGAGCAGTGAGTGTCATTTGGGAGGAAGATGGGATGACTTAAGCTTTGTTGGGAAAACGCAGGGAGAATGTAGTCAGCAGCATCTGATCAAAATCTGCGAGATCTGAAAATAAATCTCCTTGATTCATGCATTTTCAACTCTCATTTCAGATGACTGGCAGGGAGCCATTAGGGGACAGTTTTTGTTTTTAATAGCTTGGATTGTTGGTGAGAAGACGTTGAAAGACAATTTGTGATTTCCCTCTTAATAACTATTACTTCCTTGTGATGGGAAAAAAAGATGTTATGGATTAATCTGGGTTGTTCATGGAAAAGTCAGACAGATCTTGAGAAGAGGAGCTGTCAGTTTGTCGGAGGAGTGAAATAAAAGTGAGTCCAGGTTGTCTTTGAACAATACCAGTCAGACTCCCGGGAAGTGGCTCAGTGGGGAAGAGCTCTTGCTGTGCAGACACTAGGACCTTAGTTCAAGTCCCCATCATCCACATAAAAAGCACATATACACATAACAGAGCAAATGGGAATGGGGACTTTTCTTAGGCTTTGCCTATTATTTTTCTCTGCATATCTGGAGCAGTTTCTGAGTGAGTTCTGTTTTCTTCAGCTGATGAAGTTCAGTGAGAATTATATCAATGGCTCCAAGCTCTTGAAAACTCTGTAGAAGTATGTATGCTTCTGTGGAAGTATTTCACAGTACACCAACGTTTGAAATGCCTTTCTCTTCTGTCTCTTCTGATGGTTATAAACTCAAAGCTAGCTAACACGGATAAGATCTGACTGTGTATCAGTCATCTGTTGAAATTATATAGTTAATTATAACTGAGCCAGTCTCAAAATATTTAGATAGTTGGTGATGTGCACTGACCAAGCAGAAGAGGTGCCGGCCCTAACAATGGCGCCACTGCAACAATAGATTCTATTTTAAATTTGCAGAGAAATCCTGAATTCACTGGAGTTTTTACAGTATCAGCCTAGAATTAATTCATTTATCTTTGCTGATACCAATTACCACACAAGTAATATATTCTTACACACACACACACACACACACACACACACACACACACACACCACAGTGGGGAGATAACTGAACTTCTATTAGTTTTCCTTTCTTTAAAGATAGTATGTGGTGGTGAACTTCCATTATGCTTTATTTTCCTTAAGTGATATCTTTACTCCGCCCTCTTCCTGTCCATCCTGTCTTCCATACACCTTCAGAATCCCCCATGTAGCTCCTTGGTTTATCCTGCAGAATCCATCCCACATAATTTTTCAGTAACAGCAGTTTTGCCATGTCACAGATCATTACTATATTATATTATGTATTAGGATATTACTCAATATTTAGCATTTTGTTATGATTTCACAGGAGGAGCATTCTTCTTCTTCTTCTTCTTCTTCTTCTTCTTCTTCTTCTTCTTCTTCTTCTTCTTCTTCTTCTTCTTCTTCTTCTCCTTCCTCCTCCTCCCCCTCCTCCTCCTCTTCTTCTCTTTCTCTTCCTCCTCCTCCTCCTTGTCTTCCTCCTCCTCCTCCTTCTTCTACTCCTCCTCCTTCCTCTTCTGGTTCTTCTGGTTTTTCGAGAGAGGGCTTCTCTGTAGCTTTGGAGCATGCCCTGGAACTAGCTACTGTAGAAAAGGCTGGCCTCAGACTCATAGAGATCTACCTGCCTCTGCCTCCAGAGCGCTGAGATTAAAGGCGTGCACCACTGCCCAGGTTTTTCATCTTCATTTTTATATTAAGCTCACATTTACATCTCTTGGCCATGCTTATCATAAAAAACTTTTAACAAACCACTCAATAATGTTTATTATTTGACTGCTAGGTAGTAAAAATTGACCGAGGCCATTTCATTCTCCTTATAATCTCGTTTGTTTATGTACACATGTATATGAATAAGGTGTGTGTGTGTGTAGTATGTGTGGTATATTAGCACATGTGTATACAGGTATGTGTGTATTTGTATACAGAGACCAAAGGGCATTTAGTGTCCACCTGTATTGCGATCTTCTGTGTTTCCCCAAGACAAGGTCTCTCACTGAACCTGGAGCTAAGCTAGTGGCCAGCAAGCATCACCAGTCCTCTTGTCCTTGCTTCCCACTGCCTTGGGATTACAGGCATCTGTCAAACTACTCCTGACTTTCTAATGTTGGAGCTGGGATCCAAGCTCAGGACCGCATGCTTGTGTAGCAGACATTCTTAGCAACTGAGTCTCCCCACTCTTAATCCAATGAGCTAACTTTCCAAGCCCTATTGAGGACATTCCCACCAGAGAGTAAGATGCCACTGTTTCATCATTTATGAATGGCTGGGTGATGTATGAGATAGTTAACCTTGAGAGAGTCTCTTCTATTTTGGTTTAAAATGCACATTGAATGAATGGATATTGGACTTTAATGAGTGCGCAATCTATCCCGAACTCTCAAAAATCATAATTTTGAGCCAGAGGATTTGATAACTCACATATTATCAAGAGGCTCAGAGATTTCTTAAAGAGAAACAGTTGACCTTGGGGAAGAGGAGGGCTGAGCCAGCCAGAACCACCCAGAGAAACATCTGTGTCGAGCTGTGTCCTTGCTGAAAAATTCTCATTTTACTGGTCATGGCTCTTCTCTATGTTGTAGCTACAAGAACAACTAATTTGGTGTGGGTGTGTGTGGGGAGGGGGTAGGAGATCTGTGCTCCCTGGAAGGAACTCTCTACATTGAGAATAAATCCTCTTACATTGGTGTCAGATCAAACCTGACTCTACACAATGTAACCCTCAAGAACCAAGCAACATGACAAAAAGATAAACTGCAATACAAGAAAGCAATTAAATGGCCACAGAGAGAACAGAGAAGCAGAGAAATTGTGGCTCAGGTTGCTGAGGCTGCGCTCAGTTACCCTGTGCTGCACAGAACTTCTCTAGACCTTGTTAGCAAATGGAAAACACTATGTGTACTCTATGCACCCATCTACACTTGGATCTCAGAAACTATTTACCTCCTGGTTGCTGGAGATAATAGATAAGACTCTCATGTACTTCCTCATGAGCTGCTGGAAGGTAGTGTCTCCGTAGTTTAGGATTTTTTTTTTAAAGTGACATCTGTCTCTTTTCAAAGCTTCAGAACTCTGAGGTGTGGGAGGCTGTGTCTCTTCCCTAGTGCCAATTATATAAATATTCCTTTCACTTTGGAGCCTCTGCCTCTTTGTAGCTGTGTGGCAGCCACTGTGCAGGCCTCCACTGGTGGCTGAAGTTATTTCTGTCCCTGTCTTGTGATTAGAAACACCAGGAGTAGGGGGCTGGACTCAGCATGCTGGGAAGAATGGACTTGCCTCCTGCATTGCTCTGCGCTACAGAATGCCATGGACCGGGAAGGAGGGGCAAAGAAACAGGTTCTTCAAGGGCCCAGTTGACTCCCTGCAGTGACCTCTGTCCATTGAAAATCAAGGTTCACTGTGGATTAAGGATTGGACCTGAAGATGGACTCTGAGGAACGTAAACAGCTTTGTCAGGACAACTAAGTAGAGCCTCCCCATATACACCCAGCTCCCCGCCTCTCTCTGCCCTACAGATCCCTTACTGCTATGGCATGAAAGATTCTCAATGCAGAGGGGGAGTGCTGCATTCCAAGAACCTCAAACACTGTATTTAATGATTAGTGGCACGGGGCAGGCAATGAAGGGCTTCCGGAACGGGAAACTCTTGCCTATTCCATCCCTTCTGCATTTAGAGCTCTATGATCTTGAGTATATAACTGGAAGTTTCTGTGCCTCAGTTTACCCTTTTTCATTTATCCAAAGAGGTGGTGAGGAATATGTCAAGAAAAACTTTTCTCACAGTTCCTACCTCCAGGCTAGTATGCCACTCAGAATGGATATGAAACCATGTTTGAGACAGAGAAAAATATGGATAAGACATTTCTTCTCTGTAAAATTCCTCAGTAATGCAGATAATAAGTGCGTAGAAGAAAATACAGCAAGAGTTTTAGAAAATGGTGGTGGAGATAGAAATAAAGTGGTAATAATGTACAACAGCGACTGAGGTGGCAAGAAGAAATACTTCCAACTAGACTAGCCAGAAAATTGCTCAGAAAAGCCCGAAATTTGGTCAGAAAAACATAAAATGCACTGGACAAAAGGGAGTTTTCTAAGTAGAAGAAGAATGTGTGAGTTGGATGATAGAGTGGCAGAAGGCAAATACCGGCTGGTTGTGGTTTTGTTGGATTATCAGGGTACAAGAGGGCCTCGGGAGGAACTGAGTCACTGGACCAAACCCACCTTGCCACCTGGCTTTGCTCCCATGATTCTGAACCAGCCAGAACTCTTGTAAAATGCTTTTACATTTTGTATTTTAAATAGTATGCATTCCCATTGACATGCATTGTTAGGACTACGGAGCATTGGAGGCAAATATGAATCTGTGTGTACACTGGACACACAGGTCTCGCAAAGCTGGGCTTGCTGGCATCTGTGAGTCTGCCGTCATTTCACCAACTATAAGCAGACTGACTTCAAGTTTTCTGTAGTAGAGGCATTTGAATTACACACAGTGTTTTAGTAGGTTTATCATGACCGTCTGAGCTGAACTCACATTGTCAATATGATAGATCTTAATTTTTATATTTGTTTTCAGGGTTTTTCTTAAGGGAATGGTTGCCATGGAGCTCTCCCAGTAGCAGTTTCTCAATATGTGTATTTTAGATACATATATCTAGAGCTGAACTTATTACTGGTTATAAGTCAAACAATATGATGCTGAGAACTGAGCCTGGGTCCTCTGAAAGAGCATCGGGCATTTTAACCACTTCGTCATTCTCCAACCTCATCAGATAAATTTGATAAACAAAAACATATGAGTCTGACTATATAATGTTATACTTATAATCATGAGGATAATAAATGCTTATCTTAATCATTGATAATAAATTTAATCATATGTTTACAGGACCTACTATGCACTTTTCTCAGTGTCAGTCAAGTAGCTTTAGTAGCAAAACAAAAGCGTCACCACTTCAATGCATCTGAATTGTTGATTGCTGCTTTGATCTAAAATGCGATGCAGAGCTTCATTCAGAGACACTCGATACGCACTCCCGGGGATTTCATGGAACTGGCCATTTCGCTATATGACCAGACGGCTTTGCAGGAGGATTTATGAATCATCGCTGGGTTTCTGAGAATTGGTGTGCTTAAATATCATAGTAAGACGGACTGTCAGAATGAAGACAGTTAGTTGATTACTAATACTTGGTATTTCTACCTTCATGCACTTAGGTGACTGCTTTATATATGTATTAGCAGGCAAGGGTGGAACCCCTCTTTACTTAGATGCCATTCTTCCTGTAGATAGAGCTATCAGAAAGAAAGAAGTCATGTTGTATGAAATTTTCACAAAAAAATAGGTAAATAATGCATTAATTAACTTTTCCTCAGTAGAGCTCTAATTGAGAGCCTAGGGAAACAAAAATAGGTCTATATTCACTAAGTGACATGAAACAAACACAGTGAGCCTTCTCTTTTCTCGACAATGCACTTCTATGCTGACATCCCTGTCTGCCCTTGATCTACCCATTTGCTGGACATTCTTTCTGTCCACTTTGCTTAATAAAATATATCTTTGTCAATACATTAAGCATAGTTTTTAAAGACTTTCTCTGAGGCGCTGTCGCACAGAGTGCTCATACATCTTTCTCTTATTGAGATAATATGCTCCATGCGAAGTGTTAAGGCCTAGATCATCAGTTCTGCAAGCCACGGCCCACAGTTCAGCAGCTGTGTAAGACCCCATATCTATGACATGACGTCAGTTTGGTGGCTCGACCTAATGACAGTGACAGAGATCTTCCTTTAAGAGATAGGATATTTTATTGAATCAGTCCATATCCTGTCTAAATTCTTTAGGACCATTTTTTTTGTTATTAAAAAAAATACCCACTTTACTACAAGTCGATTTTACTTAAATTAGAACTGTCTAACAAAAACATTGTTCACTATTCACGATCTGAATTCCAGTGTACGAATTATACTATGGTACACATTAAAAGCCATGACACATTTGCTTCATAATAAATAAGGCAGTGATGTTGTTCATTAACAGCCTTTTGAAGATAAGTTTTTAGGTCTACCCTTTCTTCTTAATTTTGGTGAAGATCATTTTGTTGTTGTTCCAAGGATGCTCTTCCTGGGATTCTACAAATACTGCCTCAAGGTATCTCCTGTCCAGGTGATGCCCTTACTCTTGTTGCTGTCTGTGTAAAAGAATCCAGTGCTCTCCCTGTCTTCTGCCTAAACAGACCTGGGGATTTGGTCCAGTCTTGTGCTTGTGTCCCTTTTCTATAGTGGGGCACTGGGCACACCTCTTAACAAAAATCTTCTTGTCTCTCTCAACATCAACCATTTTTAATCCACTTGTTGCTCAAAAGAAAATGTGGTACATTTACACAATGAAGTACTACACAGCAGAAAAAAATAATGACATATTGAATTTTGCAGGCAAATGGATGGAGCTAGAAAAGATTATTTTGAGTGAGGTAACCCAGACACAGAAAGACAATATCACATGTACTCACTCATAGGTGTCTTTTAAATACAAAGCAAAGAAAAACAGCCTATAAACCACAATCCCAGAAAACTTAGACAACAATGAGGACATTAAGAGAAACTTACATAGATCTAATCTACATGGGAAGTAGAAAAAGACAAAATCTTAGAAAATTGGGAGCATGGGGACCTTGGGGAAGGGTTGACGGGGGAAGAGGAGGAGCAGGGAGGGAAGCAGAGAAAAATGTAGAGCTCAATAAAAATCAATAAAAAAAGAACTTCAAAGAAAAAAAAAAAAGAAAAAGCAGTTAAAACCAAGAGTGAGGAAAATAGACCCAAACCACAAATTTTAAGGTATTAAACACTTACTAAAATTGTTTGTCTGATTATGCTTAACCTTTTTAATAGGGAGGCAGGGAGTGGGGCAAGAGGAGACTGAAGGGCAAGATCACCTGCATGAAAAATAATGATAAAGTTATTTAGAAGTAGAACTCTTTTTCTCTATTGGTCTTTATACAAGGAGTGTTTTGTGACATCATAAAATAATTTCACAATCCTCTAATTGTAAAGAAAGCCTTGAATGTTAGCGATCTGTTTCTCAGAGTCCTTTGGTGTAGAGGGACCTCATAGCGCATCAATAAAGACAGCTCTACAAGGGCCTCATTAGAGAGTAATCAGAGAGTAATTGGTCCTCTGTGTTCCATGCTGTCCTGGGGCCTGGCCTTGGTGAACTAATGATTTAGGCATTAACACTTTCTGTGAAGTGCTTTACCTGATTTTAAAATATATATCTGACTCTTAGAAACTCTTCTAAAAGTTTAAAGCCTGAGACAAAGAACTGTGCTGGGCAGATTAACCCAGGTGGAGGATTTGAGGATGGAAAAAAAAGAACAAGTATAAATTAAAAAAAAAAAAAAAAGCTCAGTGTTTTCCTTAAAGTAGACTGTACATAGTCAGATTTTGGGGGAAAATGTATTCTTTGATCGTATTCTATTTACTAGTGTAAAAGGATGAATAAACCAGAGGAATTTGTCTCTAGTAAATTCTGAGGTACCCATGCTGTGAAATACATAAGATGGGATGTTTATCTACATATATAAATGTAGTAGTGCAGACAGCAACAGCAGCATAGTGAATAAGACTATTTCTTTGAATAAGGAAGTGATTAATTTTATGGCATATGGGTAGATAGGGAGGAGGGGAAAGAGAGAGATAAGAAAAACGTATATAGATCTACAACTACTCTCACCAGTATCTATAAAAACATAATGTTGAGCCAGGAAGAGGTTTGGAGTCACACAAGGGTGCCGCTTTATAATTCTGTTTCTATAAAATACTGAAATTCATTGACCCCTGGAGATGAGGTAGTAGCTGGAAACACAAGGGGCTGAGGATCATGGAAAGGTTGTTCCATGCCCCAGGGACAGAAAACACCATTGTGCTCAGTTATCTACCAAACAGTGCATGAAAAGTAAGCGTGCCCCTCTCTTTTTAAAACTATAGAAATGCCTCCCACAAATTAGAACACCAACAACAAGCCGATGACATCACTGTTACCATTTCTCAACTTCCCACCATGAGGAGACAAGCTGATTATACTATTGCCAGAGAGGAACATTGTCACCTTTGGGTTTCAATTGTTTCCAGAGATGGTTGGTTTTGACCACTGGTTTGACTAACTCTAGAATTAGTTGGGGAAAGGAGGCTCAAAACAGAATTGGCTAGATTAGGGTGACAGGCCTGCGAGGGGATCTCCTGAATTGTGTTAAATGAAGAGGGAAGAACCACATTAAATATGGGTGGTGCAGGTTCACCTTGTAGGCCCTGGACTGGATGAAAAGAAGGTGAGCTGAGCATTCCCACGTATACATGAATTCATTACTCTGTGCCCTTGACTGTGGATGGACTACAACCAGTCAGCTGACTTTTCTTCAGTGGCTGACTATAACCTGGAACTATAAGCCAAATGGAGCCTTTCTGTCTGGGTACTTCATCCCAGCAATGGAAAGGAAACTTCTCTTTCCTGATTCCTCTCAGAGGATTCGTTATCCCCGGATGTACAAAGCTGCACTAACACTATGTTTTATGTCAAAGTCCCTTGATGCTGCATTATCGTTAGATAGCATCTTTCTCTTTAGGACTGGTCAGGGCTATGCTGAGTGGAAACTGAAAGCTATTGCCAGTACTGAAAACTAGATGCGAGAGGGTTGGGGTCTAGACAGACTTTCTAGGAGGTGTCTGGGGGGAAAAAATACTCAGAATGAGAAAGACCCCTGAAGAATACTATGAACAGATTCAATATGCTTGAATGGTATAGTCAGTTTCTAATTTCAGAATAATTTCTCTCACACATGTGCTAAAGTGTAAAGAAACATCTAATATAAGACTTAACACTTCATAGTCATTAAGTAACTAATTAACTAATGAATCCACAGAACAGCTCTCTGAGATCTGTATTCAGTATATACCAATTCACAGATCTTGTGTTGTTTAGGAACTCTTGTAGCTCTTCCCGTCTCTGTTCTTCTCTGAATATGAATTAGTTAGTATATGTCTCCACTGCAGGACACACACCAGCTTTTTCTCTGTAGAGAGGGGAGCTTGGTGCTGCTCGATGACATGAATTTTCAAATAGACAAATAACTCTGGGACTTTGTCTAGCAGTTTGGGTTCCAAGTTTCAAATATTCGTTGACCTCTGTTACATTTTATTTGCCTTGAGGAGAAATGAAATTCCATGCCTCTGCTGACGTATAGAAGGGGGCTCAATAGATGCCAAACGGAATTCGTTTGCATTGTGCCTTAGTTTTTGTTTTGTTTTTGCTGTGGCATGTACTGTAACAAAAACAACTCAAGGGACAGAGGGTTTATTTTAGTTCACAGTTCAAGAGAGTACATTGTGGTATGGAAGTAGATACCTGAAGGAACTTGTCATAACATGTTCTTAATGAAGACATAGGAGAGGGATGTATGCGTGATGTTGCTTAGAGCCTATTTCATTTCTACACTCCCGGATCCCAGATAGGGAATGGTACTCCCATACCAGGTGAATCTTCCCACCCAATTAAGGCAATCGATGTAACTCTCCCACAGGTACAGAAAGGCCCGTCTCTCATATGATTTCCAATCGTCTAGATAACAATTAACACTAACCACTGCAGACGTCTTTCGAGAGTTTGCTCTTGCACAATATAGTCATCATCTCACACCGAGCTTGCAAACTTTAAATATTAATATTGCGGTGTGTCTCTCCAAATGCCTACATTGGTTTTATGGCAGAAATCAGCAACAACCATTTACTTTTGAAGTGCTGAGGAGATGATTCAGTAATGGGTACTTGCTGGCAACAACGAAGGTGCTTGCTGACAGACACAGCAACCTGAGCATGATCCTGGAAACTGACGTGATGGAAGGGGAGAACTGATTACTGCAAACTGTCCTCTGACCTCCACATATATACATACATGCATGGATGCACACGCACATGTACACACAGACACAGACACAAATGTAATTAAAAAATAGTCAACTAGGTGGTAAATTCTCCCAGCCATTTGACTTATGTTAGTAGAAAGAACAGTGAGTTTGGGGAAAATGGCCGCATGTCAATGATTTTGGACACAATTGACAGTAGATGGGACTTGGGCTGCAGAAAAAGACAGCATGAGGGTGAAGCTCTATGGGGGGGGTCAGAAGGATGAGAGAGGGAGGAAGTTTCTCCGGTGATGCTGATTAAGTGGAGATGGTACCTGAGTAGAAACCACACCAGCTTTAGGGTCTTTCTTTGGTGCTAAGCAAAACTACCACAGATTAAGGAATCTATTAACGTGCGTTTGCAGGGCGCTTTCAAGTTGTTGGAAGACACCTCTCAGGGTGGAGGTGATGACTGATCAGCGAACCCCAGGGACATTTAGTCATCATGGCAGATTGCTGAACTGGCAACTAAGTGTTTAAATCAGGCCTTCCACTTTGTCACTCAAATCAGCTTGCTGTTACGTGTGAACACCCGGTGAGAGCGGGCAAAGGTTTCACTTAACACCTGCTGAGCCCACATGCTAAATTTATCTCTGTTTATCCTCAGAATTATCTTGGGTTGTGAAGTGGTATCTTCCAGATGACCAAACAGTTGCCTTACTATGTCATTAGCCTAACCGAACCCAAAGCTGGGCTTGACTTCAGCTCTCTGCAACACCAGGGAATAAAAGCAACTCTTCTGGGCAGTGATTTGATCGGTGTACCTTTAAATGTCTACAGGTCTCGTCTGTGCGATGGTGACTCTGCAAATACCGATGGGCTGATTTCAGAAGCACTTGCATATAAAATCCACTTCTGTCTTTTTAATTCTTTTCCCCTCTTGATTTCCCTCGCCAGCCCCCTCTTTGAGCCATGCTCTGACTCACTCAGCTTGAATTCTGGCTGGCAGGGCCAGTGCAGTCAAGGCTGCAGCTGTTGCCATCCCCCCCCCCCCCACTCCCCGGCTCATCTTGAGGTCTGCAAATGAGCCTTGCAGACTGATACTGTATTCTGCAGTTTATTTGACAAATCGCTTTTGTGGCCTTTGAGTTTCCATAGAACTCATAAATCCCCGCAGCCGATGGAGGCTGGTTATCAGATTCAAATTCCACACATGTGGAAGTAAAGAGGTGAGGATCCTTGCATTCAGAGTGGACCCCCACCCTTCAGATTTATCTGTGAATCGTACATAAAACTACCCCTAGAGCAAGCTAGGATATTCTCCTGCTGGTGCCTGCCTGCAAATGACTTCTCCCCCTTCTGTCATAAATCATGTTAGCATCTTTTAAAATGTGCCTGAGAAATGCACTTGGTGTTTCCAGTGCTGGGCTTTAGCGGGCTGAATTGCGTTGGGCAGTCTGTTGCCTCATCACGTTCTGGGTGACATTGGAGTAAAATGGGAACTCCGGCCATTCAGCTGCGGGCTCCAAGGAAGCCCATTGTAACTGTGCATTTTAATGAACTGAATCAGCTGAGGAAATGTCTCCACTGTGGTGTAGCTGTCTGCCTCGTGAAGCACCTCCCCGCACACACAGAGGACTTCTTTTTCTTAAACGGTCTTTCCTCCATGCTTGTGAAGAGTTCGGGGCTTTTTTTGTTTTCTCTCCTTTCCCCTTAAATTACAGGTGGAGAAAGGCTTAGTGAACCCTAAAACCCAGGAGCAAGCTTGGTTGCATTCTTTACAGCACTTGGTGCTAAAACATGGCTGCGGTAGCATTCATGTTATCCCTGGGGCACACAGCAACAGTTAGGGGCCCAAGTCATTCTGTCATGTCCCCAGAGATGGCATCTTCACTTGGGAACATTTGAAAAAGGAACGGGAAACCAGACAGGGCTTCTTCTCTTTCCTTAAACTCATCAGCGGGCCACGGTGAGCTCAGCCAACAAAATGGGATTCATCTAACCATTTCCATTTTTTATTTTTGCACAGTGTATTGTTATATCTTAAAACTGAGTTGACTATGAGGACATAGTTGTGGTTAAAGATGTGTGTACAGATCTCATCGCTGGGATATTATTTGAGGGCCTCCCCTAGAAACCTGCTGAGTGTTTCCAGAATATTTTTTGCCTCTATGACTGGCTACAGGTTAGTTAAGCACCTCCTTCTTTCATTATATTGCTTTCAGATATTTCATGCAAAATCATTACATTGGAAGGAGATTAATGCAAAATCCAGCACAATGTTTTGCATCACTCAGGCTGCTCAGGGGCCCTCTACCTGACTGAGTTAGTCCCAGGATAGTTTATTACTGAAAATAAAAATGGATTTAAAATCCATCCATTCCTATCCTTCCTCTTCTTTAATATGGTTGCAAAAGTTTTTAAGAATTGAATACAATAATAATGGAGACACTGGGACTGTCTGAAGCAAGAGAGACATGGACTTAAAAGGATGAGGTGATTGCACTAGAACCTTCAGATGGACAGGACAAGACAGGCAGAGTGAAGCTTGTATTGGAAGATTTTAAATTAGTTTAGCTTGGAATTACAGGTAGACCGTGGCAAGAAAACACGCTGTGGGGCTCTTGGAGATTTTTACGGCCATACGTGTTTATGAATAAAGGTTTCATTACCACCTTCCCATTACAGATGTCTCAAAGTGTCCCTAAGATCAATCCGTTCTGTTGACGGCAACTTTTACCACAGTCCCGAACCTGAGTATCACCTCACATGGAAAATAAAAGCCTATAGGTCTATCCCGTCTTACAAGCCATAACTCAAACGTGGCTTAACATAGAATAGGGAGAATGTAGTTTCTACTCTGAATTAAGCTGCAATTTACAAAATTACAGTTTTTCATTTAGAGCCTCAAAGATCTTGAATACAAATAGAATATTTTGCTTTCTATTTCAGTAAATTATTAGACTGTATCATTTTAATTATTGGTTTTCTAAGACTTTAAACATTGTTACTGTTTCGCTTTTATTAGGATCTAAAGGTCCAGGTTCGAGTTGTGTAGCTAAGCTCATAAATAGGGTTGGATGGAGAGACAAGCAGGAAAACACCTAATGTGGAGAAAGAAGAGATTCAGGAGGGAGTCAGGGACAAATGGAGAGGATGAAGCCAAGTGCAGGCCTTGGATCCCATGTGATTCGCATGCTTTCTGCACAGTTGATTTTTTTTCTGAGATGAAGACAATGATGAGCACCACCACAGGGCTGTAAGCTTTGGTACCTCCAGCTGTATAGTTCTTTGGAAACAGGTGTGATCAGAGAGTTGAGACCCTGCAGCCTAGCCCCTGGGGGGAGGTAGAGCTCCCCCTTTGAATGGGAAGAGAGGTGAGGACTCAGGATGAGCCCAAAGCAGGAGCTACACAAAGACCTAGATAAAGAGCCATCTAAACTCAAGACCAGAGGACATGCTCCAGGAACAGGTTGTCCAAGAGAAGTCAGGAACCCCGCCTCCACTAAAACAAAGTGGGGTAATTAAAATAAAATACTATTCCTCGAGTTTTTAAATGCTGTTTTTCACTCTCAAATACTGTGGAAAACTGTCAAAGTCCTGAGAACTATCTTAAAGAAAAGCCACTGTCTGATCATCCCCATTATAGGAACAATTTTACAACTGAGTGCCCCAGTGATAAAATGGAATATTATATGCAGCAGAATAGGATATATCTCATATATAATATATTGTACACCTGTGTTTATTATATATAAAATAATTATAATACTGATGCAATTAATCTTCCAAAGAACTGGTATTTGTTCTGAGTTGTTTGTAATAGTGCTTTAGCACAGTGGCCAGAAAAATCTGCACCAACAAACACTGCAAGAATTAAGAAAAGAAGATCTGTTTGCTCAGAATATTTGCAAACACTTTAAGAACTCAAGCAGTCTGTGACATGGTTTCTGTTACAGGTTTAAAGTACAGAGAACAGGGGACAGTGAGACCGGAAGGGGTGTGGAGTAAGTAGAAGTTGGCTGTGTCCTAAAAGGGCTGAGATGATGGGGACCTGAGAAGGAGGAAAGGCGTTTCTCACAGGGGAACGTTCAGCTCATGAGCAGGAGCACAGGAGTAGCAAAGCACACAATGCTTCAAGAACCAGCTTGGGTCAGAGGTGGGGAAAGGTCCCAACATGAAGGTGGAGAGTTCTGAATTTAAAGGAAATCTCATTCCAATTAAAACTATGTTGGGATATGACTATTAAGTTGCCCGAGTATGCTTAGATATTAAAGAACATGAAGAAAGGAGGGAGTCCTGATTATGTGTCAAGTCTGTGCTGGGCTTTTTTTTTTTTTTTTTTAAATCATCCTGGAGTACTATCTTTTAATTATCCAGTCAAGTAATACACAGTAGAAAAAAAAGCACATAAACATATTTTTAAAAACATGCTGACTTTTGGTCCTTCTGCGACTGTCCCATGATGTTTTTTGCAATCTTTTTATACATATTTTTAAACAAAGAAGCTGAAAGTCACAGCCACATAGTTATTATGTGTCAGAACAAGATTTCGAAGGAGCTGTTGAAGGCTCAGTAGCCCGTGTTCCAAGAAACCTCTTCCGGGAGGGGGGTGGGGTGGAGGGAAGGCATAACATGGTAATCCAATGAGTGAATCTCTCAAACATGGCTCTATGGGTAAGGACTGATAATTTATCCTGCCCTGGGTTCTCCCGTTGAGAAGACAGGAGGAGGCATCTCTGAGGGATGATTGAAAAGGAATGTCTGTAAACCCATTTCCTCTGTGAAGTATCTTCCTCAAACCTTTCTTTAGCCATCCAGCGCATGGCTACTCTTGGCACATACCTTCCTACCTTTAGCTAAGACTGGAGTTCGTCTTTTTGGATCCTTGGATGGCGTATTTGCTCCGGATCTGGGACGAGACATTTAGTCAGGCGTGTGGACCTACTCGGGGAGGGATTTCAGTGTAGATGGCACAGATGATCTTTTTAAATAGGGAAACCCAGGGCGGTCTAGAAGACAGAGGGTAGATATGCCACACCTGACTCTAGGGTGCACGGAGACAAGAGCCCAGGCTCTCGAACATTTCAGCTGTGACACAGACAAAAAAACGGAAACCCCTCTAAGGTGGGGAAGGGGGAGGAACGCGAGACTCGGATGAAGGATTCCAGTGACAACCCTGGAGGCCAGGTCAGTCGTCAAGAGGGCTAGATCCAGAATGCCCATCACTGGGGTTACGTTTGAAGTGAATTACATGATAAGAGTCTGTAGACTAGCATAAATATCCACCAAGAACTTTCCTTTTTAATTTACAGCTACCCTGATGGCTTTGCATTTTAGTATAAACTAATAAAGACCCTACACATCAGCGTGTATTAGACCATAAAAACGAGCAGAGGAGAGCCCATAAAAGTATATGTAGAATTTTACATTTTACTACTCAATCCTCCCTATAAAAAATAATAAAAGGACTAAGTGCACGCTGCCCTTTCATAACGCGAACAGGATGGAGTGAACGCCAGAGGCTGGGAAGAATGCAAGACTGGCAGATTAACATTTAGTTAGCGGTCAGAAAGACCATGTACAAGCCCCTGGAAATCACGTACCGAGAGGTGAAGGTGTATAACTTGGGTTATAATGCCCTGTTTGAATGCGATGGGGGGGGGGGGTTACCATAAGGAAAAGCTATAAAGTAGAACAAGTGTAAGATACATTTATATGATATGGACCTTTTAGCATCACCTTCTACCAAATGACAAGCTTGGTGGATGGCAAAATACATTTCCAATATGGCTTCTGCCATATCAAACATTTAAAAAGTCCTCTATTTAATTCCCAAGCTACAGATGTTGCTTTGACTCCCCAAGGGCATAAGGCAGTCCACAAACAAAACAGTCATACTTTGCACTTTAAATTGTTGTGCAAGGTGGACAAAGCCTTTCTCTAGATCAACACTGACCTCAGAGAGCATTGTTTGTGTTGCAGCTGTTATCATGGTTGGAGTGTAGCTTTCGCTGCTGTAATCCTATCATCTCTATGAGCCTTTAAGGCTACTGCCTTTGTCCAATAGCGTAGAATATATGCAGGTCTCTTTAACGCTCTTGCTGACATTCTGATTAATGGCATACCAGGTAGAAACAGAACGCGTGAGAGATCAATATTAACGGCAAGGAAAATTGTAAGTGAAACAGTCAGATGGAGCCACAAAATCCACAGGATGCTAATATTTAGCTTCCCACACCCACTGCCAGAAGGGTCTTCCCAGTTGGCCAATAAACTGCAGCAACAAGAACGCTGAGTAAGGATTTATATTTAAACAAAGCCCTATGCTTTTTGATGGAAAAATAGAAGAAATAATGAATCTTTGGCAGAAATTGCCTTTGCTGAATGTATGCAGAAGTTGCTTTATTGTTCAATATGTAAGCCCCAAACCCCACTTTTCCTTCCTAAGAAAACAAAATCCTGGTTATTGATGCTGTTAGCTGATGAAATACAGCTGACGCCTTCTACACCTAAAGTCCCTTATTCCTGGTTTTGAGTTAGTTGCCTGGGGAGGCAAAGAGCTTCAGTGTTTGTGAGGCTCGTAATTCACTTGTATCTTCTCACTTTTCTCCCACTGAAAATCAGAAAGCCCTGTAGAGGTGTTGAGCAGGATGTAGAGAAAGAGGGAAGGGCCATTTGGCTTCCATATGTAACAGTTATATAATATTTAAGGTAAATGCATCCTCTACTGGATAACCGGTGCTCTCTTTAGGAGAACGATTCATATGCCGAAACCAAGTTTTGTGTGCACGTGATGTCAGAACAGTGGGCTCTTTCACACAAAAGGAGCAGCAAGCTAAGAGTGAACGACAAAAGCAAAGAGTGTCCTTGGGGGGACCCTGGAAAATAATAAGAAAACACAGAGAATTCTCAGGAAGTGATTGATTTCTCTTTCAGAACTTGCTGGGCAGGACAGACAGAATGGTCTCTGTTCCCCCTCACCCCCGAGATAGGCCATACTGCTCATAGAGTCCCTGCCTTTAGGTTGTAGTTGTAACAGAGATGGTCTCTGATTGGTCTTTCGCTGTGACCAGACATCCCTTTGTTTCTGATCCTGGGTGCTCCTTGCAAGATCTGGAGCGCTAACCCAGGAACGTTCACCTGCCACTCTAGGAAAGTAAACCAGTTCACATTTTTTAAATCTCTCTCTGTTCCCTAGCCATATCACAGGAACTCAGCTAGCAAAGAGAAAGTTCATGTTAACTTAAATGGTAAGAGTTTAGGAATCCCTTTCACTAACCACATACTTGAAGAGATGACCAGCCTCTGATGGTGGAGAGAGAACTGGGATTGTGGCCTTTCTTTGATTAATTATTTAATTTGCAGAAATAAAAATAATAAAAGAAATCTAGCTATATACCCCCTTTTAAAAAACTGTCTTGGTTTCCAATGGTCATAGTTATTAGCAAAGGTAAAGGGGTTCTGGCTTGAGGCTTCAAAGCTTCTGTCAGACTGAATGGGATGGAGACCAGGATGTCAGCATCTGTGGCCCACGTAGCAATAGGTGCTGACGTTGTAGAGCACATGGACTGTCCCAGTGCTGCTCAGCAGTGGGCCATCTCACCACACTAGTGGATTTGTCAGTACAAAATCAACAGACTCAGTGATGCTGTGGGGGGTTGCGGGGGAGGCAAGCAGACTCGACGAGGAAAGCCTCTGGCCTGACTTGAGATGCAGATCAAATTTTGATTGAGTTTGGTAAGTTTTTGACTCAGTATTCTTGGGTTTGTATTTCTGTGTTGATTATATATAACACATCTATCTACCTATCTATCTGTATACATAAATATGATTATCGATAAAAATCATAGCTTGTCTTTTATCCCCTGAGATGTATATAAAGTAATTCAACATGAAGAATCTTCATCTTTGTGGGAGTCAAAGGTATAAGTTCTAGATTCCTTGGTACAAAGTTCTTTTACTTTTTGACCCGCACAAAACATAGAACGGCAGTAAACAGCTGGAACATCTCACTAAGTGATGTTTCAAAAACAACGAAAGAAACAAACAAACAGGGATCATTGAGGAAAAGAACTTTTGACATTCACTTTTCCCAAAACCGTGAGCAGTCATTAGTGCAAGCCAGTCTGTGTGTGGGCGTCTTCCAATTTTGAAAAGTTGAGAAATGTACCTGAGTTGACTTAGCAAATGTCAGAGAAAATGGAAGTAGGTCTTAATTTCTAGACTTTCTCTTCTGTCATGCACAGCTGTGATATCTTTTCCCCATGTGAAATACGATTAACTTATAGTTTCCTTTTGTAGAATTCTTATCACAGTCTATCCAATTATCCAAAACCACCAATGATTTTGGAGGCTAACTAAAATTCAGGTCCAGTTTGTTTGACTCCTATGGCTAAGGAGACGGTGACTTACACTTATCTGTACAGGGTGATGGCGTTTGGTTAATGTTTATGAGCCATTTACCACATGTTATTTAATACACAGGTATTCTGTTTCTTTTATGATGTTTGGTTTTCACATTTGCTGATAGTATTCTTCCAGCCAGGGTTTGTCCTAAATGCCCATTGTTTTTTAACATCTGTAGCAAAGAGAATACAAGGACAGGAAGGTGCCCAGGGTTAGCTACAGCTCTGGATCCTTATTAGAACCCTGAGAAAAAAAAGAAAAAAAGAAGGAGCTCTTGGCGTTAGAATTTTTTTATTTATTTATTTTTAATTTTTTTTTATTTCTCATGGCTCAGTTCTCATTTGTTGTGCATGGAGCTCATTCTGCCTTCAGCGCATTGGGCTAGGACTCCTAGCCGATGCTTGCCTAATCCACATTTTAAGTAAGCAATTTGTGTTCTCGTTTTGGTAAATGTCAAAGGAAGAGACGCTCCGAGCACCTACAGCATCCCAACATCCCCTGCCAAAGCTGTGAATGTGACGCTGCATTCGTCTTCCCCAGAAGGAGAGCATAATTTCATTATCCATGAATCATCGCCTCTGAGACTGTACCATCCTTGTCAGAGAGCCTAATAGCACCACTGTTTAGCTAGCTGCAAAGGAGGGAGGGAGGAGGAGGGAGAAAGCCCCGGGGACGAAGCACAGGTCACTGACATGATCAACAAACTGGAGAGCAGTTCTCATGCCCGAGAGGAGGCCTCCCTCTCTGGATATAGCCTGCCATATCTACTGACCAGCAGGAATCGATCCTGAGTCTCTGGATATCAATATGGACATCTGTCTCCCCAGCCTAAGTTACCCTGTTTCCTCATCCTGACCATGAACAATAATAAGACTCAAAGAAGCTCTCAAAGACTATGTTGGCTAATATTGATGAATACAGAAGCTTAAAGCATTTATTATCTATGTTTTTTATTGCATTTCTGTTTGTCTTGTGTCTTTGGCACTGATTTCCAGCTCTCAATGCCAGTTTTATGGGTTTTCTTTCCGTTATCACTGAGAAAATAAGCAAGCATACATAACTTTGATAATAGGCAAGATAATTATACTTCACAGGAAAGCTAACATTAAGTAAGATGCACAGAGCAGAGGAACCCGTGCTGCCAATAAGTTCACAAAATAAAAAAGACAAAAAAAAAAAAAAAAAAAAAAAAAAAAAAAAAAAATAAAAAAAAATAAAAAACAACAAAAAATCCCTAAAAAATGTTTGAACCATTGTGGTTACTAGTATTAGCCTCTATAGGTCAGTGCTACTTTATAGACATCAGCATTGCCACCATATAGTTAGGTAGTTGACTCACCAAACCAAGTTTAAAAAAAAAAAAAAAAAGGTTGAAAAATCATTGGGAAGATGTCATGTCAACATCCTTGGAAGGTACAAAGTCATTTAAAACGAATATATCTTGCATAACATTGTAAAAGTCTCTGACTCAGAGCCTCTGTGCTGCTTCCGCACCTTGTGCGGGGAGCTTGATAAATACATGAAAAAATAAGCACAAATCACAAAACACCAACATTCACTTCCAAAGACTAAACTCCATTTGCCTTCTGTTTTCGGGAAGCTATAAAGGTCTGAGACCCATTTCTGCATCCATGCGCCTCCATGGCGCAGCTCAACAGGTCAGGCCACGCGTGTCGGTTTCTCTCTTAGAGGGAGACTGGGCAGCTCATGTAAATTTGCAATAGAAAAAAAAATGGCAAGGATTCTTCTGCAGTATGAAGTACATTTTAAAGAACTTCTAGAAATAAATTCATGGTATAAGGTGTGGAAGTGCCACGGGGCAGACACGGGACAGTAACTTCTGACCAGCTTACCAGATGGCTTTCTCAAGTGGCAATGGTATAGGAACAGTTCTCTAACCAGGGGCACCACAGACAGGTTCTCGGGGCATTGTGACAGCTGGAAAGAAGAGCCCTTTACAAAGGAGAGACATGTGTTTAAAACTTTTTCCCTTGTAACTTCATGCCCTGAATCAAAATGTGATATGTCATTTCTAAGGCATTTCGTTCGGTTTCTTATCAGCCAGTAAATCTCTAAGGGAGGCATTAAAATGCACAGTATTCAAAATGTTGCTCATTCATTTAATCTCACCATCAGCTTTACACACCAAGTGGCTTTGAATCTTAGAAATACTTTCGATACAGCAAATGTGTTTCATATATCTTGGTGGCATCACAGCATTTATGATTTGAAAAAAAAATTAAAAATATATATAGCTGTCAGTTTGCCGTGACTAGATGTGTTTGTCTTCCATGATAAATAAGGCAGAGGGTCAAGTCAAAGAATAGAAATGGGCTTTTTTTTTTCCCACTTCAACAGTGCATTTAATTAATACAGTCATCTTCATAGTACAGATAAAAATGAAGCTGACCAAAGGAAAAAAAATAGATGGACTATGAATTGACTGACAGTCTAGAAAAAATGTGAAATTACAATTTCAACCACAACCGTCTCAGTAAGTCCGGTCACCCAGCTCATGAGACTGTGAGATCTATCTGCATTATCAATCCACTGGGACTCTGTAGCATTTGTCATTAATAAGTGTATACTCAGTGGTTAGTCATGAGTAAACTGTGCTTGCAATGCTCCTCTGAGCTGAAACCTGGTCTCATCAAAGTACCTAGAGAAATTTGCTTAAAATGTTGCCTTTCCTCATTGCTAATGGAAGTATGGTTTTAATAATCCAGATTCCTTGCTATTATATTTCATGTTGACTTGTCTAGATTTTCCATCTCAGCCTATGGAAGGCCTCCGTACCCTATAAAAATGCTAGTAAGAAATAGCCATTCACTTTGTCTTTGCAATTATTATTATTAACTATTATTTTGCAGCAACTCTTTTGAAATAATAGGGATATGGTCAAAGACATAAGGCCTGGCCAGTCATATGGTGAACCATTCTTAATGTAAAAGTCATTATGGTCTAGTCCTAGACTAAAACTGTTCATCTGGGGGGGGGCAAAAGGGGGGTGACAGAATAAATATATTTTCCCAAACCTCATAAATACAGAGGGTGTGGTATCCGTGCTGCAGTTAGTAGACTTTCACCAATGACATAAAAACATGCATGCAGCTTGCAGGCTGCCAGGCAGGTGCTGTACAGAATTGTACTGACGGATGAGTTACAATATAGACGAACACAGGGACACAGCGATGTCAAAAACAGCAAAGCAAAGGCAAACTGTCACGGCGTCAGTCTTTTTTCCCTCCAGGGTTGATGGGATGCCTGTATCAGGGTGGTAGCAGAAGCATCCTTTCCAGGGATGCTGCGGAAGGATGTACAGACATCTGAACGAAGTGCCAGTCATCAGGGGCCTGGTGTGTGTAGCACACATCACAGGACACTACAGGACAGCCTCACAGCCCTGAACCGGACAGCCCAGCGCTCAGGAGCTATTAACTACACAGGGGCGGGGGTCTCAGAAAATAAGCTGCAGGGAGACATCCTGGGAAGATCCCAGCCACATGTGTGAGAGGGTGATTTCCTTCAGCAAGCCTTATCTCTGAACTCCTCCCTCCTTTCCAGTGGTCAGACTGCTTCCTCCCATGTGCCTAGCTAATGGTCTGGTTGTGTAACCAATCAACATGTTTAGGGAACACATGGGGTGGAGGAAATTGATAGTGAGTCCCTTAGTTTGATTTTACAAGGATGGGGATATCAGAAAAAGCTGCCAGTCTCAAACTTCATGCACTCACTGTCCTTGTGTTTTGCAGCCATCTGCTTTAACCCTTTGACACTTGTCCAGGTGCTTGCCTTGTAATTCCCAAACCCCTGGAAACTGCCCAGGGACCTGTTTTAATCCACCACCCTCTGGGATAGTTTTCTGGGGTTTTCTTTGAAAGGCAGGCACTGTTTCTCATTCCCAGTCTCTATTGCAGGCCACAATAAATCCTCTCCTCAGATTCACTCGACCCCCCTCCAAGGCCCTGGGATTCCCCCCCCCTCTCTCTCTCCCTCCCTCCCTCCCTCCCTCCCTCCCTCCTGGATTTGCCAATGAACTGCAAAACACCCAAAGCTAAAAATTTGACCCTCCCAGGTGGAGAATAAGATCAGATGTGGGGGATCACACAGGAAAAGAGGTTTTTTTTTGTTGTTGTTGTTTTTTTCTGGAAACCAATGTGATGTTAATGAAATCCATAAAAGGGGCTCATCCAATAGGCATGGTGTTAAACCAGAGTTTCAGCTTCATATTGATTATGGTATTTAAATTTCAATGGGTTGATTATTTATGGAAGGAAAATGCCCCAGTATTATGAACACACTCTCAGAGACAGGGAAGGCCCTTGCCAGCACAGTGAGGGGGGAGGGGGAGGGGCACCGTGTTCCCTTGATCGTCAGCAGAGTTCAATAAAGCACCACTTATTTCCCCAGCTTTTAAGAGCGCTCCCTCTCTCTCTCCCTGATTTTTTTTTTTTTTTTTTTTTTTTTTTTTTTTTGGAAATCGCAATGGTTCATACCTCACATTCCCTGGAGCCTGACTTGCTATATGTGCAGGGTCCCGTTCCGTTCAGCAGCATCTCGCTGGTCTCCGTGTTGGTGGGTTTATAATCTACATAAAATTCCTGGGTGCCGGGAGTCATTTGCTTGAGCGATTGCCTTTTCTTCTTCCGGTGCCTTCGCATGAGGGAGCGCTGCTGCAGCTGCTTCATGCTGGCGGGGTACCGCTTCCAGGACACGTACATCACCAAGAGGATGACCAGCACCGACAGGAAAAGGGCAACGCTGCCCGCGATGATCTTATGGAAGGAGATGTGCTCCGTGTCCACATCTGTCTCTGGGCTGGGTTCCGTAGCTCCCACCGTGGGGGGCAGCGGAGGCTTGCTCTCGTGCTTCGGCCTGGGGAGCTTGGGCTTAAACGTGGGCTTGGGGAGCGCCCTGGCTAGGTCAAACCTCTCTGTGGTGCTTTTGCCACAGATGCTGTAGTTCTTCACTGCGTCGATCACGTTGACCCCCTGCAGCTCTTTGGGACTGGCGCAGATAATTGTATTCTCTCTCAGCCCTTTAAAACTTTTCAGCCAGTTTACCAGGGAACAGATATTCCTGCTGCATTCCCATATATTCCCGGCAAGACTGATGTCATTGAGAGAGATCCAAGAATCCAGAATCTCTTGACCAATAAATGTGAGCTTGTTGGAATCCAGGTTGAGGCGCTGCAGGTTGGGGACACACTGGAAGACACTGGGTCCACTGAAGGCTTCGATCTCATTCCCCGATAGGTCAAGCCTCTGTAGGGAACTCCAAGTCCAGGACATGGTTTGCCCTATGACACTGATTTTATTCCACTGCATGTACAAGTTCTGAAGGCTTACCAACCTTGGGAAAAGCGCCAGGTTGAGCTTGGAAAATTGATTGTGCTCCAGGTGAAGTTCTTTGAGCCTGATCATGCCTGCAAAGACATTCCTGGCTAAACTTCGGATCCTGTTATACCCCAGATCCAGAAGTTCCAGGTTGCGACAGTCTTGGAAGATCCGCACCGGGATGGTTCTCAGGGAGTTGGAGCGGAGGTGTAAACTCAGCAGCTTCCTCAAGCCCCGGAACTGTTCAGATCCCAGAGAATGGAGCTGATTATAGGACAGATCCAAGTTCCGCAAATTGGTCACAGGTCTGAAGGTGTTGTTAAGAAAATAAGAGATTCTGTTGGAACTCAGAATCAACTCTTTGAGCCTGCGTATCCCATTGAAAGCATTCTCGTCAATATTGCTGATATGGTTATGGTCAAGGTAGAGCCAGGTGAGCTGGTTGAGCCCTTTGAATTGATTATACTTAAGTTTTTGGAGGCTGTTGTAGCGAAGGGATAAGCCCAAGCAACCGGCTGATATGCTTGAAGGGATCTCCTGCAGTTTCTGAGATTCACAGTAGATCATTTTGCCTTCGCACCTACAACCCTTAGGGCATCCTCGTTCAGCAGAGGAAAGCATCGTCAGTAAAACAGTGGGGGCCAGAACCGCTGCTACCGCCGATCCGCGCAGTAGCCTGATTACATTGAAACCTGGAAAGAAAAATAACTTAGAAAAGTTATCCCCCCCAAAAGGAACGCATTAAGTAAAAAGCAAGCAAAACTAGCCATCGATTTCCGTATGCAGAAATGTAAACACTTAACACCAAATATCATCTTTGCAATCTAAGGATACTGTATATTCTTAACAGTTAAACAAGGAAATATGTCCACTGATTATCAAATTTATAGTCTTAGACCAGAGAAAGATCATCTTTTAAAACAATTAAAACAGAATTATTATAGACTTATGAGATTTTTTTCCCATTTTTTTTTAAGAAGGAAAGAAGAAAATGACAAAACATACCCATCCTTTGTATTGTTCAAAGGCCGTCCTTAGGTCTTTTGCTTTGGCTTAGGGGCCGCCTGCATGACAGCCCCTGTCAGCTGCAGTGTAGTGAGTCAGGGCTCGCTGACACCCGGGAAGAAAAATTGGACCCCTTGGGAGATGGACCGATTTTGGAACATTATTCTTTACCAGCCATGCAGAACACTCCAAGAACAAATAAATCCCAACACCGCATTCGCAGCAAAACAGCCGAGTCTTCCTAGGTAATAGGATCTTCATGGATATTACGTTTTTGCATCTTTACAGTGTGTGTGTCTCTGTGTGTGTGTGCGTGCGCGCGCGCGTGTGTATGTTAAAAAAAACTGGCTTCTACAATTTCTTCTCAAAACCCATGATGTATTCCTCTAGGCAACGTGGGGCTACCTGTACTGCCACATCTGTATTCCATAGCCCGGCGGTCGGTCCCGTGGCGGTGAGCACCCAGTTCAGCCACGGAGCTGTGTTGGAGCCCAGAAAGCAGGAGAGCCCGGTTCCGCGCACACGCTCAGCTCACTCCTGCAGACTGTCATTCTGAAAGCTGCTCGGACTGTTGCTTCAGTTTCAGTGAATGCAGTCTTATGTAAAGCTGCCCCCAGTGGTGAGCAACACTATGGGCATGTGCAGAGCTGGCTCTCTTTTATCATGCAAATGAGCAGGCTCTGCTGGAAAATGAATGATTCTTTCTGGGTGGCTCAATAGGAAGTGAATGGTCAACGTAATCAATAACCAGCAGCGTTTTCCGTGATTTCCAAGTCTTGTCTTACAATTTGGCAACGTCTGTACTGTCTGCGTCTGCTGAATCGCCAAACATGTGCTTCCCAGAGTTGTTTTTTTTTTTTTCTAGAGCTTGACGTTAAGTTCACTGATCGAATGTCAATTTTTCTTAACCTCAGTGTAGGCGTTGAGCTGAAATTTATAAAAAGAATTATTGAGCTCTCCCCAAAGCTGCATCAAGAGCATGCCTGTCTGACCTCTTGGAGTCCCAGGGATTATATTATGCAAGGTGTCTCGGGACGCCGGACTGTGTCGGCTTTACAATAAAGAGGATGACTAATGACACGCAAATTAATAGGTCTAATGGCGTTTCTGATTTTCCCACAAAAGATATAATTGGTTTAATGGCTTATGACTGGGCTTGTTTTGGTCGCTGTGGGCTTTTTTTTCCTTTTTAAATCACGAGAAAAATAAACCTTTTTTAGTGCTAGTATTAGAATCCAAAGATCATTTGGTTCCTAGTTTATTGATGTTGCTTCTATTTATTGCACTAATAATATTTATCTCGTGCCTTCCAAGTTCTTTAAATGAATGGATCATCCTGTTTTAGCTTTCTTTTTTTTTTGTTTCTGTTTTTGTTTTTTCGAGACAGGGTTTCTCTGTGGCTTTGGAGCTTGTCCTGGAACTAGCTCTGTAGACCAGGCTGGTCTCGAACTCACAGAGATCCACCTGCCTCTGCCTCCCGAGTGCTGGTAGCTTTCTTTTTTTAAAAAAATTTTTTCCTTTTCTTTTTTGTTGGTGTTTTGCCTACGTGTATGTCTCTGTGAGAGTGCTAGATACCCTGGGAATTGGAGTTACAGACAGTTGTGAGCTGCCACGTGGGTGCTGGGAATTGAACCTGGGTCCTCTGGAAGAGCAGTCAGTGCTCTTAACCACTGGGTCATCTCTCCAGACCCCTGTTTTATCTGTCAACAATAGCAGTGTGCAGGTCCCACTGCAATCTACATTTCAAAGGTGAAGGACCTTTGGGTCTCAAAGCTGCCACCAGCTCAAGGCTCTGGAATACTGCAAGCCTTGAAGAACCAAGTCTGTTTTAGCTGCTTCTCAGCCACTAGTTCCCTTCCACTGGCATTTCTGTTTGCACTGAATCCAGTGAGAATAAATAAGGTGAAGGGAGGACGGTAGTGAGGCTGTACAGAGGGCACTCTTGCTCTCTAGAGTGGGACCTGTGAGTTTCCTTAGTCTCTAAGAGGGAAGCAAGGGCTAGTCTCCTGATTCAGAACAACAATCCTTGCTAAATTTGTCAGCTGTGTTACCCGAGCAGCTCACTCACCATCTCCGTGCTTCAGTTTTCTTGCCTGTAAAATTGATGTGAGGGTAAAATTACTTCATAGGCGTATTTTGAGTATTAAGTTATACTTTTGCTTTTGAATATGATACTGGGGATTGAACGTAGGGCCCTGGGCTATATAACCTCACCCCTATGCTATCTTAATATCTTAAAGTGCGTAGTTCACTGTATGTCACGTAAGTTGAATAAATATTAGCTGCGTGCTGATGTTGCTTTTTAATATTGAATATTGCCTGCATTAACAGTCTGAAACCCACAAAGAACTACTTTAGCGAGTAAAAGTTCTTGTCTCTTCATCATCTCCGTTTTCTTTTAGAAATGGTTTTAGTTCTATAAACTATGTCTAATAACTAGCACTGATTGTTCCTCTACCCCAAAGCATAGCACCTGTTCTATAGTTTGCCGTTTTCTAAAAATGAGTATTGTTATTTAAAATATTTGCTTTGTTTATTTTAGGTAAGTTGGCTGCATGTCAAAGAGGGGCCACTTTGATATTAGCCAAGGGTGAATACTTTGGTCAATATGATAATCAAAGAGGCCACAAACATAGGCCACTCCCTTGGGTGTTCTGCTATTGATGGTGTAGTGATTGCCTTAAACTTTTATATGTTGTGAGTATATCTAAAGCACTCAGACAGCTTATCAAAAACATTTCATTTCCTAAGATTCTGATTCAAGGAGAAAGAGAAGGTTTTACTTTTTTTTATTGAGAATTTATTATATGCCTACATTGCATTTTGATCAAATTTATAGTTGCGACCCTAACTCTTCTGATACTGCTCGATTCAATTTCCTATGCTCATGTTCTCCGTCTCTTCCCTCCCCGCTTTGTAAACCACTGAGCCTACTTAATGCTGCCCATGTGTACGTGGGTGTAAGATCGTCTAGGGAGGAATGGAAAAAGGAAGTTTTCTCCATGGCGCTGGCCACAGAGGGTGTATTTTTGATGGATGAGGCTGTGTAAAAAACTCACTAAAAAGGAGTGAACAGTAACAAGTGCTCTCTCCATAGGAGAGAGAATGCAGAGGTCTGATACTGACTTGTGACCCCCAAGAGGTCACCTTTTGTCTCTCGGTTATTTTAACATAACAGTGCTTGGCACCTTTCAGAGCCAAACTATATTTAGTCAGTAAACACAATAGCCATACTAGAAGCTTATGATGTAACAGCAGTCTTTTTATATTATAAAATTTACTGAGATTTTTTTTATTATGTGTTTTTGGTAATATGTATTAATTATGCATAGCTTAATGCTAACATTTTTATACTTGTACGTGATGTCTTACACTCTCTTCACCCTGTTACTCTTTCTTGGGAACATAGTTCCTTATTTCCCTCTTTTGGCAATCATTGAGCTCTGACAAATACATCGTACATGAGGCCCTTGAGGGGCTCGGGAAAGTCAGTCCCATTCCTACGTCTCCTAGGGGAAGTGGATAAAGACATCCATGACGTTCAAGACAAAGCCACACAGTTGTACCCAGTTTACTGACTGTTCCTCTGGGTCTCCCACCAGATGCCAAGGAGCATCAGTACCAGAGTACTAGCAGGTTGGGAGGGCCCAAGTCTCTAGAAGGAACGATATATGCAGTGGTACCTATACATACTCCTTGTTGAGTCTCGAGATTTCCTCTATTAGTAAGATCGAAAATAACTTCAGGGAAAGTACTTTGAAATGATGTGTGGAAAAGGTGGGAGGAAATGAAATGATTAGCAGGTCCTCATTCTTCCTGGGGACATCTCGTCTTCTTCGTTAGACCGTGAGTTCCACAGGAACAGTAAATATGCTTTTAAACATTCCAGTCAGCACAGTACAGAAGGATAACGCCGAGTCTTTATTATCTAACATCCCAAATGGGACTTCACAACTTGCATGTCTCAAAAAAGCCTACAGGGAATCATATTTATAGCTGCTTTCTCATTTCTCTGCGTTTTGAAAGCCTCTGATTTTCCTGCTCACCCTTCCTGCTTCACACTGCGAAGTCGGTATGAAGACGTCGTTCTTGGCTAACAGCTGCACAAGGCCATTCACTTATCCGTGTGCCTCATACCCTTGTGACAGAAGCACAGAGGGGACCAGGGGGAAATAATTATCTCATGTGGCTTTTTATGGGACAAATACGCTTGGACTATTTATATAAATATCATTGTCTTGTATTATACATCTTGTCCTTAATTTTCAAGAACTTTTTTTTTTTTGTCATATTGACTTTACGTCTTGTCTTGCTCCATAGTTCTGATCTCAAGCTCCTTCCCTAGGTCTTAAAATTGGTATTTCCCCTCAGTGCTGACCACCTGTCTATTTCTCGGGGCTATTCTTGCCATCCGCGCACCGTGAGGTCCCTTTTTTGGCATCAGCTCTTAGGCTGGCATCGCTCTAGGTGTGTCCTAGTTCAAAGACAGAAAATTATCAATGAGGCTATTTGGAAAAAAAAAATCCCAAACAGGGAAGAACAATTTGAAGCCATGCTCATCACTTAAGTCTATGGAAATTATTGTAAAGGCACCACATAGTCGCTCAAAGGAGGAAAAATGATATATTATAGACAATTTTACTGATATTCTTGTATGTTTTTCAAAGTTTATCCCCTTTTACTTGTTGACTGCCACCAGCTGATTGCTTCTGTCTTGCCTTTCAAGACAGGCAAAATTATGCCCCATTATGGACTTAGCAACCTCCTTTGAAACTGTCACCACAGAAGGGACTAACCCATAAACTATCCAACAACTTAACTTTCCCCAATGCACCTCAGGTCTTATGATTTACACAATTATAAAACATGGTGTCATCTATATAAACACCTTTTTATTGCACTTACATTAACTATGAATAGCTAAACATATTCTGTTTAAATGGAGCAAAAAAATCAAGTGGCTACATATAATGCCAAATTTTGGGCCAATATGAAGCCAGATTGCCAAATATAAAAGGAGCGAAAAAAAACACATTTGAAACTGGATATCTTCAGGATATCTGTCTTTAAAGATTTCATTGATTTAGCAATGAAATAGCATGAATACCATTATGTACTAGACACTGTTTCAAATATATAGACGTTGGTGTGTAAAATAAAGGTCTATGCTGTATGAAACTTGCATTTTAAACGAATGAAACAACTTTAATGTCAACAAAGGTAGGGTATTATTTATGCTAGGCTTTGAATCTGAAATGCCCCCATCGGCTCATATTTTGAGTACAAGTTTCCTGATTAGTATTGCTGTGAAACTTCTGAGAAATGAGACTTGTTCCATAAATGGAGGTTCCTAGATTTAGGCCCTTGAAGGCTGTAGCCCACTTTTTACTTCTGTCCACTCTTTGTTCTAGCCCGTTATGCTATGATGAACCTATGCCACAGAGTTCCCTGCCATAAAGTCCATAATACCTTCCCCCACCAGATGGTTTGAGGCCCTTTGAACACGTGAATCAAATGTTTTCTCTTAGAAATTGTACTGTGCAGGTATTTTGTCCCAGTAGGGTGAATGAAGTTAACGTGACTATGTCATTTGGACCTTCGTAGAAAGAGAATTATAAGGATGATTGGGTGTATAAGAAAATAGATATGATTTTTTAAAGGATGGTTAGGGACCGGGTGGTGGTGGCGCACGCCTTTAATCCCAGCATTCGGGAGGCAGAGGCAGGCGGATCTCTGTGAGTTCGAGACCAGCCTGGTCTACAAGAGCTAGTTCCAGGACAGGCTCCAAAACCACAGAGAAACTCTGTCTCGAAAAACAAAACAAAACAAAAACCAAACAAACAAACAAAGGATGGTTAGGGATACTAGGGAATGGCTTCAGCAAATTAAGGGAAGAGATGGGCTTGTTCGACTTAAGAAGAGTGAAGAATAGCTAACGCAAAGTCTCAAGCTGGAAATAGATCATGTGTTTGATGAACTTCAAGGAGCACAGTCTGTCTAGAGCCAAGATGACAGCTCTAAAGACTTTAGAGATGAAGCCACAGAGATCGTGCTGGATTATGGAGCGATGTTTGTACTCTTGTAAGAATATTAGTTTTCCTTTGGAATGATGGCACTCCCCCACACCCTGGAACTGACATACTAAAAATGTTGTAAACTAAGGGATCATTTCTTTGGGGTGAAGGCTTTCATCCTTACCAAGTATGAAGTCCCTGTCTTTGGTGTGATGGTGTTTAGACACAGAGACTTATAACATCATGAAGTTGAGGCACTTGTGATAAGGTTCATGGGATTATAAAGATGAGAAGAGGAATAGATGTATTCCTCCTCTTCAGGAGAATGAATCTGTCTACATGCTGTTATTAAGGCTCTATCTAGAAGTCAGATCTGGTACATATTCGAGGTCTTTGAACTGTGAGAAATGGAAGCCTGTTGTTTGTACTGCATGCGACGTTTTGTTACTCTAGCTTATATGGGCTAAGATGCTCACTCTTGGTCTTGTTATTGCAACAGGGGTCAGGACAGAAGCCAATAAGGAGACTCTCACAAGTCAAGGAGAAAGGTGGTGGCCCTTGAGCCAGTGTAGTAGCAGAAGTGGTTGAATTAGTATATATTTTAGACAAAACAAAAATGATTAAAGATGGGTTAGAAGTAGAACTATGAAATAATGAGAGAAATTACAGATGAATCCTTAGTTTTATTTTTTAAAAGATTTCTTTCTTTTAAGAAAAAATAATGTGAGCATGCATGTGTCTGTGTGGGTGCAGGTACCCAGACAGCCAGAAGAGGGCATCGGATGCCCTGGATCTGGAGCTGTGTAGTGGTGGTTGCGACCTTCCTGACTTGGTCCACTGAAGAACAGCAAGCACTCTCAGTTACTGATCCTCCTCTCCTCTCCCCAACTTTGTAGTTTAACAGGCTCAGCAATCTGGAGGACACTGAGCCACCAGTGCCTTTTATAGATCCAGTTTCAGAAGTAAGATCAAGAGTTTGACATGTTGGAATTAAGTTTGGATTTACTACTCATATTTTCTTCAATTTCATGAGATTTTTAGTTCTAAAACTGTGTATTTTGCTTTATATTATATTTGCTTTTGAGGCGAGATCTTACTGTGCACGTGATTTAGAATGGTCTTGAGCTCAAATTCTCCTGCCTCAGCCTCGCAATTGTTCAGATTCCAAGTATGGACTACCAAGCACAGACTGTTTTACTATGTATTTTTATTGTGTGTCTGTGGGTATCTCTGGGCACTCCAGTGCAGGTGTCCATGGAGCCCGGAAGAGGGCACCGGATCCCCTGGGGCTGGAGTTCAGGCAGTTGTGAACTCTTTGATGTGTGTGCTGGGAACTGAACTCACGCTCTCTGCAAAAGCATTGCACCCTATTTTTGTATTTACATTTTTATGTTTATGGTAGTATAAGAGTATACTTTGATCATACCCCTTTTTCTTTCCCTTTCCTCCCCAAACCCTTCCTTATATCCTTCCTTTCTCTCCTTCAATTTCACAACCTCTTCATTTTTACTGATTGTTATTGCATACTTCTAAGTATATGAATATAATATATATTTCCAAATATAAGCTGTT